>NC_081369.1:27948727-28254061 GCF_030684315.1 Stegostoma tigrinum
TGATTGACAGTTAACTGTCAAGCTTTATTTAAATTTAAACTAGGTAGGTTGACCAATTGTTCAAGGCACTACCCTGAGAAATGAAGCAGAAAATGGTTATTAGCTATTTCGTTCACTGGAAATAACAACAGTTTACATTATAAAGCTACTTCTTAAATCAATATTTCTTTAAGGACGAGAGTTTGAAGGATTATGGAGACACCTGCTTCTTTAAACTACAAGTCAATGAAATAACAGTGGAAATTTTTTTTAACAAGGCGGCTTCTTGGAAATCAAGTGATGTGTAATAATAAATAGTCTCAGTTGTTTGAGCCAACTTCAGGAAGAACACCTGTTTACAATTGGGATTTACAGGGGACCAGTCTGAACAGTGCTTGCAGGCTTGGAGTTTGTGTTTTGGAGTTCGTTGGGGAAAGCCTGCTTAAAAACAAGTTGCCCAACCTGTGTCTCCTCCTTTTAAAGCACCTTTTGCAATGCATTCAAAGTGGAACCCAGCTGTTGTTCTGCACAACAGGAGACTGAAAGAATCCAATATTGTATTTCTTAAACAATCTGTGTTAAGACTTGGGAACAACCATGCTTGATTACTTACTTGACCACGTGCAAGGTCAACTGATCTATTGACTTTGGAACAATTTATGTTAACATCTGTGCCTCCAAAAATACCGTCGAGAGAAATCTGCGGAATTACCCTTTCCTTAAAGATTATTGTGTGCACATGCGTGTGTTTTCCGTTACCCAGAGAAAGTCAGATTTTCATATTTCAAACTGTGTTAATTAATTCTATATCCGAATTAGATGGACTTTTTTCCAATATAACAATAGACAATAGGTGCAGGAGTATGCCATTCGGCCCTTCGAGCCAACACCACCATTCATTATGATTATGGCTGATCATCCACAATCAGTACCTTGTTCCTGCCTTATCCCCGTAACCCTTGATTTCACTATCTTTAAGAGTTCTATCCATCTCTCTCTTGAAAGTATCTAGAGAGTTGGCCTCCACTAACTCCAAGCAATCAATAATTATTTTCTGAAGAAACCTGCTCGATGCATCTTTTCATTCCAAATCTAACACAGAGAAAGCATACGATTGACAATACTGGGACTTGAGTGAAATATTTTCATTTACGTTGTGACATGTGTAGCAGTAGGTCTAGAAAAAGACTGTGCATGCTGTCCCATCTCAGTCCATACAGTATGCAAGTTCTTTATAGCTGCAACGAACAGGGATTTCTGCATTAATATATCCAGCTTCCAGTTTCAAAGGGCACCAAACCAGGAGTTGGACTAGCACAGTGAAATTGGTTATGACCATAATTCTTAGCAGGCACACAATTATTTAGCAAATCATATCCAATTGCAGAATTATATCCAACCAGACATTTGAGTGTTTTCCAAGGATGTTGCTAGGATTAGAGGGTTTATGCTACAAGGGTAAATTGACTGGGTCTTTGATTCCCAGGAGCATCAGAGGCTAAGGGGTAACCTT
This sequence comes from Stegostoma tigrinum, assembly GCF_030684315.1. NCBI lineage: Eukaryota > Metazoa > Chordata > Chondrichthyes > Orectolobiformes > Stegostomatidae > Stegostoma > Stegostoma tigrinum. The sequence continues at coordinate 27,950,220 of NC_081369.1, forward strand.
ACAGGAGGAACATGAATAGGGTGAATAGCCAAGGTCTTTTTCCCAGGGTAGAGTTTTCCAAAAAATGAGTGGGCATAGGTTTAATGTGAAAGTGGAAAGATTTAAAAAGGGACCTAAGGGGCAACGTTTTCATACAAGAGAGTGGCGTACATATGAGTATCAAAAGAAGGTGCAGGAGATCGGTACAATTACATTATTTAAAAGGCATCAGGATGGGTACATGAATAATCAGGGTTTAGAGAGACAAAAACAAAGTTGCTGCAAAGGTTCAGCACGTCAGGCAGCATCTGTGAAGAAAAAAGAAAGTTAACAGACCTGAAACATGAACTGCTTTTTTTCCTTCACAGCAACTTGGTTTTCGTACCTGATTTACTGACTTACAGCATTCACAGTTCTTTCAGTTTTTATAGGGTTTAGAGGAATATGGGCCAAATTGTGGCAAATGGAACCAGCTCAATTTAGGATATCTGGTCGGCACAGATGAGTTGGTTCAAAGGGCTTGTTTCCCTGGAACCACCACTTGTATTACTACTGCACAGTTGTGGCATGAAACAGTTAAATTTTAAGCAGCAAGTACAAGGTTCAAGACCCATCCTTCCCAAGTTAATTTGAACACTTTTCAGGATCGAAAGCCTCAGATGTGATCTAAACCTTGGGATTTACAGGCATAAATTTTTCATGTTATTTTGAGTGTGTTTGGGTCTAGGTAAGAGTTCGTAACTGATGGGTTTTCTGTGGGTCTGAACTGAGTAGTTAACTTAAGTACTTCTGTAAACATAGCAATTTCTTTTGAAGCAGTTTTTGAAGCCTGACTCCAGACTGAATGAGTCTGCGGACTTTGGTTTATTTTCAGATGTTTATGACCTAGCATGGAAAGTCACACTGCCTTGAAAGTTTATTCTGGAAAGTGGGCTTTTTTAAGCTTAATGAAAATTCTGTTTATCCCAAACCACAAGTGTTAGAAAAGAGAAACCTGAAGAACTTACTTAAACCTGATTAGATTGAAGCTCCAGGGAGCATATACAACAGTTCCAGTCTAAAAGTTGAAAACACAAATGAAAAAACCTAGTGGTAGTTACAGGGATCCTGGTGTCATTATTAAAAGTATAGTATTTTGAGTGCAATACCAGAGTACAGAGTACAACACACAAAGTCGTTTTGTTTCTTTTCAATTGATAAAGGAATGCTTTGGGGTAACAAGAATATATTTTTACTGTATGTTTAAAATCTTTGAATTTGCAATATTCTATTCTATCCACATTCCTTTTGTGATAACTGCTGTTTTGTTGTTACAGCAAAATCTGCAGCATTATGTGCTTACATTGTGAGAGAACACTTTGTTAAAACCAAAACAACTAAAACTATAATCTACCAAGCCAGGTTCCTGTCTGGGATTTGACTTGTCCAATAATATCAGCCAGAATTCTAACAAGCCAATTCATTAACGTGTGCAATGTACAATGAGACATCATCTGATCTGATCATTTCACTGGATTGCTTTCATCTACTCTATTTCAGCATCAAGTCTGTTTGGTGAACAAAACTTGGGCTTTTTACTCCCTTGTGGGATATGTCACTGGCTAGGCAGCATTCATTTCCATTCCCAATTGGCCTTACGAAGATGGTGGTAAGATGCCTTCTTGAACTGCTGCAGTCTATGTGCTACAGGCTGACCGACAACTCCTTTAGGGAGGGAATTCCAGGATTTTGACCCAGAGACAAAAAAGTATGGATAGTGGAGGAAGTGGATGCAGTGCCAATCAAGTGAGCTTTGTCGTGGAAGGTGTCAAGCTTGGCGTGTTGTTGGAACAGTACACATCCAGGCAAGTGGGGAGTATTCCATCACATTCCTGGTTTGTGTTTTGTGTGTGGTAGACAGGTTTTGTTGAGTCAGAAAGGGATTAATCATCACAGTATTCCTAGCTTCTAACCTGCTCTTGTAGCCACTGTATTTATGCGGTGAGTCCAGTTGAATTTCCGGCCAATGGTAACCCTATTTATGAGGTTCCTGATAAGATCAATTCTACAGCACATACAATTGAAGGAATCCCAATGTCTATGATACCCAATGAAGGGAGGCTTATAGTAGCAAAGTTCTCAACTACAGAATATTTGATCGGTCCATTTGAAAGGTGAATTTGAGCACAATGTAGAACCCACTAAGATTCTTGCACATAGCTGCAAACGAAACATAAACCATATAACGTATACATCAGAAACACGCAAGGTGTAGGATATTTGGTGTCATTCACTTGAATACACATTTCTCATGAAATTCAACAAAATGTTTGCAATTACATGGCCTGGAGGGGACAGCCGAGGAACAGCAGCTATTTGGGCATATATGGTGTTTATAGAACAGAATTCAACTGTGCAGGTTGCTGAATTCATAAGTTCACAAATACCAATGCACACAATGATGGCAGATCCATGATTTAGTGCAAATGCTCATGTTCCTCAAGTGATGCACAGGCATATGTCAAATGAGCACACAGATATAGCATTACTATCAATAGCTAAGTTTTGTTTGTAGAATCCCCACAGTGTGAATACAGACCATTCAGTCCAACAAATCCACAGCAACTCTCCGAAGAGCATCCCATCCAGACCCACACCCCCTCCCCTATCCCTGTAACCCTACATTTCCCACAGCTAATCCTCTTAGCCTGCACATCCCTGGACACGATGGGCAATTTAGCATGGCTAATCCAGCTAACCTGCATATTGTTGGACTGTGGGAGGAAACTGGAGCACCCAAAGGAAACCGACGTAGACATGTGGATCATCTTGTGCGGTTCTCACAAATGTACGGAAATCTTAGTCAAAACTGCCTGTAGCAAACTTGCCTAACCACTAGCCCATTTTATGTTGCACAGAACCAGATATAGTTAAGTTAGGGTCATTAGTCTTGCATTGTATGCACATTGGGCCTGTTTCAATTAAACAAAATAGACAAGATTCTCTGACTCAACCCTCAGGGCAATGTCTTGATCACAGTCAACCTACCTGGATTAACACCAAACAAAGTTGGCAGGTAACTATTCATTACCCTCTAACTTGTGCAATTTCCTTGGCAAGGCCTCGACCAGATTCCACTTACTAAACTATTAAAAAGCTACTCTCGTACGGTGTAAAAATGTTAGCATTCATACAAACTGTCCTCACAAGTAAGACAAAATGCGTTTTACAATACTCAAATTCTACACTAACTAAACAACCATTTAGACACAAATCAGTAAAACACATTTTTAACCAAATACTGACATTGACATTATTGAATTCTTGTCAGATCTACATGGTTCACTGGTGATGGTTAAATCAGAGGATCTATGTGAAATACGTAAATGGGAAATTGGTCAGTTTTTCTCTAAGACGATATTCAGTCAAAAGCCTTCATTTGGAGAAGCATGCACTGGGAAGAGGGTGCAGGCACTTTTAAACAAAAAGTGATTTAGGACTTTAACCATTCTTTTCTTGTCTCTCACTAAGGAGAACTGCTGTACCATGGATTCATTTCATCAAAACTGGCTACTGCCAAATCTATAAAATGTCAAAATATAAGCTGCTGGCCCGTTAAAAACACTTCAGCTGAATTCCTGGCTTGAAAAACTGACTAATGTGGACAAGAGATAATGGGAACTGCAGATGCTGGAGAATTCCAAGATAATAAAATGTGAGGCTGGATGAACACAGCAGGCCAAGCAGCATCTCAGGAGCACAAAAGCTGACGTTTCGGGCCTAGACCCTTCTTCAGAGAGGGGGATGGGGAGAGGGAACTGGAATAAATAGGGAGAGAGGGGGAGGTGGACCGAAGATGGAGAGTAAAGAAGATAGGTGGAGAGAGTGTAGGTGGGGAGGGAGGGAGGGGATAGGTCAGTCCAGGGAAGACGGACAGGTCAAGGAGGTGGGATGAGGTTAGTAGGTAGCTGGGGGTGCGGCTTGGGGTGGGAGGAAGGGATGGGTGAGAGGAAGAACAGGTTAGGGAGGCAGAGACAGGTTGGACTGGTTTTGGGATGCAGTGGGTGGGGGGGAAGAGCTGGGCTGGTTGTGTGGTGCAGTGGGGGGAGGGGACGAACTGGGCTGGTTTAGGGATGCAGTAGGGGAAGGGGAGATTTTGAAACTGGTGAAGTCCACATTGATACCATATGGCTGCAGGGTTCCCAGGCGGAATATGAGTTGCTGTTCCTGCAACCTTCGGGTGGCATCATTGTGGCAGTGCAGGAGGCCCATGATGGACATGTCATCAAGAGAATGGGAGGGGGAGTGGAAATGGTTTGCGACTGGGAGGTGCAGTTGTTTGTTGCGAACTGAGCGGAGGTGTTCTGCAAAGCGGTCCCCAAGCCTCCGCTTGGTTTCCCCAATGTAGAGGTAGCCGCACCGGGTACAGTGGATGCAGTATACCACATTGGCAGATGTGCAGGTGAACCTCTGCTTGATGTGGAATGTCATCTTGGGGCCTGGGATGGGGGTGAGGAAGGAGGTGTGGGGACAAGTGTAGCATTTCCTGCGGTTGCAGGGGAAGGTGCCGGGTGTGGTGGGGTTGGAGGGCAGTGTGGAGCGAACAAGGGAGTCACGGAGAGAGTGGTCTCTCCGGAAAGCAGACAGTGGAGGGGATGGAAAAATGTCTTGGGTGGTGGGGTCGGATTGTAAATGGCGGAAGTGTCGGAGGATAATGCGTTGTATCCGGAGGTTGGTGGGGTGGTGTGTGAGAACGAGGGGGATCCTCTTGGGGCGGTTGTGGCGGGGGCAGGGTGTGAGGGATGTGTTGCGGGAAATGCGGGAGACGCGGTCAAGGGCGTTCTCGATCACTGTGGGGGGAAAGTTGCGGTCCTTAAAGAACTTGGGCCAGAGGAGCTCAAACAGTTCATCCACTTCACCAACACCTTCCACCCCAACCTTCAGTTCACCTGGGCCATCTCCAGCACATCCCTCACCTTCCTGGACCTCTCAGTCTCCATCTCAGGCACCCAGCTTGTAACTGATGTCCATTTCAAGCCCACCGACTCCCACAGCTACCTAGAAGACAACTCCTCCCACCCACCCTCCAGCAAAAATTCCATCCCCTATTCCCAATTCCTCCGCCTCCGCCGCATCTGCTCCCACGACAAGACATTCCACTCCCGCACATCCCAGATGTCCAAGTTCTTTAAGGACCGCAACTTTCCCCCCAGTGATCGAGAACGCCCTTGACCACGTCTCCCGCATTTCCCGCAACACATCCCTCACACCCCGCCCCTGCCACAACCGCCCAAAGAGGATGCCCCTCGTTCTCACACACCACCCCACCAACCTCCGGATACAACGCATTATCCTCCGACACTTCCGCCATTTACAATCCGACCCCAACACCCAAGACATTTTTCCATCCCCTCCACTGTCTGCTTTCCGGAGAGACCACTCTCACCGTGGCTCCCTTGTTCGCTCCACACTGCCCTCCAACCCCACCACACCCGGCACCTTTCCCTGCAACCGCAGGAAATGCTACACTTGTCCCCACACCTCCTCCCTCACCCCCATCCCAGGCCCCAAGATGACATTCCACATTAAGCAGAGGTTCACCTGCACATCTGCCAATGTGGGATACTGCATCCACTGTACCCGGTGCAGCTTCCTCTACATTGGGGAAACCAAGCGGAGGCTTGGGGGCCGCTTTGCAGAACACCTCCGCTCAGTTCGCAACAAACAACTGCACCTCCCAGTCGCAAACCATTTCCACTCCCCCTCCCATTCTCTTGATGACATGTCCATCATGGGCCTCCTGCACTGCCACAATGATGCCACCCGAAGGTTGCAGGAACAGCAACTCATATTCCGCTTGGGAACCCTGCAGCCATATGGTATCAATGTGGACTTCACCAGTTTCAAAATCTCCCCTTCCCCTACTGCATCCCTAAACCAGCCCAGTTCATCCCCTCCCCCCACTGCACCACACAACCAGCCCAGCTCTTCCCCCCCACCCACTGCATCCCAAAACCAGTCCAATCTGTCTCTGCCTCCCTAACCTGTTCTTCCTCTCACCCATCCCTTCCTCCCACCCCAAGCCGCACCCCCAGCTACCTACTAACCTCATCCCACCTCCTTGACCTGTCCGTCTTCCCTGGACTGACCTATCCCCTCCCTCCCTCCCCACCTACACTCTCTCCACCTATCTTCTTTACTCTCCATCTTCGGTCCACCTCCCCCTCTCTCCCTATTTATTCCAGTTCCCTCTCCCCATCCCCCTCTCTGAAGAAGGGTCTAGGCCCGAAACGTCAGCTTTTGTGCTCCTGAGATGCTGCTTGGCCTGCTGTGTTCATCCAGCCTCACATTTTATTATCTTAATGTGGACAAGGTTCATTGAGTAAGGAAGGAAGGGAGTGCAGATTGTGTATCAGGCTTATCAGCTTCAGTTCCACTCTGGTCTCATTTCATTGCAAGGGATGGCCTAAGAACCAAAACAGGGTACCAGCAGATTCAAGTCCCATCTTCATACAGAAACTGTCATTCAATTAGAGCTGCCTAGATCTCTTTCTTCATGTTCTTCTTAAGAATTTTCTTCAAGCCTTCATCTGAGGTTGTAAAGGTATTCAGAAGAGTGGCCACTATTCATCTGTAACCTTAGACTGGGAGAGAGACTAAGTTACCTGTTGCTCATGTCCTAAACTAGAAAATGTATTGCTAAGAAAAAGGCCATTCTACCCACTGTATCCATAACAGCCAACAGAAAGTTCTGCCTAATGGCACTTTCCCGCTCAACTTCGATGCACCCTGCAAGTCACAATTCTTACAGTGCATATCCAAATATTTATTTTAAATGCAATTAGTGTTTCTGCCGTAAGCATCCTTTCAGGCAGTGAGTTCCAGGCCCCCCACCATCTTCAAAGAAAAAGAAATCTCAATAACACTGGTGCAATCACCAGAACCGTACACAATACTCAATGTGTTATCAAGCGTTTTTTTTATAAAAATGTTTCAGCACAGCCTCCCTGCTTCCATATTCTATACATTATCTAATAGAGGAAAGTATCCCATAAGCTATAACTATCCTGCTACATTCACAGATCTATAGAATTGCAATTAAATTCCCTCTGTTGCTCTATATCACTTGGTATTCTACTACCTAGTCAGATATTCCCTTGTCATGTTTGCCCTTCCTAAATGCATTACACCTTTCTGAATATGACAAGTCAACTAATGTGTTCCTGCTATTGGCTCTCCTACAACTATTTCCATCAGGCAGAAGTTACAGAAACTTGAATACACACACCGACAGGTTCAAGAACGGCTTCTTTCCTATGGTTATTAGACTGATGAATAGACACTCTAACTTCAAATAATATTGAGATAACAAAGTGTGGAGCTGGATGAACACAGCAGGCCAAGCAGCATCTTAGGAACACAAAAATGTTTTGTGCCGAGGCCCTTCATCAGAAAAGGGGGATGGGAAGAGGATTCGGAAATAAAGGGGGTTGGGGAGAGGGGGAGGCAGACTGAAGATGGATAGAGGAAAAGCTAGGTGGAGAGGTCTGTGTGTGTGTGTCTCTGTGTCAGCTCAGTCCAGGGAGGACGGACAGGTACAAAGGAGTTGCAGTGGGAGAGAGATCCCCTGAGGTCGGTCCAGAGAGAGGAGGGTAACTTCTTCACGTTAGGCATCTTCGAAGAGGGTTCGCATTGAGGTTAAAATTGTGATCACAGGTAATGCGAGGGGCAGATGCTGGAGAATATGAGATAACACCCATTATCTCTGATCAAATAATATTGATATTGCTTTGCGCGCCTCCTGTGCAGTGTAATCTGCATGACTCACTGTCTAAGCACCTATGATCGACCTATACTGCTTACAAAGCTTTTCACTGAACTTAGACACACATGACTACAATAAAATCAAAATCTCCCCTCCCCCACCGCATCCCAAAACCAACCCAACTTGTCCCCACACCCCCCAACCTGACCTTCCTCCCACCTATCCCCTCCTCCTACCTCCTCACCTCATCCTGCCCCTTTGACCTGTCCATCCCCCCTGGACTGACCTATCCCCTCCGTAACTCTCCACCTACACTCACCTTTACTGGCTCCAACCCAACCTCTTTGACCTGTCTGTCTCCTGTCCACCCACCTTCTCCGCTATCCATCTTCTGTCCGCCTCCCATTCTCCCTATTTATTTCAGAACCCCATCCCCGTCCCCATTTCTGAACAAGGGTCTAGGCCCAAAACGTCAGCCTTCCTGCTCCTCTAATGCCTGCTGTGTTCATCCAGCTCTACACCTTGTATCTAATAAAATGAAATCTACAGCTTTATTCCATTAACACCTATTAGAATCACCTACAAGTTTCATGTCTCCTCTATATCAATCATTTAGACTTAAATGTATTGGGAAAAGCAACAAAACACCAAGTCCTGAGGAACCAGAGGAGAAAAGGCTTTCTCATCGTAAAAACACCAATGTCCTATTAGCCTTCGTTCCTCTCACTGCCCAAGTTTAGATCCTTTTGTCCAGCCGACAACCTTATTAAATTTTCCTCCATCAAATAAGGTATAGATTATCTAAACTGGGAGGCTATGCTAGAACTTGCAAAAACTAAAAATCTATGTAGACTACAAATGAGCTACCTTCTTGCTGCTTCCTCAAAGCTTTCATTTACGTAAGCTAGGTATGACCTTCCTTCAACAAACCTCCATCCTTTCCAAAGGCACAGATTAGTCCATGATAATTAATACTGCACTTCAAATGTTTTAAAAATTAATTTTTCCTCACAATGTTAGACTGTCTGAATTACAATTAATTTGTTCCATTCCTCCCCCTCTAAGCTTATCTAAAATTTGTTTTTTGGATGAGGAAGCATCACTGGCTTGGCCAACATGTATTCCACATTCCCAATTGCTTTTAAGATGATGCTGGTAAGTCAATTGGGTGAATGTACACCATTTGTGCTGTCCGGTATGAAGTTCCAGGATTTTGATCCAGGCAACACTGCAGGCAAGGCTACAGTTCCAAGTCAGGATGCTGAGAGATTCTGGACCGGACCAGCTGGCAATGCTTCTTGCCTCCACTTGTAAAGTGGTAAAGATCACAAGTCTGCAAAGTGCTTTCAACGCAGCCTTGGGGAGTTGGTGCAAATATTGTAGATGGTACACACGGTAGTCTCAACGTGCCAGTGGTGGAGAAGAAATGTTTCAGGCAATTGATCAAGAGGCCTGATCTTAGTCTCACTGAATTGAGGCATTGAATAGCTAAGCCATGAAATTTAAAAATTGTGAAGGATTGAATCTTTTGTACACAAAGCTATTGGGGAAGACCGCGGGGGGGGGGGGGGATGCACGATACACAAAGAGGGAAACAAAGGAATGGCGGGAGGAGACACATCATGAAGTGTTGAAGCTGAAAGGTCTTAAGTGGACAAATCACCCGGACTAGATGGTCCACACCCCACAGTTGTAAAGGAGTTAGCTGACAAGATTGTGACGGTATTGGTGGTTATCTTTCAGCCATCACTGGAGTCAGGGAAGGTTCCAGAGAACTGGAAACAGAAGAAAGGGAGGCAGACGACCGGAAATGAAGGCCAGTTAACCTGAGATAGCAGGAACTGCAGATGCTGGAGAATCTGAGATAACAAGGTGTAGAGCTAAATGAACACAGCAGGCCAGGCAGCAGAGGAGCAGGAAGGTTGATGTTTCGGGCCTAGACTTCACAGATGCTGCCAGACCTGCTGAACTTTTCTACCAACTTCTGTTTTTGTTCCATATCCCTCCAAAACCACTCCTATTCACGTACTTAGCCTAATGTCTTTTAAACATTATAATTGCACCCACATCCATCTCTTCAAGAAGTTCATTTTACACACAAACCACCCTCTAAAAAATTTGCGTTTGTGTCTTTTTCTAAATCTCTCTCCCTCAAACTTAAAGCGTGAGACCTAATCTTGAAATCCCCCATCTTAGGGAAAAGACAACACTATATATACACCCCTTATTATTTCATAAACTTGTACAAGGTTGTCTCTTAACCTCCTACGCTCCACTGAAAAAAGTCCAATTCTATCCAGTCTTTATAACCGAAACCTTCCATGTCCAGCAACATCCTGGTGAACCTCTTCTGAACCCTCTCCAGCTTCATTATACCCTTTCAATAACTGGGCTACCAGAACTGGATACAGCATTCCAGAAGAGGCCTCACCAATGTCTTGTCCAATTTCAACATGACTTCCGAACTCCTATGCTGGGAGGTCTTGCACAAGGTGCCACACAGGAGATTACTGACTAAGATAAGAGGCCCATGGTATTTGGAGCAAGGTGCTGGCATGGGCAAAGAATTGATGAACTGGCAGAAAACAAAGAATAGGATAATGGGTCTTTTTCAGGATGCAGCCAGGGACTATTTGAGTTCCACAGGGGTCTGTGTTGGGACGACAACCATTCATGTTATACATTAACGATCTGGATGAAGGAATGAGAGCTGCGTTGTTCAGACTGCAGATGACAAAGTTAGGTGGAGGGACAGGTAGTGTTGAGAGGAAGTGGAGAGGCAGCAGAAGGACTTGGGCAGTAAATGAGATGAGCAGATTTGGTAGATAGAATGGAAGGTGGGAGGTTATGCACTTTTAATAGGAAGAATAGGGGTGTAGACTATTTTCTGCAGGGAATTTTCTGTCAAAGGGGCTTGGAAGCCCTGGTTCAGGATTTTCTTAAGGTTAACAGGCAGGTTTGGCTGGCATTTAGAAAGACAAATGCACCATTCGTATTCATTTCTAGACAGCTAGAATAAAACAGCAGAAACGTACTGCCAAGGCTAGCTTGGCGCCCGAGGAGCAGTTGACGGCACTGGGCCTGTACTCGATTGAGTTTAGCAGGGTGAGGGTGGGATCTGAGTGAAAATTAAAGAACACTGGGTACAGCTGACATGCAGAAGATGCGTCCACCAGTAGGGCAGACTAGGGCCTGAGGGCATAGCATCAGAGTCAAGGGATGACATGGCAGACACACAGAGAGCGTGAGAAACACACGCACGCAGAGAGGGAGACGGGAGACAGCGAGAGACGGGAGACAGCGAGAGACGGGAGACAGCGAGAGACGGGAGACAGCGAGAGACGGGAGACAGCGAGAGACGGGAGACAGCGAGAGACGGGAGACAGCGAGAGACGGGAGACAGCGAGAGACGGGAGACAGCGAGAGACGGGAGACAGCGAGAGACGGGAGACAGCGAGAGACGGGAGACAGCGAGAGACGGGAGACAGCGAGAGCGCACACACAGAAAGAGGCAGAGACACACACGCACAGAGCCCGAGCAACAAGCATGCACAAAGGGAGAGCGGGAGGGACACATGCACAGTGAGCTTGAGACAGACACACACACACAGAAAGAATGAGAGCTTGTGAGAGACACGCATGCACACAGCAAGAGCGAGAGGCACGCACAAAGGGAGGGAGGGAGGGAAGGAGAGAAAACAAAGAACAAAGGAAATTACAACACAGGAACAGTCCCTTTGGCCCTCCAAGCCTGCGCCGATCGAGATCCTCTGTCGAAGCCTGTCATCTATTTTCTAAGGTTCTGTATTCCTTTGCTCCCTGCCCATCCATGCAGCTGTCCAGGTACTTCTTAAAAGACACTATCGAGTCTGCGTCTACCACCTCCGCTGGCAACACGTTCCAGACACCCACCACCCTCTGCGTAAAGAACTTACCACACATATCTCACTTAGACTTTCCTCCTCTCACTTTGAACTCATGACCCCTTGTAATTGAGTCTCCCACTCTGGGGGAAAAAGCTTCTTGCTATCCACGTTGTCTATGTCCCTCATATTTTTGCAGACCTCAATCAGGTCCCCCCTCAATCTCCGTTTTCCTAATGAAAACAGTCCTAATCTACTCAACCTCTCTTCATCGCTAGCACCCTCCATACCAGGCAACATCCTGGTGAACCTCCTCTGCACCCTCTCCAAAGCACCACATCCTTTTGGTGATATGGCGACCACAACTGTACACAGTACTCCAAATGTGGCCAAACCAAAGTCCTATACAACTGCAACATGACCTGCCAACTCTTGTACTCAATACCCCGTCCGATGAAGGAAAGCATGCCGTATGCCTTCTTGACCACTATTGACCTGCGTTGCCACCTTCAGGGAACAATGGACCTGAACACCCAAATCTCTCTGAACAGCAATTTTCCCCAGGACTTGTCCATTTACTGTATGCTTTGCTGGCGAATTAGATCTTCCAAAATGCATCACCTCACATTTGCCCGGATTGAACTCCATCTGCCATTTATCTGCCCAACTTTCCAATCTATCTATATTCTGCTGTAATCTCTGACAGTCCCCTTCACTATCTGCTACTCCACCAATCTTAGTGTCATCCGGAAAATTGCTAATCAGACCATCTACACCTTCCTCCAACTCATTTACGTATATCACCAACAACAGTGGTCCCAGCACAGATCCCTGTGGAACACCACTGGCCACAGGTCTCCGATTTGAGAACCGCTCTTCGACTACTACTGTCTCCTGTTGCCCAGCCAGTTTTTTTATCCATCTAGCTAGTACACCCTGGACCCCATGTGACTTCACTTTCTCCATCAGCCTGCCATGGGGAACCTTACAAACGCCTTACTGAAGTCCATGTGTATGACATCTACAGCCTTTCCCTCAATCAACTTTGTCACGTCCTCAAAGAATTCTATTAAGTTGGTAGGACATGACCTTCCCTACACAAAACCTGTTGTCTATCACTGATAAGCCCATTTTCTTCCAAATGGGAATAGATCCTATCCCTCAGTATCTTCTCCAGCAGGTTCCCAACCGCTGACGTCAGGCTCACTGACTGATAATTACCTGGATTATCCCTGCTACGCTTCTTAAACAAGGGGACAACATTAGCAATTCTCCAGTCCTCCGGGACCTCACCCGTGTTTAAGGATGCTGCAAAGATATCTGTTAAGGCCCCGGTTATTTCCTCTCTCACTTCCCTCCATAACCTGGGACAGATCCCATCCAGACCTGGGGACTTGTCTACCTTAATGCCTTTTAGGATACCCAACACTTCCTCCCTCCTTATGCCGAATTGACCCAGAGTAAGCAAATATTTATCCCTAATGTCAACATCCGTCATGTCCCTCTCCTTGGTGAATACTGATGCAAAGTACTCGTTAAGAATGTCACCCATTTTCTCTGACTCAACGCATAACTTACCTTCTTTGTCCTTAAGTGGGCCAATCCTTTCTCTAGTAACCCTCTTGCTCTTTATCTACGAATAAAAGGCTTTGGGATTTTCCTTAATCATGTCTGCTAAAGATGTCCCTTTTAGCTCTCAATTCCTCATTTCAAATTCGCCCTACATTCCCGATATTCTTCCAAAGCTTCGTCTGCCTTCAGTCACCTTGACCTTATGGATGCTTCCTTTTTTCTCTTAGCTAGTCTCACAAATTCACCTGTCATCCATGGTTCCCTAATCTTGCCATTTCTATCCCTCATTTTCAGAAGAACATGTCTCTGCTGCACGCTAATCAACCTCTCTTTAAAAGCCTCCCACATATCAAAATGTGGATTTACCTTCAAACAGTTTCTCCCAATCTACTTTCTCCAGATCCTGCCAAATTTTGGCATAGTTAGCCTTCCCCGAGTTTGGAACTCTTCCTTTAGGACCATTCTCATTTCTGTCCATGATTATTGTAAAACTTATGGAATTGTGGTCACTATTTCCAAAGCAGTCCCCTACTGTAATTTCAACCACCTGGCCGGGTTCATTCCCCAACACCAGGTCCAGTATGGCCCCTTCCCGAGTTGGACGACATAACTACTGCACGAGAAAACCCTCCTGGATGCTCCTTACAAATTCTGCTCCATCTAAACCCCTAACATTGAGTGACTCCCAGTCGAGGTTGGGAAAATTAAAATCTCCCATCACCACCACCCTGCTGCTCCTACACCTTTCCATAATTTGTTTACATATTTGTACTTCCATCTCACACTCGCTGTTGGGAGGCCTGTAGTACAGCCCCAACATTGTTACTGCACCCTTCCTATTTCTGAGTTCTGCACATATTACCTCACTGCTCAAGTTCTCCATAGTGCCCTCCTTCAGCACACCTGTGATATCGTCTTTGACCAGTAATACAACTCCTCCACCCCTTTTACCTCCCTCTCTATCCCGCCTGAAGCATCGACATCGTGGGGCATCTCGTTGCCAATCATGCCCTTCCCTCAACAAAGTCTCAGTAACAGCAATAACATCATACTCCCAGGTACCGATGCAAGCCTCAAGTTCATCTGCCTTATCTACTACACTTCTCGCATTAAAACAAACGTACCTCAGACCACCTGTCCCTTCGTGTTCATCATCTGCTCCCTGCCTACACTTCCCTTTAGTCGCGCTGACTTCATTATCTAGCTCCCTACAGACTTTAGTTACTACCTCCTTTCTGTCCAATATTTGGTTCCCATCCCCCTGCCACATTAGTTTAAACCCTCCCCCACAGCGTTAGCAAAAGCACCCCCAAGGACAGTGGTTCCAGTGCGGCCCAGGTGTAGACCGTCCAATTTATAGTCTCATCCTCCCCAGAACCGGTTCCAATGTCCCAAAAATCTGAACCCCTCCCTCCTGCACCAACTCTCAAGCCACGCATTCATCCTGGCTATTCTTTCATTTCTGCTCTGACTAGAATGTGGCACTGGTAGCAATCCTGAGATTACTACCTTTGAGGTCCTACTTTTTAAACTTAGCTCCTAACTCCCTAAATTCTGCTTCAAGGACCTCTTCTCATTTTCTACCTATATCATCGGTGCCCATATGCACGACAACTGGCTGTTCACCCTGCCTCTGCACAATGTTCTGCAGCTGATCTGAGACATCCCTGACTCGTGCACCTAGGAGGCAACGTACCAATCAAGAGTCGCGTTTTTGACCACAGAACCGCCTATCTACTTGCCTTACAATTGAATCCCCAATGACAATAAGCCCTTTCACTCTTTTTCCCGCCCTCTGTACAGCAGAGCCAGCCACGGTGTCATGAACCTGGCAACTGCTGCCTTCCCCTGGTGAGCAATCTCCCCCAGCAGTATCCAAAACGGTATACCTGTTTTGAAGGGAGATGGCCGCAGGGGACACCTGCAATGCCTTCCTGCTACTTCTCTGCCTTTTGGTCACCCACTCCCTTCGCCCCTCAGCAATCCTAATCTGCGGTGTGTCCAATTCGCTAAGCGTGCTATCGACGGCCGCCTCAGCATCACGTATGCTCCAAAGTGAGTCCATCCGCAGCTCCAGAGCCGGCAAGCGGTCTAACAAGAGCTGCAAATGGACACACACCCGCACAGGGGAAGAGGGGAGGCACACACCCGCATTGGGGGGGGGGGGGGGGGGGGGGGCGCGTGGCGGGGGGGGGGGGGGGGGGGCACACAGAGACACATTAAAAAGTCGGATCCCTAAGCATTCCCTGGATACCTCAAGGTCCCACATGCTAGTCAGGACAGAAATAATACATGGCTGGAAAGATAATACAGGATTGAGGATTTTATCCTGTGTTTGCATTTGAACTGTTTCTGGAGTATTTGGGACCTGTTCAAACTGGACAGTCTGTACCTCAAAAGGACTAAAACATTGGCTGAAATATCATGATGAAAAGGGGGAGGGGTACTATTTCTGTTGGTGACAGTTTAAATTAGGCTGGCAGCGTTAGAAACTCAAGCAAAAGGTTCAGAAGGAAGTGAAACAAATTGGAAGTGGATTTAGAGTTTTATTGACTATGGAACAGATAAAACAAAAGCTAGTAAACAGACAAGAATTTCCCTGTTAATAAAATGTGAGGCTGGATGAACACAGCAGGCCATGTGTTCATCCAGCCTCACATTTTATTATCTTGGAATCTCCAGCATCTGCAGTTCCCATTATCTCTGAAGAATTTCCCTGTGATTTGTGGCATATAGTTCCATCTCCTCTGTTCTGTAATGTAATCACACAATAAACATTAACGTGTGTTTTTTTTAAATTTCTTTTTAGGTAAAGTAGCATAAATATCACAAACAGTATAGGTGTATTTGTCTGAATTTTAAAGTTTTCATCCTAAGTATTTTTTGAGTGAGATTCATGGTGACCAATGCTGCATGGCTCAAGGCAACTTTTCTCACAAAACATTCTACGCTTGACTTCATTAATTACTTAACTGGGCTCATCTCACATAGCTGCACAACAGGAGAGGTGGAAGTAGTCAACGCTGCCAGAACCTTGTGACATTCATGTTGCTGGCACAATCTTTAAAGCTGTACACAACTCAGAAACTGCAAGCCAGAAACTGACCCCCACACTAACGCTTTAGCCGCTACATTCAAGTCACATCCCAGAAACTGAAGTGAGCTCTTGGAGGTGCTGGTGGACAGTGAAATTGTGGTGAGAACAGCCGCACTTTATCCAGGTCAATCGAAACTATGTCACACTACCTTACCCAGACAGCAAAAATACAGATAGAGACACAGGTCACTGCAGTGTCCCACTGTAAGATGCAGAACGCAGCAAGTTATGGTCTTCACCTACTGCCACCATAGCCTTCTGGTAGGTATTTGCTCAGCCACCACTTAATCTAACTGTGCCACTGGATCAGTCTCTCACCAAGGCTAACAAACGCCCAATACCCAATTGCATGCGTCCCCTCCACTCAAAAGGCTCTTCCCTACCTCATCCTTGAAAAACTAACCACTCCTGCCTTCTGCAATTCCCACACACTCGCTGGGCACACCTCACCAACTCTTCTGTTCCTGCATCAGCACTACTGGCTCTCCCACCTACTCCCATTGTACTCAATCCTTTCCTTTGTCTCGGGGGGGGAAAAAAAAAGCGGTTCACACCTGCCACAGAGGGCCAACACCAGCAGGATGGGATGGTTGACTTAAGGCTCTCAAAACATAATAAGAGAAAAAGTGCCAGAGAAGTACACATACGAGGGGGAAGGAGACTCTTCAATCAGCAAACAATCTTCATGCTTTCTTCTGTGCTGCTAAATCACACTCCTTTTCAATTACCATCAATATTAATGCATTCTTAACCTGCACAAAAATTTATCCTTCTTACACAACTAATTCTTTCTCTTCTGCAGGTACTAGTGGCATCAATGACCACAGGATCTGAAGAGACAGAAACCGAAGACCCTCAGTTCCACTCCACTTCCAAGGAAGGAAGCCGCAAATCCTCAAAGGATGCACCAGCAAGGCTTTCGCCTGTACCCTCCACGTCACTAATTTCTATAAGCATACATCACTGACATGTTTTTGCAACAGGCTGAGGAAGAAACAATGCAATTCTCTGGCACTCAGGACTAACAAAGACCAGACACCTGTTCAGAACCTGGCAGAAGATGATCCCATAGACGTGGTCATGAATGATTTGATCAAACTGCTCTGATAAGCACCAACAGCAGGAAGGTTTATTAAAGGCAGTCGGTAACCTGGTTCAAAAGAAAGCAAGAAGGCAAAAACATTGTCAGGACCATGCCAGCTCTGGCATTCATGCATCTAGATGTCTCAATGGAAAGGTTGATGACCACTCTGTATCTGCTTGATTTAACAGGGATCTCTACCACCATAGGCCAGGCAGCATCAGAGGAGCAGCAAAGTTGATGTTTCAGGTCAGGACCCTTCTCCAGAAATGCAGAAGGGTCCCAACCCACAACGTCAACTGCTCTGCTCCTCTGATGCTGCCTGGCCCGAGGCGCTCCTCCAAATGCACATTATTATTTCTGACTCCAGCATTGGCAGTTCTTACTATCTCTGTACCCCTATAGGTGCTCAGCATCATAAGCAAAGAGAGAGGGAGGAAAATAAATCTCAATCTCATTCCAGGTGCCCTTCGTCTCAGGGGAACAAGTTGGTGCCATCGGTTACCAAGAAGGAGGAACCATACAGAGGACCCCACTAAAGGTGGCTGGCACCTCCATCTGCCTGCATGGCAAAACCTTCAGTTCTAGATGAGGAAGATGAGCCTGCATCTAGGCAGGAAACTCTAAGCATTCACTGTCCCTCAACCTGATCACGTTAGGGATGACTGCCCAAATCTTCAAATGTCAAGAGGACCAACTACAAGTTACAGGGTCCTTTTGCCCTGAACTACAGACATCAGAATTGCAATTTCTCATAATGGGACAGAATGGAAGTCCAAAACCCAAAGCCGTAAAAGGTACGGCTGACATAATTGTAAATGACCTTGGACTTTTTTTAAACAACTCTTGAGCGTTCATGTTGCTGTTAGATCTGGCAAAGTTACACCCACGTGAAACAAGAAGCTCTTCAGACTTCCCAAGGATGAAAAATGCAATGTCTAAGCGTTTGTCATCCTTCACGAGATGTTGACTTCTTGGATGCTGACAACACAAAACATCCAGGATTTCCAATTATGTCATTTATTACTGTAGCCAAAGACAACAGAGGATATAAGTGGGATTCTGGGACCATGATAGGGGTTGCCCTGCATTTACCAATCCACACACATCCATCATGAGTGAAAGTACAGAATCAGTGACAATTCCACACAACTCTGCAGTGTTCATCTGATCTGTCAGTTTTTCAAGGGAGCACAGTGCCATTCAAGGCTGGGAGAGATAATAGATAGTTCACATGCCCATTCTCCCTAAAATGCAGGGAAGAAGAGCGATGAAAGTGCTGCTACTCTCAGATTCAACAGTGCCCTACAAGACGCTGAACCATTTTCTGGCGATTTAGCAGCCAATGCCTACTCTAATGTTGAAGACCAGCTAACAAATAAAAACGGTGAAAAAACATGCTGCCTGAGGATTCCTTTCAACCTATTGCACACTAGGAGTCCTTGCAGCATTTGTTTCTCCTATGTTGACAGAAGTGTCAAGATATGTGATATAGTTCTGCCTCACTGACTGTTGCTTTCTCTCGAATGATCAGCACAATCTGTAATGCATCGATATTTCTAAGCGAAATATCCAAAGACAAACATTATAACATAATAACATGAAGTACTTCAAACACACCCAGGTCCACGTACCATTTGCAATAAACAGGAGCGGATTACCATATAACCAGCAGAAATGTTAAGCTGTGAAATGAGTTGAAACTCAGCTCTTTCATCTGGAAGTAATTTTCAATTAAGGTTCTCTCTGGCTTCTTGCATTCTATGTATTTTTGTATCATGCTGTCTTGGATATCACTCCAAGTCATTGTCCTGATCCTCCTCCTCAAAAGATTGCTGCAGATTCTTCACTTAAGACATCCCAGATTTGTCAGCTCCAGTTGCGATGGGGACAGCATACTGCAATGATGCATGCAACACTTCTGGGCTATACTGCAATAGACTATTAGTGTGGTCAAGGCTCCAGACTTCATCCTAAAGAAGCTTACGGTACATTGCACGAGGGCCCTCTTGGAAGCACTGACAGCTTTGCACCTCTTCAAAGGACTTGACTAACACGTCATCATCCACGTTTAAAAGGGGTAGCTTTCGACTCACAGAAGCCATTTCTGCACTGCTCAAGGGTTGGAAAGGAGGCAAAACCTGGATAGTTCTCTGTTAATGTATTAGTAATAGCAGCTCCCAGGCTATCCAGCAGAGGCCTCAAAAATCTGTCATCGAAGATCCCATATCATTTGAAGATTGGTGGACTGGAAGTCTTTTCTGAAGGCTGACAACAGAACATTTTCAAAGCAATATGGATGAAGTCAATAATGCCCTGTACCTGTGGGAAGCCAAAGGTCAAAAATCCCACTGCTGCTCAACTCTCAGTCACAGGAGAAGGAAATACAGGTAGTTCTCCTAGAACTCAATTGTATTCTTGTGTGACGGTGCACATTAGAAAATCACTTTATAGGGAAAATCTCTGTAGAAAAATTACTGCACCCATACAGCAGAAAGTTTGTATTATCCAAGCAGCATCCACAATTCATCAATAGCGTTACAGCCAATTCGCATTAACAAAACACGTGTTATAGCAGAAATACCCATAAGCAACCATGATTTGGAGAGACTGGCTATTACATTACAGTTGCATCTGAGAGTCAAGAAATGGAGGTGTCACAAGTCCTCAGCTGCACCTTAAAAAGAAGCCACTGGTATAAAAATTCAGGGCAACTTAAACTTTGAAGTCCACCAGGTCATTAGGGCCACTGAATTCTTTTAAGCACAAGAACAGCTTCAGCAGATGACAATCTGGTGGTGACAACTTGCAACATCTTTAATTTGCACCTACACAGTTATAGAAAATAACAGCAAGGCCTGTAGTTCTGAGGTTGCATCATTCTCCTCTAACCTCCTTGGGGAATATTCACTTGCCACTTCCCCCTCTGGAGACTTGAAGCAGATACTGGAGGTTTGTTCTGGCTGGGCTTCCTAACGGAGTGATATTTGATTCCTCTTTTGATGCTATTATACTTGAAGAAAAATGACCAGGACTCCAACCATGGTGATTTTCATGTCAGATGCATTAGCAGAAAATTTGTGGGGAATTTTTGAAAAAAGTACCATTTCACCCACAGTACCTCAATCCTCACATCAATGAAATGAAGCAACATGTAATGCCATGACATGCTGTGTCCTGCAGGCTTCCCAAGGAGGTGGCTGTCATGTCTCCACAAGGAGGTATTCAACCATATCAAAGTGCATGTTGCACAGCCAAACTTTACATACTGCAGGATTCTACTCCTCCAAACGTAAGCCGACATGATAATGCCAAGAAAAGACTCCCTTCTACCTCAATTACATCCGCTTACAATTCAGAGTGCAAACGTGGTGGCTCCGAGCCCTGTCATCCAGTTAGAGTTACAAGAAGTTTCAGAAATGCCAAGCTCAGGTGACTTTTAGGTTACCTTGTCTGACTACATTTGGTTAGTTGACATGACTGAGGCAAATCAGTGTGAACAACATATTGGTCATGACTGTTTGCAGCCAGAATCTGTCATGTACATTCTTAGACAACGTGTTGATGAAGTACAATTTGATGTCAGGTGGATGCATAATGAAAAGCAATTGCCCCTAGAATGGTCTCACAATCAAACAATTTTACTCCACCCACTCAGCAAGTGTTAGCAGCTATTTTATACCATAGATGATAAAGATAAAGTTGTGATAGTCTTACCAGGCTTTAGAACAGCTCTCTCGTTAGAGGGAGATAACTAGTGGTGGTTGAACCAGAGCGCCATCACATTTCAGCAGAGAAGAGAGGTTGAAAAGGAGTCTCCTTCAAGGTCACCTCGGACAGAGCAGGAATTGAACCCACTTTGTTGGTAGGCACCACGCTGCATTGTAATTCAGACATCCAGCCAGCTATGCTAACTGACCCCCTATTGTTATTATATAACCAAGTTTAGACTGGAGATGACAAAGTTTCAACTTGATGAATGATCTGTAGCTTCCACCTGAGAGAAGCACTGGGGAGAATAATTTTGCACGCTCCCTTTTGCACTGCTGCCCCAGTGACCTTGCAAGCCTTTCCAGGTTTCCATTCAGCCCCTCGACATAACCATTAATGACCACAATTTATCCTTAGGGCGCATAGCTTTGAAAATTGCCATGCCACTCAAGCATTCACTTCACCCTTGTTGGGACCAGGAAATAGTGACTGGTGAAACCATGTTCTTTCTAATTTTGTATCAGATGCTGGAGAATCCCAGATTACAAAATGTAGAGCTGGAAGAACACAGCAGGCCAAGCAGCATCTTAGGCTCCTCAGATGCTGCATGGCCTGCTGTGTTCTTCCAGCTCTACACTTTGTTATCTCTCTTCTTCCTAATTTTGTTTTCTTCTGTGTGTACCTGAGAGGAAGAATGGAGTATTCAGGGATCTTACGCTGAAAACAGAGGTACACACAGGTCCAGACAAGCAAGCGGCATACTGTTGCTGCTGATGCCAGAGAGCTGGTCTGACATTCATGTCAGGGTGCTGTCTTGTTTCTCAGGGAGTAGCGAAGTGTTCGAAGTGGTCTACAAATCGTTGCTCTATCTAATGATGAGATGCAAACGCAAGGTTGTGTGTCAGCTGGAATTTTGCAGGCTTTTTGGGGTTGGAAGGGAAAAAATTTTCCCACAATCCCAAGACATGTTGACCTTTGTCTGGCTCTAATTTCAGAAAATGAAGTTTGAGTGGAAGGTGTGTTAGTGTGAGAGCATTTTCTGGGCAGTAAAGATAATTTACTTACGTTTGGTGTGATTAGACAAAACACAATGGTAGATCTAAAGTGAAATAGTTTAAATTGGGCAACAGTCAATTGTACTTTGCTGAAATGTGATTTGGCAAAAAGTGGAACAGATATTTAAAAGGTAAATCAGTAAATGCAGTGGGATGCAAAGAGAGCCGACAGCAAATATCTTCCCATTAAAATACAGGTGATTTCCAAAAGTTAGGCCATTACTGAATGTCAAAGAGTATATATTATATACGAAGAATAAAGCAAAATAGGAAAACTCATTAGTGATGCAAAACTCAAAGTATAGCAAGTGCAGGGTGAAGTTAAAAAGGAAATAGCCATGAATCTTAAATTATTTTCCACCTGCATTCATAAAATAAGGAGATTATGCGATGTGGCACCAATATTAGATGGTATAAACAGTGGGGGTGAATATTAAAGTATTTAACAGCTTTGACAAAAGATAAATCAACAGTCATGGGTAAAACGTATCACAGACTAAGAGAAGCCAAGGAAGAAATTGCAGAGGCTCTGACCATCAGTTTCAATACTGCCTGGCTGCAGCGTAGTGCTGAAGGACAGAAGGACTCACATTGTATCATTATAAGCATGAAGACCTGTGCTTCAGAATTAGCTGTTGCAATGCAAACTTACAAGACAGCCACTATCTGAGAATGGAAAATTGCTCAGATTTAACACATGCATAAAAAAGGAGGGCAAATCTAATCTGGCAAATAATGGCTCGTTTAGTCTACTTTCACTCATTAGCAAAGTGACAGAAGGTGTCATCAACAGTGCTAGCGAAATCCACTTGATGGGATCACTCAACTTCACAACTTATGAAGTAATTTTTTGCCAATAGGCCAAATTCTAGAGGTGAGTTGAGTGTTTTCCCACTACATCAAGATAGCAACTGATCCAAGTGTGGTATCAAGGAGTTCTGTGAAAACAGAATTCAATAAGAATTGGAGTGGAAAGTCTCCACTGGTTGAAAACATACCCAGAAGGAGAAAGGTTGTAGCTGTTGGAAGCCAGTCACCTCAAGGCATTACTCTGAACAATTCTTGTAGCAGTGCCTTCAGTCCAACAAAGTTCAGCTGCTTCATGAAGGACTTTCCCTCCATCATTTAAAAAAAAGGTTAGAAATGACATGTTTCCTGATTATTAAACTATGTTCAGTATCATTTGAGATAGCTCAGATACTGAAGCCCATGTACAACTGGACAAAATTCAGGCTTGAGCTATTAATTGGCAAGTGACCACTGTGGATCACGTGTCAGGCAATGAGCATCTGCAACGAGATAGAATCTAACCATCTTACTTTGACTTAAGAACGACAATTAATGAATCTCCAGCTATTAACATCCTCGACCAAAAGCTTGTCTAGACTAGTCATATAAATACTGCGGCCACAAGATGAGGTTAGAGTCAGAGAATCTACTATTGGGTAAATCATCCTGTCTCCCCATTTCCCCTCTGCAATCACAAAGCACAAGCCTGGAAAGTGATGGAAAGCTCTTCACTACTCCAATTCTCAACAAACAGCCTTGGTAACCATACAGCTGATCACATTTGATCAGTAAAACTAATGAAATACAGACATTCTTTTTAAGCATGGAATCTCAACACTCACATAGTTCACAAATATATTTTAACACTTCTGTGCAATTGTTACCAAAATTGCATGGTGAAAATCAGAATGCCACTTTTCTTTAAATTGTAGTGAATGCTTTGCACCCTTTGTAACTCAAGGATGGCAAATGCTTATTATGCAAGCAAATACAAGATGCAGATTTACCTACATTGAGCACGTAGGCTAAGGTGCTTTCTATTAATAGTCAGGGCATTGTTTAAAAAGATGTCACCATGACAGCAATTTTTATTGAACTCCAGCTGAGCAATTAAAACAAAGAAGAACTGCAGACACTGGAAATCGGAAACAAAAATTAACTGCTGGAGAAAATCAGGTCTGGCAGTATTTGGTGGACTGAAACTAAGCTTGTCCCATAACTTAAATAGCAAAGAAGAAAGTCTCAGATTTAATTCACAAGTGTGTTAAGCTGTGATCTCAAGCACAAAATTTACAACAGTCTTGACAAGACAAGGACAATGCCAGCAATTGCTCCCCACCAATGCCACACCATGAACTTGGCTGGAAAATTGAAAATGATAATGAAGTCCTGCCATTAAATTCAGCAGAATATCAATGATCCCAGGAATCTCACACCCCAACGTAATTCATTACTTGAAATATTTGTTAAGCAGGGGAGCACTACTGCTTGCATGAAGACAAACCAGAGCATACTTACTAAGATAATAAAATGTGAGGCTGGATGAACACAGCAGGCCAAGCAGCATCTCAGGAGCACAAAAGCTGACGTTTCGGGCCTAGACCCTTCATCAGAGAACTTGAGTGTAACTCTCTCAATTTTTCATTAGACGTATAGTTTAGAAAAGCAAAATTTCAAATGTTTGCTTACAGAACTCAATCAGCCAAGATTCTGTTCTTACTGTCCATATTATATCCCCAAACAAAGCACAGTTCATTATCTATAGATGATTGGTTGACACATTTCAAGCAATGTCCTCTCTGATGAAGGGTCTAGGCCCGAAACGTCAGCTTTTGTGCTCCTGAGATGCTGCTTGGCCTGCTGTGTTCATCCAGCCTCACATTTTATTATCTTGGAATCTCCAGCATCTGCAGTTCCCATTATCTCAGAGCATACTTACTGTTGTGTAATCCTCTTAGTATATTCAGTGACTGAAGAGGGCAAAGTTTCCATTAGTTATTACTTAATACACTAAGTTTTAACTTCAATCTCAGTTTCCCTGCAGGAATTTTCACTCTCTAAACTATGTTCCAGTCAGAAAGATGATTGGATCACAGGTATTTTCCATATCTGATTTTCACTAATAGCCATTATTGCAAAAAAGTGAACACCTGCATGTTTACTCTTGAAATGGAACATTGCACTACAACATGGATTCCAGTCTAAAAGACAGCCAAGAACACAACTCAAAAATGCTTGAAGTTTTTCAAAAAATGTGATAGAGGGTTTTGAGTACAGTGAACTCTGAGTGAAACTGTCAACATGCACCAGCAGTCAGGCACTTGTATCTTCAATTACTGGGCCACAGCAAATGTTCAAAAGTTAAAAATTGACCTGCGACACGATAAGCAATATTTCTTTAGTAATCAGCTACATTTAAAATTCAAGCAAAACTGATTATAGCCATGCAATGAGCGTCACAAATTATGAACCATCTGATCATTGAACTTCTATGAAAATACTTGACCCTCAAACTATCCCAGATGTCAGAAAATAATCACAACTGAACATGTGACAGAGCATAACTAACGCAGTAGAAACTTTTCTGGCATTGCCTCTAATCTGCATGCTAACAGTTTCAATGTCAAACACGATGAACTTTAAACTTACTGGGGACTTCAACATTGTACCAATACTCATCAATAAAACATGCATGGCTGTGTTTTCCTCTTTTTCCAAATTAGAATGCAAATATTACCTACGACTGTCTCAACATTTTCCAAGATGCAGATTTTCTTTTGTTCCCAGTTATCTGTGGAAGGATTTGAAATGTGTCAACCAATCATCTATAGATAATGAACTGTGCTTTGTTTGGGGATATAATATGGACAGTAAGAACAGAATCTTGGCTGATTGAGTTCTGTAAGCAAACATTTGAAATTTTGCTTTTCTAAACTATACGTCTAATGAAAAATTGAGAGAGTTACACTCAAGTTTCATGCTTTCAGCCAACTGAGGTATGCTGGAAGACACACAGAAAATAAGACAAAAGAATGCAAGAGCTAACAGACAGATTAGAAAAACCTAACTTCACGACTTCATTCTCCATTTGTTGAGATAAACCTAACAACTAAAATACGGATAGTGGTCAGCGGCTAGAATACTCACTTGCAAATTCAGAAGATTGTAGTTTCAAATACCTTACCCAGACTTGAGTCATCTCTCCAGTTTAATATCAAAGCAGTGCTGCATTAATTGTATTCTTGCTTTCCAAAGTGAGATTTTAAACTGAGATTTTAAACTCTGTCCTTTCTAGGAGCATAGCTAATTGAAAACAACATTACACTACTTGGAGTCTGTTCAGTGATATCTTGGTATTGGAAATGCCAAATGGAAAAGGTAAAGATACAGTAGGGTAAGTACTAACAGAGCAATGAGATTACTGAAGTACTGTACAACGAATCATAATCCACCAAATTAAAAAGGAAAGCCAAAAGTAATTTTCAATTAACTCAAGTTAAAGAATCTAATAGAACCTGGATTGGAAAAGCAGGTATCAAAGCTAGTGATTCCTGGGACACGAGTAGAAGGCAGTATTCCTGTCACGAATTGAACATGGAAAAGGAATCTGAGGTCATGGCTGAGCATTATACTCATTTTGCATATTCAGGCTAAGTCAAAAAAAGTAAAAATCAGGAAATATGATGGAATCAAGACAAGAGATCGGTGATTATTTGCTGTGACCAAATAGAATTGTTACATCATGACCAATATTAATATGCAAGATGGCTCAGGTTTTAAATTGAGCAAGTAAATGAAAAAAATTGCCAATGACTGTTAAAGCAAGAAGGTTGTTAGTGTGCATGTGGAAACTGAACACATGCGTTTGCATTTTAGTTAGCGCTACAAAGAGAGAATTTATATAAAGCAAGGAAATGCAACAATGCCCGAGTCACCTGGCAAAGAAGCCACTAGATCTGATGTATATTATACTGCAGACCAAAATGCAATGAGAAAACAGTACTGTAAAGATGGACTGTAAAAGAAAATACTCTGAGGGTTTGACAACTATGAAGGAAACAATGGAGAGATCAAGGAGCAGCAGCAAACCAAGTTTGCTCTATGCATAATTCCAAACTCTAATTGAGCAACATTCGAAAAGAGCAATCTCTGAAGTACTGTCATAGGGTTACAGCAATACCAAATGCTTACCTTGAGGCTTCAGCTCAGCCTTCAGTTCAAAGATTAAAAGTTTAATCAACCAAGCTAAGTTGACACAATGTTAAAGCCCATACAATAGAACCGACAGTAGCGGAATGGACAGGTACAAAGTTGGCTATTTGACACAAAGTAGTGAAGAATGATGTTTTTCAGCCTGGAGGAAGGTATGCAGCATCATTCGAGGGATTGCTTTTTGCACCATTGCTTATCTTGATGACTATCAGTGTGTACATGAACTATAATTTCAAAATATCAGCTGACAATAAACTTGGAACCGTGTGCACACAGAGTTTTGAGCCTCAAGACAACATAGAAAGGCTCGTGGAATGGGTGGACGTGTGGGAGCTGAAATTTACCACAGATGTCAGTATTTCAGTTAAACTTTGACGACTCCAACAATGACAGACGTATATGAATGCAAAATCTGATGGTAGTTGCTATTTTGAAATACGAAAAAATACATTATGCTAATGTTACACTGTTTATTCAATATATTAATCATGCATAAATAACTTGAATTATGAGAGGATCAAATTCCCTGTAAAACCTTGTCAAATTAAATTGTCTTCAGCATCCAATAGTTTAGAGAATTCAGTGTTCGTCTGGCTATGATGTATCATTAAGTTTTGTTCTGGAGCAGTTGTGATGTTTTCATTTCAGAATTATCCCATGAAAAAAAATCATCTTCCTCACCATCAAATTAACCAATTTTCTGATTAATCCATTGACAGTTTGTACAGCAACAGCATCCCACAAATTGATGTCAAAACCCCAAGTATACATACATGTGCTCTTTGTGAAGGTCTTCTCTCCATCAAATATCCACTTAATCCATGCTACAAAATATGATCCTTGTATGGCTTGCTGAAGAACACATCTAAACAGTTCACCTACAGCTGGCAGCATCCCTGCATAACTACAATTTGAATAAAATTTCTTTGCAGAAGCGTCTTCATCTCATTAGTTATATAGGACCTAAATAGCGTCCACCAAAATACGCTGCACTATGTACGCAGGCCACTGGGATTCCTATTCAGACATAATTGATCCTCATTTAATCACTGTCATGATCATACATGAAAACTCCAGCAAGACACTTCATTTTCAGCAAGGTCTTGCATTTGTAAATTATAATAGGCTTTAACTTCATTCTGATCGGCATGCAGGTTGGAATCACTGTAAATCTCATTGTGCCATGTGGTTTCATTTTAATTGTTTTTGAACCTTAGCACAATTCAGTGGCTAGGCACACAAAACAAAAGAAAAAACCAAGAGTCACCAAAACTGTCAATATAATACTGTAAAAAGCACTATTTTTTGTTGCTGTCTGATGGTGAATTGCCAGAAAGTTGAGTGAAGGCCTTTTGGCAACCTGAACAATTTTGACATTCTACTGAAATGCAACACATTTGCTTCATAAATCAGGTACACCGTCTGGCTGTGCTCTGAAATCTTCGTTGGAATCAGGGTTTCAGGGTTTGTTTTGCCTTACGTAACAGTGTATGTACATAGTGGGAGGTAATGGTCTCAGGATGACATCACATGACTATAAATCCAGGCAGCCAAGTAAATGGTTTGGGACTTGGTTTGAATCTTGCCAAAGCAGACTGTGGAATTGATTTCCGTTTGAGAAATCTTCAATTAATACTTCAAATGACGACCATGAAACCATTGTCGATTGTCACAAAAACTCATACTGATGACCTTTGTGGAAGGAAACCGTCACCCTTACCTGCTCTGGTCGACATGTTAATCTAAATCCACAGCAACACAGTTGACTCTTAACTGTCCTTTGAGCAATTAGGGATGGGGCAATAAATGCCAGCCCACCCAGTGACGACCACATCCATGAATGAATTTTTAAAAATTATTATTGAGAAAACGTTCTGACAATTTCCAAGGATCATCCTCAAACATGTTCATCAAGCTCAAGTCAATGCATGGTCCCTGTACACATGATGTATTCAGTCCTGGGTTGGTGGCTGCTGCTGCTGTTCGGTCCAGAGTTTGAGTTGAAAACATCTATTTTTCCACAGGGATAGTGGGAACTGCCGATGCTGGAGAATGTGAGATAACAAGGTGTAGAGCTGGACGAACACAGCAGGCCGAGCAGCATCAGAGGAGCAGGAAAACTGATGTTTTGGGTCTAGGTCCTTCTTCAGAAATGGGAGAGGGGAAGGGGATTCTGAATTAAATACGGAAAGAGGGGGAAACAGATAGAAGAGGGATAAAGGAGAATAGGTCGAGAGGAGACAGATTGGTCGAAGGCGGGGATGGAGTCTGTAAAAGGTGAGTGTAGGTGGGGAGTTAGTATGGGGGTAGGTCAGTCCAGGGAAGACGCAAAGGTCAAGGAGGCAGGATGAGGCTAGTAGGTAGAAGGTGGGTGTGGGGCTTGAGGTGGGAGGAGGGGATCGGCGGGAGGAAGGATGGACTGGTTAGTGGGGGCAGGGACAAAGTGAGCTAGTTTTGGGATGCGGTCAGGGGAGGGGAGATTTTGAAGCTTGTGAATTCCACACTGATACCATTGGGCTGCAGGGTTCCCAAGCAAAATGAGGTGCTGTTCCTGCAACATTCGGGTGGCATCGTTGTGGCACTGGAGGGGGGCCAGGATGGACATGTCGTCCAAGGGGTGGGAGGGGGAGGTGGAGTGGTTTGCGACTGTGACGTGCAGTCGTTTGTCACAAACTATGCTTAGGTGTTCCGCAAAATGGTCTCCAAGCCTCCGCTTGGTTTCCCCAATGTAGAAGAGGCCACATCGGGAACAGCGGATACAGTATACTACAATAGAAGATGAGCAGGTGAACATCGGTTTGATGTGGAAGGTCTTCTTGGAACCTGGGATGGGGGTGAGGGAGGTGGTGTTGGGGTAGGTGTAGCACTTCCTGCGATTGCACGGAAAGTGCCGGGGGTGGTGGGCTGGTGGGGAGCAAACAAGGGAGTCACAGAGAGAGTGGTCTCCCCAGAAGGCACATAAAAGGGTGCGGAGGGAAAACGTCTTTGGTAGTGGGGTCAGAGCGCAGATAGCAGAAGTGCCAGAGGATGACGTGTTGGATCCGGAGGTTGGTGGGGTGGTACGTGAGGACAAGGGGGATTCTGTTTTGGTTGTTCTTGCGGGGAGGGGTTGTGAGGGGTGAGTTGTGAGAATGCGAGCGATGCGGCCAAGGGCATTTTCAACCTCTGTGGAGGGGAAGTTGCGGTCCTCAAAAAACGAGGACATCTTGGACATCCGGGAGTGGAATGCCTCATCTCAGGAGTAGACGTAGCGGACGCAAAGAAATTGGGAATAGGGGATGGTATTTTTGCAGGACGGTGGGAGAAAAGAGGTGTATTGTAGGTAGCTGTGTGAGTCGGTAGGCTTGAAATGGATATCAGTTTTGAGATGATTGCCAGAGATGGAAAGAGAGAGGTCCAGGAAGGAGAGAGGGGTATCGGAGATGGTCCGGGTGAACTCGAGGTTGGGGTGGAAGGCGTTGGTGAAGTGGATGAACTGTTCGAGCTATGTGTAGGAGCACGAGGCAGCGCAAATACAGTCATCAATATAACAGAGGAAGTGGTGGGAATAGGGCCAATGTAGCTTCGGAATTGGGATTGTTCCTGGAATGGTATCCTGGAATCCACCTGGAAACGGATATTAATTTCAAGCCTACCGACTTCCACAGCTACCTAGAATACACCTCCTCTCACCCACCTTCCTGCGAATAGGCCATCCCCAATTCCCGATTTCTTCAAGTCCGCCACATCTGCTCCCAAGATGAAACATTCCACTCCCAGACATCGAAAAGTCCTTGGTTTTCAAGGACCGCAACCTCCCCCCTACAGAGTTCGAAAACGCCCTCAACCACGTCGCTCGAATTTCCCGCAACTCATCCCTCACAACCCCTCCCCGCAAGAACAACTAAAACAGAATCCCCCTCGTCCTCACGTACCATCCCACCTACTTCCAGATCCAATGTGTCATCCTCCGACACTTCAGCCATCTGCAATCTGACCCCACTACCAAAGACATTTTTCTCACCCACCCTTGTCTGCCTTCTGGGGAGACTACTCTTCCATGACTCCCTTGTCCGCTCCACGCTCCCCACCAGCCCCACCACTTTTCCCTGCAATTGCAACAAGTGCTACACCTGCCCCCATACCACCTCCCTCACACCCATCCCAGGCCCCAAGATGACTTTCCACATCAAACAGATGTTCACCTGCACATCTACTAATGTGGTATACTGTATCCACTGTTCCCGATGTGGCCTCCTCTACATCAGGGAAACCAAGCGGAGGCTTGGAGACCACTTTGTGGAACACCTCCCTTTGGTTTGTGACAAACGACTACACCTCCCAGTCGCAAACCAGCAGAAGTCCCCCTCCCACTCCTCAGATGACATGTCCATCCTGGCCCCCCTCCAGTGCCACAACAATGTCACCTGAAGGTTGCAAGAACAGCACCTCATTTTGCTTGGGAACCCTGCAGTACAATGGTATCAATAGGGATTTCACAAACTTCAAAACCTCCCCTCCCCCCGACCGCATCCCAAAACCAGCCCAGCTTGTCCCCGCCACCCCCCCCAACCAGTCCATCCTTCCTCCCACTGATCCACTCCTCCCACCTCCACCTCCTACCTACCAGTCTCATGATGCCTCCTTAACCTGCCCGTCTTCCCTGAACTGACCTACCTGAACTCCCCACCGACATTCACCTTACTGGCTCCATCCCCACGTCTTTGACATATCCGTCTCCTCTCCACCTTTCTACTCCTTTATCCATTTTCCATCCGCCTCCCCCTCTCTCCCTGATTATTTCAGAATCCCCTTTCCCTCCCCCATTTCTGAAGAAAGGTCTGGACCCAAAACATGAACTTTCCTGCTCAGCCTGCTGTGCTCAACCAGCACTACACCTGGTTATCTACTTTTGCACAGGTCTTTTCAACACAGCAAGACCACCTCGAGGATTTGTTAGTTAAATCGTGTCCATTATTTTTAAAAACTGCAAGGGTCTAAAGAGGACATGTTGCTTTGGAACTCATAGCCCTAAAATTTCAGTTGGTGACCCCAATGGGATGCCATGTTATTGGGTATCTTCTTTTAGGTATGATTACTGCTTCTACCTTGCTTGCAGTAGTTTTCCACTAATACTGCCTCGATATAGCACATTTGACACAAGCAAGTGTATGATCCTTAGCCTGAATCCAGATGCATACTTCATTTGTTTTGTTGAAAGTCTTACTTCCCTTTGAGGGGTTTGCCACACGGGTCTGCTTTGTAGACATATCTCAAATTTCCACAAAACCTGCAACATAGCCTATACTGTCGGCTCAATCCCATGCAAATGTGAATACAGCGTATCATAGTCAGGAAGATTTGGTGGCAGTGGGGGACTCTGTTGCTGTGAGGTAGGCTCATATGTCAAGTTTATGCAAAAGCATTATTTTTGGCCTTGTAAAACTGGGTTGTTTATCATCAGATTGACTGGTACCCCACAACCTACATGTGGAAAAGAAGAAACAGACAACATAGAACGAATGAAAAACATTGCTAAAAGTAGTGCAGGGACAGAGGGGTCCAGAGGTACATGTGCACAAATCTGTTGATGGCAGGACAACAGGTTATGAAAGTTGGTTTTAAGATGTGTGGGATACTCGGTTTAAGGAACATAAAGCAAACTTTTATAAGCACTCTGTTTTGGCCTCAACGGGAATATTGTATCCAATTCTCAGCACTACACTTGGGAATGTTCTTTCCAAATCCCCAGTTTGCCACTCACTCCAAAATCTACATGCTCAAATTGCCATATTTACCCATATTGACCTTCAAGAAACAGATATGGAAACCACGTGGGCAGAATGAAATTCACTATGCATGTCTGCTCTCAATTTTTGTGTGAGGGGAAAACTTTTTTGTAATATAAGCACAATGTACCAATCATATTTTAAAAAAAGCCATCACCTACAGTGATGTTTCAAAGTGAAAGCAGACATCGTAAAATAAAGAGGCAAAGAAACAAGTTTTTTTCCAATGTCTCGTGGTGGCACAGTGGTTAGCGCTGCTGCCTCATAGCATCAAAGATCCAGGTTCAATCGCAGCCTTGGGTGACTTTCTCCTCATGTCTGTATGGGTTTTTGCCAGATGTTCCCATTTCCTCCCACAGTCCAAAGATATGCAGCTAAGGGTCACTGCCATGCTAAACTGTCCCACAGTGCGCATAGATGGATAAGCAAGGTGGATTAGTCATGCTTAATGCAGTTATGGGGATGGGTCCCCCCCGCCATGGGTTAGTTGAGATGTTCTTCAGAAAGTCAGTGCAGACTTGATGCACCATGGCTTTTATCTGCAGTGTAGAAATTCAATTATCCTCTTGAACAAACATCTGTACTATAGCGATGCACAATTGAAGTAAATTAAATACATTCCTATTTTTGAGATGCTAACTGAAACACTAAAATTTCTGTACAAATTTAAACATTGTTTAGACTCAAAGACCATACATCAGTGCAAAAGTCAACTAATGAACAATATGAACGTTCTAAAATTTCACACATTCCAAGTGTCAGATGAAATAGGGCAAGAGGTTGATGTAGCCATTTCACATTAATAAAAACTGTTTATGTAATTAAACAAAATGGACTCTGTATTACAAGACAGCGTCTGATGGGTATAGTTAATGATCCTAAACAGGCAGTCTTACAAAATGGCTAAACTTTCCTTCTATTGCTAACACATCATGAAGTGATAAAGTGCACCAAATGCGTGATTTGAAAAGCAGTAAACGCAAAATTCTTTCTTCTGTAACTCAAAAAATAAACTTTTTCAGTCATATTTTCATTAGGACAGTACCACTTTTACACGTGGACAATCTATGATGTTCACCGAATTAGCTGCATTATAAACGAGGGCATTGACAGAGCTGACTTTAAAACACGATTTGCGAACTCCTGCGACATGACAAACACTGGAGTTAGCTTTCACCAAGCATCCACGGAGAGGAGGATCACGTGAAGCCACTTTTTTTTTGGGGGGGGGGGAAGAGAATCAATTAAGAACTCTTACCCCAAGACTCCCTCGCTGTAGTTCCGGCTTTTCCAGGGAGTTCCGTTGTAATGGCCATTTCCAGACAGGAGGCTGTAGTTTAACCCGAAAGTGCTTGCCTTGTTGTCCCGTTTCCTCTTATTGCCCGTGCCACTGGTCCTATTGCTGTTGTCGGGGTAGCCCTTCCTGCAGCCACCTTCTCCTGGGCTAGCTGAGAAGTTAGTGTTATTTGCGCTGGGCTCGAGTGGGAGGAAATCCCTCTGAACGCCTAAGTCCCCTCCTCCCTGGCTGCTCCTATCCCTCAACATAGTCTCGGTGCCCACACTCGTCGCTGCCGTCGCCGTTGCCGCCGCACAGTTATTATTAAAGAACAGATTCCTCAGCCCTTGCGTCGTTTCCCAAATTTGCATCCACAAAATGTTGGCAGGTCCGAGCTGTTCTGGCTGAAACCAGGCTACTCTCGGATCCATCAAACGAGGACGAGGTTAATACTCACTGAAAACGAGCGTCTGTTCGTTTTCTCTTTCTCCTCACCCTCCGCTCGGTCTCTAATAACCTTGTTCTCTTTCTCTCCCTCCCACCATCCGTCAGCTCCTCTATCTTGTCGGATACCCCCGTCAGCTTGTCACCGGGCCGGAACGAGAACAATCTCAACAGCAATGGCGACAGACGCTTCACTGCACATGCGCGCAGCGTGCCCTGACCGCCGTATGACTCGCGAGCTGGAAGCTGCGAACTCCTCGCGCAACAATTGGCCGCCCGTTGTGATGTCACGGCGACGAGGATGTTACGCGACAAAGAAAGGGTCTCGCGCCTACGTTCTTTTTTTCGGTTTATTTTCGAACGGTCTTTTTCACGCCTCAGATCCCCCCGACGTCCAACCGCCCTCCCGAAATGCCGCGCCCCCCACATCAACACACTGTCCTTCCCCCCACCTCCATAATCACTCTCACCCCTGCACACACTGTCCCTACCGCACATCTTAACTGTCTCCCCCCCACCCCCATTGCCCTCGCACTTAGCCCGCAGGGGCCCCACCCATTACCCTGGCACTCTGCCCTCACTGCCCCCCCATTGCCCTGGCACTCGGCCCTCACTGCCCCCCCATTGCCCTGGCACTCGGCCCTCAGTGCCCCCCCCCCATTGCCCTGGCACTCGGCCCTCACTGCCCCCCCCATTGCCCTGGCACTCGGCCCTCAGTGTCCCCCCCCATTCTTCTCGTACTCAGCCTTTACTATGTTGTTGGATTACAATGCTATGACTGACATGATGACCTACTTTGATTTCCAAGCTATTCTGTTTCACTTCAGATATTCAATGTCAGCATTTGAGTTCTTAATTATAGGTAAATGTGAAAGATGCAAACTGGTAGTTCAGCAATGTCTTAGTGCACCACTGTTGAGTAACCCTTGTACTTAACTGGCACTAATGTCAACGACACAATCGAAGCTAATGGTGACATGGGACAAGTCAATTACAGAATTAAATCTAGTTTGATAGATCATATGTTTATTTTTTGTCATTGGTGACTAACTACGTTGTTAACAATGATTTCACACAATGCTGCAGATGTTCTTGAACAAAACATACATTTTTCTAAACCAAACAAAAATAAAGCTATTTAAAGGGAATTAGAAAGAGCCTTAAAACATTAAAACGACGTTCAACTTGTTTCCCAACAGTATCCTTTAGAGACTCAAAGCACACAGAAGTATCACTATCTCTTTAAACTTTATATAACTGATTGCCCCAGTCAAACTTGCCCTTTGCTGGAATCTAAAGGACTGTCACTCCCTCGACATTCAGCTGAACTACTCATGCAGGCCAATGCTCATTATCCTGGCAGCCATCGTGACCCCTTAATTACGCAGTAGTACACTGTACCAGCTGCATTTGAGTCATCAGAACAAACCGGAGTGGCTTCTCTCATGTTTTCACATTATAGCTCATGATGCTGGAGTGTAATTTATTGTTATGATCTTAGCTGATGTTCTTCGCAGACAGGCCAGATCCCAAAAGAAACTTGGCTTGAGAGATCATGTCTTGGTTTCAACTTAGCATGTTTTTTCATTGAAAGCACACAATGCTCCTGATCCTGCTTTAACAGCAGAACAAATTTATTAACAAGAAATGAAGTTAAAATAGAATGAACCAAGTTCTAACAAATTTAAAATGCTCAGTAAAAAAAACTTCCACTGATTCCTAGATTCTTAAACATGATGACAGCACAGTCAGACTCATCAGCCAAATGTCATCTGCTTTGTTTTTCTATTTTCTCATTTTTGTTTCTCTCTTGCCCTCCTCCTACTCCTCCCACCCTTTCTACTCAGCGATGTCTTGAACTCCTGGCCTCAGCACAGACATGGCAGTCTCTTGGTGCATGATAGTGTGGTGTGGCATCAGCATGGACTTCTGGCTTCAAGATGATTCCAGTGCAGTCTCTCAGCCTGGAGGTGAAGCCAAGGTGTCAGCATGGACTGGGGCTGAAAGGACAATTATTCTGAACTTTTTATTTCTTTATCTTGTAATTTATTCCCATGATCTCAAATGCTGGACTTTTTGTTTTTTATTATTTTTCTATTTGTTTTCCTTCTTAAAAAATTTGTACTTAAGAATGTGTACCTCGGTACCTTTGTACCTAAGATGGTGCCATAAGTGGCAACTTCTAAATTTTGCCTTACTGCAGTAAGTACATGACAATAAAACAAATTCTAATTCTAAATAGGACCTTACAAATTGATTAAAAAACCAAGCTCTTTTTGTATCACTCAAAACATCAAGGTACGATATCTGAAAACACCTTGACCAAAAATACCACTTCCACAGGACTCTCGCAAGAGTCCCTGACTCAAACAATTTCACTTGTCAGTTTAACATACTGACAAGAATCACAGATAAGTTCTTTCGAGAGCCATTATACATCACAGCTTAAACAAACTCTGCTAAAAATAACCTCCTCTGGGTTTTAGCCCAACTTCAGGAGTGGGATATGAACTGGGTTTTCTGAAAGGTAACCTAGTTCACCATGTTTTTCTCCAGAGCACCAGTCTCTGCAACTATCCTCATCTAAGTTCTTCACAGGATGGCTCCAAGGGAATTTTTTTTAATCCGCCTTGCTAAGCTGTGGGTCTTATGCTTTTTCAAAAAAAAGGTCAAGTCCAAAAAATCTCTTGGAGACCTTACAGCCCCATTATTTACTTTCCAGAGTTGCAAAACAATCCAAACAAATATCCATTGGTGGTACACAGAATCCCAATTATTCTAACGCTATGTCCAAAACCTCTCTTAAAATGTATCAATGCGGTTACAGAATTTAATTATTAATTTCAGACATTGCAAAGTCCACAGGTTACTAACTCAAAAACCAAAACTCAAAATGTAAACACCAAGTCTTTTTATTTTTCTGTATTCCTGATCATGGACTAAAAGATGAGGCAGAAATGAATCATTTTAAACATTTTAAAACAAGGATTGCTGCACTTTTAGAAAAAAAACTGATATTCATTGTAAATACTGTGCATAGCTACTAGTTCAAGCAGTAGTGGAATTCTGCTTGGAGATGATCTCGAGCCAAGAAGTGTGTATTAGTGGAGCATTGGCTGGCAACAAGTAACTGGTCTGTGGACTAGTGATCCGTTATCGATGACAAAGTCCTTCTTCCTATCACCAACTGTGATGGACTTCATGGTAGCTGAATGGCTTCGGGTGTGAATGTTTGGGGAAAGCAACTGGATCTTTGCAAAGACAGCAGCTGTCCTGTTTGCTTTGCAATAAGAAGCATCTCAAGCCTGAAAATCTTCACTTTATTTTCCCTTTTCCAGCTGCTGTAAGTTGCAACTTTTTAAATTGATCATGTTTTCAATTGGACCCTGTCACCCCAATGCGTCCTGCAAAAAAGTGGAAGTGTCCAGAGAAGGAAGATCAAGAAGCAGTCTTCCGATCAGCACAAGAAACATCTCATCAAACTGTGAAAGGAACTATTGAATTACATTCCCAGTCCTTCCATCCACCATAATGCCTATGTTTTTTTTAAATCCCTGACTGAATGTGTCAGGGTAGTTTATAAGGGGCTGTGTGTTTTAGCTAGCAGAGTTGTATCAACAGTTCACAATTAATAGATTATTTCTTGTTAAATGCAGAAGTTCATGCTTTGTCAATATGAGTCTGAAAGGTGAGTAAATTGGAAAATTTTGCATTTGTTTACAACCTTTAACTTCTGCCGATTCCAGAAACAGCAGGACTTGATTTACAGCATGCCACCCCAGTGAGGCATAACAAGAAGTGATATTTCAAAATATACATCAATCACAGTTTATAATCACATAAGATACACTTCGATTTTAATCAATAAATGTCATGCTACCATGACATTTGTATTTGAGCAGACCATTGATTTGCTGATACAACTTGCCATGTCTAAACCACACTGGGGGACCCCTGCCAGATTATGCTAGTGCTGGAAATGCAACGCTTCCTCAATGACTGCAGCACAGTTGTTGGGAAGCTATGGATGTTTAGTAGAGAAAATTTTGAATCTTGAGCAACTGAAAGCCTAGAAGGTCCCACTTCAGATTGTGACATCTTGACATGGGCAAATGCCTGAGCTGGCTTACAGACAGCAGTAATGGCACTGGTGGAGTGGCAGAGGTGGAATGATAAATGTTCTTTCTCCTGAGTAAAAAGAGTGCTTATGCTTGATGGAGTTACTAATTTTTTTAGCAGGGTGATGCTTCAATAAAATTCTTGTAATCTGTTGTTGGGTAGTTTGGAGGGATTGACTGAGATGCAGATGGGTGATGAATGTCAGAGTGACTGCTGACAGGCCACAGTGGATGCATGAGAATGACATACAGCCTCGCCTACCATGACAGGAGATCTCCTTACCCGAATAGGTACAAGCCTCAGCAGCAGTTTGCTCTATTGATATGACCCCTTGCAAACACTTTGCAACATGTAATACAAAACCACGATGTCAGCATTGAGTTTGTATAGCCTTTAATAGCCAGTAGTCTGAGCTCCTATCACGGCATTCAGTCAGTGGGAAGCTGCTGCATTCAAGCAGTGGAAACAGAAACAACAGTCACCTGACAAAATCGGAAAACTAAAAGATAAATACTGAGGATGCTGAAAATAGTGAGGAAAATGTTCAGCAGGCCTGGCAGAATCTGTTAAGGGAAACATCAGATTTAATTACTTTCAGGTCATCACATTTCCAACATCTGAAGTATTGCGCTTTTGGTTTCCATTTTAAGTCACTGCAACTTCACATCCCGGATGGCGGTGAGTTGCCAACAACTGAATGGCTTGCTAGGCATTTTCAAATGATTGTCAAGAGCCAACCGCATTAGTATGAGTTTGGAATCACCAATAGGCCAGACTGGACAAGGACTGTAGATCTTCTCCACTTAAGGGCATGTAATAACCAAATTAGGTGGGCATGAGTTAATCATGCATTGCAATCCACAGCCCCATTATCTCTCCTTTTGTTCTATCTTTGACTCCACAGACTGACTCTGCTCTGCAGGTATGCCTCCAGGCCACTTGGGTAAGGTGGAAGATCCTCTTTCATCAAAACCAGGAGAGGGGGACCTCATTGTATCATTAAGAAATCCTGATTGACAGTTGTAAAGGGGCGTCATTAGTTACAGGATCATTTCGAGAACATAGCTGCTGATCAACAAGTGTGTGATTGACTTTACATTCAGCCAGAATTCACAGATGCGTAAATGAGTGGGTATGATTGCCGGGGAAGGAAATGGGGAAGTTGCAGGAACTCTTAGAAAAGGGCTGGATGTAGCTCCCTCAATGGGCATGTAAGTCAGAAGTGACACTTGTAGAGTCAGTCCAGAGCAGTCTAAGGTCGGACACATTCCAGTGACATCAAAATGAGCAGCGTGTCTTGCTTATCCATTGTACCTATTAATGTCAGGTAACCAACAATTCTCCTCTTTCTTTCTGTCAGAGAAGATAATCCATTATTTTAAAAGAACACAAGAATTCCTGGAGGCCTGGTTTTCAACCACCAATGCAATTAACAAACATATTGAAATAGACCCCACCTAGATGCCACAATGGTCCAAAACTAGAAACAAGACTGCCCACCTTGACAGATCAGACTATGTAAATTCAGAGTGGGACAGAACAACAGCGCTTCAACGGTGGTTACACAGCACTAACAATGTTACCTCGAAGAGATCAAACATTTGCATGAAAACCAGCCAGCTCGGTGAACCAACCAACAACTTAAAAGAACGTCCATATCAACAGCAGTGTATTACATCTTTCTCATGACTGGGCACAAGGAGCCTCAGAGGGACCAGGGGCTGGAAAACAATACTTGGGATTGCATATGGACCCCTAAACTGTAGTGGCAATGTTGGGAAGGCATTAAGCAGGAAATTAAGCAATTAAGGTCCTGTTGTGCTAATAGGTGATTTTAACCTGCACATTAATTGGGCAAATCAAACTGTAATAATACTGTAGAAGAGAAATTCCTGGAGTGTGTACAGGACGGTTTGCTGGATCAGTACATTGAGGAACTAACTAGACAACAGGCCATTGTAGACTAAGTATTGTGTAATGACAAATCAATAATTAACAGTCTAGCTGTGCAAGGGATAAGACTTCTTCATTAAGCTGGAAAGTGGCGTAATTGATTCTGAAGCTAGATAAAGGGAATTACAATGGTATGAGGCACAAACTGACTATGATAAATTGGGGAACGGTATTTAAAGGAATGGTAGTGGACAGGCAATAGCAAACATTTTAAGTCTGTATGGAGGAACTGCAAAAATGGTTGATTCCTGTCTGGCACAGAAATAAAACAGGAAAGATGGCCTGCCCATGGCTAACTAAGGAAATTAGGCACAACAAAGTGTGAACCTGGATGAACGCAGCAGGACAAGCAGCATCTCAGGAGCACAAAAGCTGACATTTCGGGCCTAGACCCTTCATCAGAGAGCTCCAAGAGGTCAAATCAGTGGAACACATAAGCTCAGGGAATCCATTTTACATCATAGTGAGCTACATTTGCAGCTTGATTTTGGAGAGCCTTGAGGACAAACATTAACTGAAGTAAATAACATTAAGTGAAGAGATTACAAGAGAGTTGCAGTGGGAGAGAGATTCCCTGAAGTTGGTTCGGAGGGTCTAGGCCCAAAACGTCAGCTTTTGTGCTCCTGAGATGCTGCTTGGCCTGTTGTGTTCATCCAGCTTCACACTTTGTTGTCTTGGATTCTCCAGCATGTGCAGTTCCCATTATCACCAAGGAAATTAGGGACTGTTTTAGATCCAAACAAGGTGTTTATAAATTGATTGGAAGAAGCAGCACACTTAAGAACTCAGGACAATTTAGAATTTGGCAAAGGAGGACATTGAGATTCCAAAAGATTGCAGAAAACATCCAAATTGATTATAAAAGCTTCTATAGATACATGAAGAGAAACTGATTAGTGAAGACAAACATAGGCCCCTTATGTTGGAACTGCAGAGGCTGGAGAATCTGAGATAACATGGTGTAGAGCTGGATGAACACAGCAGGCCAAGCAGCATCAGAGGAGCAGGAAAGCTGATGTTTTGGGTCAAGACCCTTCTTCAGAAAATAGGTCCCTTATGGTTAGAAGCTAGGGAAGTTAAAATAAGGAACAAACAGATGGCAAGCCAATTAAATACACACTTTGGTTCTGACTTCACAAAGAACAAAAATAACATCCCAAACATTTTGGGGAACTTAGGATCTAGTAAGATGAAGGAACAGAAGGAAACCAATATTAGAGAAATGGTGATGGGAAAAATCATGGGATTAAAGGTTAATAAATCCTCAGGACCCAATAATCTACATCTCAGAGTACTTAAGGAAGTGGCCCTAGAAATAGTGGATGCATTGGTGGACACCTTCCAGGATTCTATGGATTGGACAGTTAATATGGATTGGATTGGAGCTAATGTAACCCCAGTATTCAAAAAGGAGTTAGAGAGAAAACAGTGCAATCAGTCGTATGAAAAATGTGGCAGTTTGTTGTAGAAGATTTAATAAAGGAGCACTTGGAAAATAGTGATGGGATTTGGATACAGTCAGTGTGGACTTTGAAAGGTTTGACAAATCGACTGGAATTGTTCAGGGGCACAACCAGTAGAGTTAAAAAGGAGGAAACAGGGGAAATGGAAATGGTTTATTTAGATTTCCAGAAGACTTTGAAAAGGCTCCACGTAAAAGATTAGCATGGAAAATTAAATGCATAGAATTGAGGGTAATGTACTAACATGGGGAAAGAACTGATTGGCAGGCATGCAGGAAACGAGGAATCAATGGGTCTTTTTCCAAGTGTCAGCCGGTGAGTTGGGGGTACTGCAAGGATTGTTGTCTGGATCCCAGCTATTCACAATGTAAATGATTTAGATAAGTGAACTGAATGCAACATTTACAATTTGGAGATGACAAAGCTGGTTGGGAGGATGCACTGTGAAGGAGATGAAGAAATGCATCAGTGTAATTTTGACAAGTTGAACGATTGGGCACAATATGGCAGAAGTAAGATGTGGTTAAATGAAGGTTATTCATTTTAGTAGCAAAAACAGGATAGCAGATTATTATCTGAATGGTGATAGATTGGGAAAGGGGGAGGTTAATTGAGACCTGGATGTCTTTATACTTCAGTTGCTGAAAGTGAGGATGCAGGTGCAGCAAGCAGTGAAGAGGCAAATGGTATGTTGCCCTTAATAGCAAGAAAATTCTAGTAGAACAGCTGGGGTATTCTGCTGCAATTGTACAGAGCCTGGGTGAGACCACATGTGGAGTATTGTGTTCAGTTTTGGTCTCCTTACCTGAGGAAAGATATTCTGGCTATGGAAGGAGTGTGACAAAGTTTACCAGATTGCCAGCCAAGGAAGCATGACTGATGTTATATATCAAGACTGGTCTGATTAGGATTATATTCACTTTCATTTAAAGGAATGGTGGGTGGAGGAATCTCATTGAAACTGATAAAATTCTAACAGGATTTCACAGGGTAAAGACAAGAAAGTTGTTCACTATGACTGGGGAGTCCAGACTCAGGGCGCACAGTTTAAGGATAAAGGGTAGAGCATTTAGGACTGAGATGGTGAGGTTGCAGAATTCTTTGTCATAGAAAGTGGTTGAGGCCAAAACATTTAATATTTTCAAGATGTTGATTTGGCTCTTGGGGCTAAAGGGTCAGAAAAGTATGGGGAGAAAGTGGAAACCAGGAACTGAGTTGGATGATCAGCCATGACCATACTGAATGACTAAGCAGGTGTGAAGGGCTGAATGGCCAACCCATGCTCCTGTTTTCTTTGTCATGTGAACACAAGTGGTGATGTTCTTGTGGCCTCCATTGTGCATGTATCAATCTGCCCTGTCGGGGATCAATTATTAAATAAATTCAGGAAAGAAATGTCCAGATATTAAAGGTATCACAGGAGAGGGAGATGCTGCAGGAAAATGACATTGTTGTCAGATTTATTCAATTTGAATGACAGATTAGGCTGAATGGACCAATTGGACTATTTCTGCTCTTAATTCTCATGTTTAGTCTACATGTCATAAATTCAACAGCATAATCAATTATCTCTTAATACTACAGGATTTCTAGTAGGCAGTTAACTGAAGTCACCTACATTCTTAAAAATTAGGTATTTCATTTACTGTCCAAATGACATTTCTTTAACAAAAGCCTTCATGAACCCAACCAAAACCAATTTTTAAAAAATCAAGTTGCAAAAATTATGATATATTCATTAAATACATTTCTAACATCAGTCAGTTTGAATACTTATTTCCCAAGTGCAAGAGAGAGGATGGAAGCAAAGACTCATTTTGCAGATCTCTGCCTCTTTCACACTGCACTGGAATCTCTGGATCTTTCCCAAATGAGAACAGCATGGTTTAGATTTGTAAAGTTACAGGTTTTGTATCCAGATTTAAAGAAATTGGCATTTCTGGTCCTCTTAATACAAATCTTCTTCCAATAAACAAGGGATTTCCACTTCCACTGACATCAATTCAAATCTGAAGCCTTAGGCCTCTGACTGCCTGAAATCAGAGAATCGGTTGGAGCCAAGGCTGATACTTGATGGGCTGAAAAAAAAACTTCAAGCCTCCTGTTTGCTTTTGTATGACAGCAAGCAGACAATAGGACAAAATGAAAGCTACTTGCCCAATTTCACCTCTCCATCCAGAATTCCCAGATTAAGGCCCTTGTAGTAGGGCTTGCACTGGAGGTGTGAACTGGCTGTGCTTGTGGTGTAGCTGACACATTGAGAAACAAGAGATAGCAGGAATTGCAGATGCTGGAGAATCTGAGATAACAAGGTGTAGAGCTGGATGAACACAGCAGGCCAAGCAGCATCAGAGGAGCAGGAAAGCTGACTTTTTGGGTAAAGACCCTTCTTCAAAAATGGGGGAGGGGAAGGGGATTCTGAAATAAATAGGGAGAGAAGGGGAGACGAATAGAGGATGGATAAAGTAGAAGATAGGTGGAGAGGAGATAGACAGGTCAAAGAGGCAGGGTTGGAGCCAGTACAGGTGAATGTAGGTGGGGAGTTAGGGAGGGGATCGGTCGGTCCAGGGAGGACGGACAGGTCAAGGCGGCAGGAATGGGGTTAGTGGGTATGAGATGGGGGTGGGGC
Organism: Stegostoma tigrinum; assembly: GCF_030684315.1. Taxonomy (NCBI): domain Eukaryota; kingdom Metazoa; phylum Chordata; class Chondrichthyes; order Orectolobiformes; family Stegostomatidae; genus Stegostoma; species Stegostoma tigrinum. The sequence continues at coordinate 27,994,975 of NC_081369.1, forward strand.
TTGAGATGGGAGGAATGGTTAGGGAGGCGGGGATGAGCTGGGCTGGTTTTGGGATGCAGTGGAGGGAGGGGAGATTTTGAAGCTTGTGAAGTCCACATTGATACCCTCGGGCTGCAGGGTTCCCAAGAAAATATGAGAAGCTGTTCCTGCAGTTTTCGGGTGGCATCACTGATATCTGTGTCTCCACTCTCTCTCTAAGAGTTGAGAGTGTGAGGGTGGAATCTCAGCATCTTTCCATTGCTGCAGTAAATTACCATTGGTGGTGCTGCTGTCCACCAGCCAATCAAAACATTTGACCGAGTCAATAGCCACTTGCCACTACAACGGGCATTTTGCCCCTGGGAGGAACTGTTGCCATGAGATCATTGGGTAAACCCTGACAGCTACCGAGGAATTTTCTGGAGGCTCCCTCTTTTACTGGCACCCCACCCTGAAACGACCACTCTTCGCCCATTCCTGCCCAATCTTGCCCAAGGCATATGAGAGTAACAACCTGTCTGCCACCTCTCCCTTAAATCACAGGGCCCTTACTGCCTGGTTCTAGCTTCTCCAAGGTTACATATCCTCAAGGGTTCCACAGTATTTTTGTGTTCTCTCCCTGGTAATGCAGCCTCTTCACTAGCCATGGTGCTGTTGAGGTAGGGAGTTCTTGACCCTTGTATTAGGCTGGCAGCTCTAGGGATCAGCTAATATTAGGTGTCCACATTACCAATTAGGTGTCCACATTACCAATCTACTGCCGCAGGGTCCTGCCACCAGTGGGAGTGGGTTGGAGTCCTGCTTTTATCCCCAGCAACAGAACATCCTGCTTCGCACGAAAATCAAAACAGTTCATAGTTCTGCAACTGAATGAGTAAACAATGGTTAGTTCTCCACAAGCAGAGCATGAAACTGGCACATCAAAAAGGAAATGCCAAACCAACAGCCGTAGCACAGTTATAAGGAATCCTCTATCAAAGTGCTGTCATTATCTAACCCCGAAACATCAGCCTTCCTGCTCCTACGATGCTGCTTGGCCTGCTGTGTTCATCCAGCTCTACACCTTGTTATCTCCACCATCTTCTGTGGTGGATTCAAAATCAGGTCCCAGGACATTACTTGGGTCTCCAGCTTAACAGTCGCACAATAACACCACTAGGCCATCACCTCCCCATAAACACTAACGCTAATTATAACTCTACTTGACATAAATCTATCTGTATGTCTGTACAGGTCACACCCAAGTTATTTTTACTTTGCATTGTGTGCAAGCTACCTGATTGAAACCGAAAGACAAAGACATTCTTATTGAACTGATGCTGTAATTTCTTTCAGTATCCAGACACTGCCTAATGTCATGAGAATGTATCATAGAGAATGCTTTGTTATAGTAATCACTAAACAGATGATTCTGGAACTCGTTATTCCTGAATACCTTCCAGTTGTTTGTGAAACAGAAATTGAAAGAAAAAGAGGAAGAGAATGAAATGTTTTTGAATCTGTGGAATGATTAATGCAGTAGAAGGTCAGAGAAGAACGTATGGAATGCAACAGCAGCTTTTTACACTGATTGGTGGATCCCATGATACTGCTGAAGAATAATCCTGTTTCTAAACATGAATGGTACACCATATGATGTACTAATGTATCTCCACACATATTGTTTATGAATGGATTTGTCCCTATCTGTGCATTTCTGAATAAGGTCATAAGAAACAGGAGAAGGATTTGGCCAGTCTGCCCCTCAAACCCACATTGTGATTCAGTAAGATGACAACGTATCTGACTGTGGCCTTAATGCCTTGTTTCCTTGCCTCTGCAGATAACCCTTGACTCTGTTTTTCATGGAAAATCTTTCTAACTCAGCATTGAACATTTGAAATGACCCAGCATCTATCGTTCTCAATAGAAAACCAATAATGTTAGACAAAATTTCTCTTCACTTCCATCTCATTTTTCGACACAGAAAATGATGGTGGACGTTCAAAACTCTCTTCCACAAATGGCAGTGGATACCAGATCAGTTGTTAATTTTAAATTGGAAGTAGTTTTTAAAGCAAAGGTATTTAGGGATATGGACTAAAGGCAAGTATATGAAGTGAGGCCACATATCAGCAATGATCTCCGATGAATGGTGGAACAGGCTTGAGAAGCTGAATGACCTGTTCCTATGTTCTAACTCCAATAAATACAGACCCAAACAGCTCAATCCTTCCTTAATTGCCAAACCCTTTATCCTAGGAATCAACCTCGTGAAAATTATCTGAACTACTTCTCCTGCAAGTATGCCTTTCTTTACATAAGGGGACAAAAGTTGTGCTCAGTACTCCTGGTGCGGTCTCACCAATGTTCTGTACAATTATAATAAGACTTCCTCATTTTTGTGCTGCAATCTCTTTGCAATGAATGACAACATTCCATTTGTCTTCCTAATTTCTTACTGTACCTATACATAACCTTTTATGATCTGTGTACAAGGGCATCTAGATCCCTCTGCAGTGCCACATTCTAGAATCTTCTTTGAAATATTCTATCCCTCCAATCTTCCTGCCAACATGTGTAAGCTCACATTTCTCCACATTATACTCCACCAGACAATTTTGTGTCCACTGACTTAACCTATCTATACCCCTAAGCAGCCACTCTGTGTACTTCTAAAAACTTGCTTCCCTATCTACCTTGAAATCATCTGCCAATTTAGTTATAATATAGTTGGTTCCTTCATCCTACTGACTGTAAATTGTTGCGTAGGAAGTCAATTAGCTCAGTTGCCTGGACAGCTGGTTTGCAGTGCAGAGTGATGCCAACAGCGTGGATTCAATTCCCACATCATCTAAGGCTACTATGATGGAATCACATTCTCAAACTCTCCCCTCACCTGAGACATGGTGACCTTCAATTTAAACCACCACCAGTAGACTCTCTATAACGAGAGAGCAGCCCTATGGTCTAGTAGGACTATGGTGACTTTACCTCTAGCTTACATTAACTCTACTTTAGAACTGAGATAAATTCTCAATAAATTTTGTGTCACTCCACTGGTGACAGTTTGTTGATATGAAAATGACCCATTTAACATAACTGTTTCCTATTAGTTAGCAAATACTATGACCATGCTAAGAGCATCTCCAACATATCAGCTGTATCTTGTGTTGTAACTTTTATGCGGCATCTTATTTTGGAAATATAAAGGCCGAGATGCTGTGCAATAGATTTCCACAATGTTTTTTGACTGGTTAATAGTGTGTATATATAAAATGCAGGTATTTTTTCTGATAAGACTACCAGGTACACTCTTCACTGTAAAACATTTCTACTGAGCTCTCTTACACTTCTTCTACCAACTCCTGGCTATAATTAATAAGGCACATGAACTGTCTGTAATAGGTAGCCCTGAGATTGTAGAGACAAAGCATTTGCCCAAAATGATTATAAATGTATTTTTCATTTTTTTTTGTACTGTAAAAGAGCTATTCATTATTATGGCATTTACATTCACTTTGGACATATTCTGTGCCTTTACGATGACCATTACCACTCTCTATTCCTTTCGTCCCATAACATCTTCGTCATGGAACGTCTCCCACTCTCTATCCAATCATTCTTTTGCACCTCCCATCCTTTGGTGAAATAAAATGAATGATAGTTCCAGACTTCAATTCTGAAGAATCATCCATTCTACTAACTGTTTCTAACTGCTTCTACTAACTGCGTCTCTCTCCATGGATGCTGCCAGACCCAAGTTATTTTCAGCATTTTCTGTTTGTTTCTTCAGCCGGGAAACACGAAGGAATTTTTTTTTCCATTCTACTTAGACACCTGAGCCTTGCCTCTCAGGACTATCAGGTCTGACATAAACAGAGCACAATCAGATTTTCACTGAAGAGCTTCTCCAGAGAACACACAGTATTTCCTACAGACATACCTATTTGGCCAAATATAATTGAATGTACTGTACTGGCAAGCTTACTGTAGTCATGTGACTGCAATCTCTGCTCTAAGGGCATTTGTGCATCCAATGGGAGCCATTAAAGAAGCATCACTTGGAACATGGTGTCAGGGTGGTGTTGTTGAAATGTGTGGATTTTCCCACCTGTAAAAGAGCCAACTACTATGGAAACGACAGCAAGGAAGAAGTTTTTAAAGAAAACAGTCTGCAACTTTGAATTACTCAACAACTTAGAACTGCTGTGCGTTTTCCACTCATTCTGCTTCGGAAATGAAAGCAGGTATGAGACACAGCTGGAACTTTTCCATTCTAAATGGCAAGGCTATGAAATAGCAATACACGTTTTTAAACAAAAAACCCGATTATACAAGATTTGCAACCTTGCTTGCCATGCTGGGGAAAGAGTGGAATAAATTGTGCAGCAATCTCAATCTCACTGAGGAGCAGTAAAGCCAGACAGGAGAGTTTTTAGAGCTTCGGATACATTGTTTTGAGCCCTAAGTAATGTAACTGATGAATGTTATTTATTCAACATCAAGACTAAAGGGGAGAGGGTAACTATTGATCAGTATGTGACCACACTGATGCATCCAGCTGAATCCTGTGATTTTGGACGACGAAAATATAATCTGAGATGGGCATTATGGTATGTCAGCAGAAAGGAGAAACTTGCTCAAAGTTATTGACTTACGTCGAAGACCTGAGTTTGGAATCATCAGCTACATTATGTTGGGAAATATTCCAGGCTGACTGAAAACAACAGTTTGGAGGAAAAGGAAGAAATGTTTGCAGTTGAATGGCAGAAAGATGGAGGACTTCACAAGAAAACGAACCGTGTCCAACAGAGGGAAAACGATGCTCTAACTGTGAAACCTGAATCACTTTGGACACAAGACTTCAGGCAAGAAAGAAGCAACAAGTCTACAAAAATGGCTGCTGAATAGATACCATCTGATGATTCTGACAAATGATTTTACAGATTGCATCATCAGATCAAGGAGTGATCAAAGGTTTTACTGTTAAAATGGTGTCCACAGAAGGAGAGCATCTTGGACATAAAGTGCCAGACACAAGCGCTTTGCAGACTTGTGCGAAGTGGCTCAATACGGTGACCTGAAAATAGAGCCCTCACAGATAAGCTTGAGGCGATATCATGTTAGTTATGCCAACTGGACAAATGAAGCTGAGATCAAATGCAATGGGAAGAATCTTGTTCAAGACAGCAGGCTTTAAGCAAAATCCACTCATCACAGCTAAAGTGAGTCAGAAGCTCAGACTAGTAATCCTAAAAATGCCAGGAGAGATTTGTTGCATTTCAGTCTGATAAGCTGTTGACGGCTGAACAGAATCCTAAAGATTACCAAGAATACTTGCACAGGTCTTGTACATCTTCCTGACAAATATCATGTTGAAATAGATGATTGAGAGACCAATTTAGCATCTGCTGAGGAGAGTTTCATCTCCTCTCCAGTTCAGCCAGAAAGACAAGAGCTGGAGAAGATAGGGGTAATAGAGGAAGTCACAACTCCTACAGACTGTGTTGGCAGCATGCTAGCAGTAAGAAAAACCTGGACATATGATAATCTGCACAAATCCAAAGGAATTGAATAAAGATTTGAAGAACATTCTTTAACTCTTGTCACCTGTGGGGGAAAGAAATGTTGCCATTTGGCTTAACAAGATGACAAAGGAGTTAACTACTCTCAACGCAAAGGATGATTACTGGCATGTGAAGGTGGATAAAGCAGCAGGTTTGACATCCTGGACACCATTCAGAAGTTACAGATAGTTCCACATTAAGACCGTAATAAACAAGAGTAGAGCTTGCTTGAGTCTGCTGTGTCATTCAATAGGATCCTGGCTGAAGTGACACTCCTTAAGTCCACTTTCCTACCTTTTCCCCTTAACTCATGATTTGCCTTCTGATCAAAAATCTATCTATCTCAACCTTAAATATTCACAAGGATTTCCCCCCACAGTTCTCTGTGGCAAACAGTTCATCTCACCTCACTCTTTAATTGGTGTCCCTTAATTCTGAGACGTAGGGCAAACACCCTCCATGTTAAGCCATTTAAGAATACTCTATGTCTCAGTGAGATCATCCCTTGTTCTTCTAAATTCCAATGAGATGAGTCCCAACCTGCTTAATCTTTCCTTATAAGACAGTCCCTCTATACTGAGGATCATCATTGTTAAACTTCTCTATATTTTTTATCTTCTCTCGAATAAGGGGACCAAATGTTTTCACAGTAGTCCAGATGTGGTTTCACCAGCACCACTTACAGTTGCAGCAAGACTTCCTCACTCTTGTACTCCAAACCCGTTTTATTCCATTAGCTGTCTGACCTTGCTTTGGCTCTAGAAGAGTATTATCACAGACAGCAGGGGATAGTCTATAATGTTCCCAGAGTGGAAGCTGTTGTGGCTGATCTGCCAGTCTCTGAATATTGCAACACAAGGGAAGAGACCAGTACAGATGCCAATCAGAAGCTGGCACGACTGCTGCAGACAGCTTCCAGGTGAAGCTGAAGATAAAGAGGAAAAGGTGCAATTGAAGATGCCAGAAGTCAAATACATAGCTCACGTGTCTGCAGTGAAAGGACTCCATCCACTCTGCTTGAGCAGAAATGGTGACCAACAAGACGTGAAAGCATGTGACAACCTGTGAAGTATTCAACAAAGTTCTTGCCTAATTTTGCATTAGTGTTTCTCTGCAGAAACTCACTGCTAAGGATTTTCAGAGATGCTGGGGAACAGTTCAAGAAGCAGCTTTCACAAAGATCGAACAACCAGTGATAAAAGTGCCATTGCTGATAGATCATTGTTAATGATGTCACCTTGCAATGTGATGACAATTAATCAGGGCTTGGAACAACCCCAGGGTGATGTTTCTTCTCCAGGAGTTATTGTTCCCTTGAAAAGTGCTGTTGCTGAGGAATGGCGGCTCTCCGGGACTTATGGCTGTTTTGTATTCTGTGCCGGTTCAGAGACCACAACTTCCTGATCAGAAGAAGTTGAGGGAACAGTGTAATGATTAAGAAGAAAAGTTGCTGAAACACATCCATGCAATCAAAAAGAATTTAATCTAGTTTTGTGTACAGTTTTTGTCACCCTGTTTATAGGAAAGATTAGTTAAACCGGAAAGTGTGCAAAGATGATTTATGAGGATGTTGCCACAACTCGTAGGCCTGAGTTATAGGGAGAGGTTGGCCAGTATTGGATGGCCAGGATAGGATTTTATTCCTTGGAACGTAGGACAATGAGATGTATAAAATCATGAGGGGCATTGATATAATGAATACATACAGTCTTTTTTACCCCCCAGAGATGGGGAATTGAAAACTAGAGAGCATAGGTTTAAAATGAGAGGGGAAAGATTTAAGGAGGACATGAGGGGCAACTTCTTCACACAGAGAGTGGTGCATATACGTAATGGGCTGCCAGAGAAATTGGCTGAGACAGGTACAATAGCAACATTAAAAAAAAATTCGGATAAGTTCATGGATGGAAAGGGTTTAGAAGGATATGGACAAAATGCAGGCGATTGGAACTAGCTGAGTGGGTGCCATGATCCATGGACCAGTTTGGGCCAAAGGGCCTGTTTCCGTGCTGTATTACTTTATGACTATGACTCTAGTTTGAAGATGGCAAGAGAAGTGGTATTTGGGGTGCCATTTCATGTGAATGTCCAATACTCCTGTATTGGAACAGATACGTCCTTGATGCTTTCAGGCCATCCTTTCATCGTTACTCATTATTTTTTGCAGTTCTTGGAGAGTTGCATTTTGATGCATGATTTGAGAAAGATGCTGAATTTTCAGATTCAGATTCAATGTCTCCACAGGGTTGATGAATTCAACAGTTGATGAGCTGTTGCTTCTCACTGAATCCAGAAGACAGACAACCAAACATCATGCACGTGTCTATCATTAGGAGACATGCATGATTTAAAGAATATAAATGCAAATCACATACAGATACTGACAAAAGTGGAAATGATTTGAGTTAGCACTGTTTTGTTAATGAATGCTCTCCTTTGTGGCTGTGCGTACAGGCTAACTTGTAACTGCAAATTATGTTACAAGCAACTTTTTAAATAAAAAGTACAGGTTTGAGAAACACAGTTGTACTTGTTACACTAGTTAGCTTACCATCCACACATGACCTCTACCTCTGCTTTTAAGGACCTTTGTGTGCAGTCTTTTTGAGCCATTAAACACACACCACTTGTAACTCTTTCCAGACTGTTTGTTTTAAAGGGCAATTAAAAAGTCAACCACATTTCTGTCAGTTTGGAGGCACATGTAGGCTATAACAGGCACACTCCAGCAGAATTGAAACCCACTTTGCAAACCCTTTCGGCTGTATACTTCGAAGAGGTGTACGCAACCTGTCTGCAGTTTGGGACATAATCTGCAGAGGGCTGCTTGATCTTGACTAATGGTTCATTAGCCCACGTTATCTTTGTAGTCATGACATTTCGTTCCAGTCTGTTTAGACTTGCCTCTTTTCCTTTCCGTAGATTTGTTCATTGAGAATGCTTAGATGTAAAATTTCAATCTGCAACCATATACTTGCTCATTAAAAACAGCATGCAGCTAGGACCTGAGCACAACGGGGGAGCTCCAGCCACAGCTACACTCTACTACTTAGTGCTCCAGTAGGTAGTTAATCTTCTGCCAAACCTGGCCAAATGTTATAGCCTAGCCAAAAGGAATGTTGCCTTAAGGGAGGGGCTGCTTCCACATGCTCACCATGTCAAGTTAGAGTCGTGAAAGTGGGCTGTCTTTGCACAAGTTTTAAATGCAGTGAGTAGCCTTAAGTCTAGTGGGTGAAGGATTTCTGAATTGGTTACCCAGATATTAAGGGGATCAAGGTGGGCTTCATGCACTTCTCCCTCCACATCATTCTTGCTGCCACTCTTATCATCTGCTTTGATGGCAATGGGACATGCCAACACCTGCTTATCTCCTTCTTGGCAGTGGTTTTGCTCTATCCGGTTCTTGCAAACAGCTTTTGCTCTTTTTCTCAAACTGGTGTCTTGAATTCGATAATCCAATTCCCTGAGCTGCTTTTATTTGCTGTTTCCAAGCCACTGAACCAGCTTTTAAGGGTTCACTTCATATTGGTAGAAGCATTAACAGTCTCCTCACTGAAAGGTTCAGTCCATGACATATTTGTCTGCTTTTCATTTCATCACAAGGAGATGTTCAAGTCTTCTTAGGAAGCCTCAGATGCTCAAGGCAGTGAAGACTTGGTGGAGTCAATCATGAATTCTTTCTCCTTTGTTTTAATAATGTCCCCTTGAGTAGTTTCAGAAGACCTTGCACAAGGTGCCCACAAGTTAATTCAAATGGAATTAAAATAGTGGATCCATTGCAGTAGTTGACCTTTGGGCACTTAAAATGCACCAGGTTGTTGGCCTCACCATTCATCTCAGCACCATCCTTTACGCCTTGAAGAGGGTGTCAGCATTTTCCATTCTTCCATGGATGGTCAGTTTCCTATTACTCTCCCAACCTTTATCCTTTCTCATTGGGAGTTATATGGGGAAAGTTTCTTATGGAACAAGGTTTGGAAATCAGCTGATAATTGTAAGTCAGTGCAAAGCAGCTTGCCCAAAGCCCATTAGCCTCTGTCCTCGAGAGCCCTTCCTATTGGGAAGGAGATAGAAATTTGAAACTTAACAAAGAAAATTATTTCACAGAGTTTCTTGTAAATGTCTTCTGTCTTAACTGCCTGGACTCACTGGTTCAAAGCAAGCTGCTTAATCCCTTCAAATTCCACGTATGCTTGTTCAGGCAGTTTCCTGAGAGAATGGAATTATTGGCAGTATCCCTCCTACACTATCTGTTACATACTTAAGGTAATCTTGATACTATCTTATAATCAGGTGCAGAATTCTCAGGCAGAAGAGAACAAACTTCATGCACTTCCCATTTCTCCTGCTCTCGTTTTCTATTACTGCTCTAATTTCAATCTGTCCACCATAACTCTTCGCGTTTCATCATCCTCTCTGTGGGCCAACCATTTTAAAATTTCAGATTTTCAAGTGAAATTCCAATCCCAAGTGACTTTTAACAGTCCGAGATTCAGAATAGTTAAATCCTCAGATGTAATCACATGCTTAACTCCAAGAGGAATACTCTGGAATTGAATGCAGATATTTCCATACTGTTGCACTGTAAACTCAAGAGGGATTTTTGCACACGCCCACCTGCACTAACAGCAACAGCTTTGCCACACACTTTGCGCCATCTTAATACCCACCCCTCTTTCATTCCAGGAGGAAAATAGCCACCAGGACAGACAGAGTCAAGGCTCTTGGTGGTGGGCTGCAAGGTATTAAGCCCCTTGCGCCTGATGTGGAGTGCATCCTGACTCCGACCACCTTGAATGCTCACTAACTGTGGCCAAGCCCCTAGGACTGCTGTAGGTCCCCTGCGCAAAGGCTATCCTCCTTGACTTGACTGAGGACTGCTGACAACCACGACAAGCTTCCTGGCTTTGTATTAAATAGCAGTGCTGTGAGTCTCGCATCTGTGTCCGAGATGGCAAAACACACAATTGGAAAGTAAGGTCATACAAAGGTAGGAATGCCGTGATAGCCAAGTCTCTTCTTCTGTCATTTTTCCCTCTCTTGTTATTAATGTCTGGAATCTGTATCATACACCTCTCCACTTCCTTCTAAGACACATCTTCAAACTGAACTCTTGACTACATGCACACGCATCTAGTTATTTTGTTTTATCATGGGTCCAAAGTGGATTGGAGGATTATGTAAATGCCAGTCCTGGTTTATTGGCAGGAGTTGATCATCATTACGACCATGAAACATGTTAGAAAGGGAACTGCAGCATGCCAATACATCAGGCATCACTAATAGTTACAGGCCATTGTTCTCAACTTTGCCATTGCTGCTCAGCAGGTTGTGGTTCCACTGCTGCCAGTGTTACACAAAACATCTTTTTAAGAAAGAAGTTCACAGCACCTGGGTATTGCTGGCTAAACCACCACTTATTATTCATTCCTAATTGCACTTGAGATGGTGTCAATTGCCTCCTTGCAGCTGCTGTCCTTGTGGTTTGTGGACTTGGAAGGTACTATTGAAGGATGGGGAGTTGGTGCAGTGCATTTTGAACACACTGCTACTGCTGTCTAATGGTGAAGGAGGGAGTGAATGTTGCAAGTGATGAAATGGCTGGTCTAGCTCTTGAAAATACTCAGAGCAAACTGGGGGCTAGTAACTACCATGGTTTGGAAGGTGCAATGCAAACTTCTTTCAATATATTACTCTCTTACCCCCAAGTCGTTGGTTCTGTGGAAGCACAAAAAACAAAACTTGCTTGCATGTAGTACCTTTCTATACCCTTGTGAATATAATAGGGTAGCTTTTGGTTTATGTGTCAGGAAAGGAAGTTATAATAGCCCTTGAACATGCTATTCAGGATTTGCAGTTTTCTCCAATGCTTCTACTGAAATAGTGACTTGCCATCATTCCACTCCGTCAGCCCTTGAATACTCACAACAAGCTGGTGTTATATTTTTCAAGTATGATTTCCACTTATGGAGAATTAAATAACTGAACAAATGACTAGAATTAAAGAATTAAGTGATGCAGGAGGGGGACTGGGCAGAGAAGCACGGGTAGGATGACATTCTAAGAACTCCTGTACGGCTTGTTTTTCCTCCTATCCGACCTTTTCAAATTGTAAATTAATACCGTTTAAGTGAATGCAGGTGGTGGAATCAATTGGAGATTTGTTGTACCACTATAAATAAAAGCAGACCCTTTAGTTTGGCACTGCACATCCTACTCAGTAAACGCACATCTACAAGAACTCGTAAAGATTTGGCAACAAATCTATCCCTCACTTGGCTTTCTGAAATAACATACTTGATTGCTAATACCTTCTTTCTCATTGTGAAAATTACTGAGAGGTAAGCTGCTGCTGTTCTTTTTCGTGCTCATTCTCACTCCTTCATTATTCTTTGCCTCTTTTTGCTGGCACACACACTGGAAACAAGGATGGAATCTAAGACTATTTTGTCATTTTTAACATGGAACAATACTCAAACAGTAGATGCTGTCCATCAGAAACAAAAACAGAAATTGCTGGAAAAGCACAGCTGTTCTGGCAGCATCTGTGGAGAGAAATCAGAGTTAACATTATGGGTCGAGTGACCCTTCCTCGAAAAAAATTGTTTCACTTTGCATTAACAAAACTGAGAAGAGAGCAGGATTGTTTGCAGAGCAAAATATTGGTGGTCTATCACTAATCTGGTAAATGCTGCCAACATGGTCAGCTGCCATACCATCTGTAGAATGTCTCCTCATGAGCCCCTTGGCCACCTTCTCAGATCCTTATATTGCAATTAATCTCAAAGTACGATAATAGTGCTAACAGGATATTGGAGAGTCTACAAAGTGAGCCAAGCCTGTTGGGATGATAGCTGATTGACCTCTACTGTTAACTGTGCATCCCTCCTTAAATGCTGTTGGCCTGCTTAGTTTTTCCAGCATTTTAGGTTTCATATCTCATTTATGTCAATAATCTTTTCATGCTTATTTTGTAGCAACCACTTTGAAAACCTCAGTCCAATGATGTGATTGAATGAAATTGCCGTCTTTCTGTACTTGTGAATCTTTGCTAATCCGTATTTCAGTGGTTCAGTCTGTTTCAAATAAACAATTCGAGAACATAGGGTTTTTTTTTGGTCAGCCAAGACCAATTTAATGAATCATTCTGAGGATTTAATGGAGTAACTTTCAGCATCAATTCTTAGCCAGTGTGCTGGCAGAATCAATTGTTTGCTAACTGTTAGACCTGTTCAGTTTTAGTTGGATATCTATAATCAATGGGATTGGAATCAGGCAGGTCCTATGAAAGGAGGGTTAACAACTTCCTCAGTTCATCACCCAAGCACCAAAGTTCAATATTGCTCCAATTTGTTCTGTGGTATATGTAGATTTTCCATTTTAGAAAGGTTGTGGCTTATGAAATTTCCAACCCCAAAAATTTAAACAAAGAATTTGAATCCATTTGTGTAGCTTTTTGCCTGTCTGTCTCAATTCTTTATGTTCTTTTTCCTTCAAAACTCTTTTCTCTCTATTTTGTTTCCTGTATGCATATCTCTTTATTTTGTCTTTCACTCTCACATTCTTTCCTCTCTAAATACCCCTCTCTCTCTCTCGTATATCTTACTCTTGCTTTTCTATTAACTCCCAGAGAGACCCAAAGGCAGACTTGAGGCTTCAATCTTCTGACAGCAACAGAAATTATCTCCTTGTTCCCTGGGTATAAACTGACATCTGTAGTCTCTGGCATCAGCATAATTCAGACTCCATTGGGAAGAATATACTCACCACAGAAAAAAGCTTCATTCAAACTCTAAGCCAAGAGGACATTTTTCCCCCATCTGTAACACCATCTGGGTAGCCATCTATTTTCTGTGTGGGAAAACTAGCTATTCTTGCATAGATCACAAACAACTTCTACCTATTGTTCTTCTCTTCCTGACATTTCTTTGCTGAAATTCTCCAAGAAGGTTTGTAATAGCAACGATTTTTAAACAGGCATCAATTGGCAACATAGCCAATCAAATAATCAACGCATTGAGCATTCAGGCCAATTAGTAGTTGTTGATGATTGCCTTAGGACATGTTCAAAACCTCTGTAATAAATACAACATCCCCACTTACTCCTGGGAATCTTTGGCCTAAGACTGCCCAAACTGGAGAAGCATCTACAAAATTATCTACCATCTCAATCATTTCTGTCAGGTCCAGGCAGAAGCCAAACACAAACAAACAGCAGAAGGACTGTGCAAATCCCAAGCATCCCATCACTCCACCTCTTCAAACCTCACACACCCTACTTATGGCAGATTGTGAGAATTTACCATTAAACAAAAAGTGGGGAGGCGATGGCCTGTTCATCCAGAGACCCAGTTAACATTCTGGGGACCAGAGTTCGAATCCCACCATAGCAGATGGTGGAATTTGAATTCGATAAATATCTGGAATTAAGAATCTAATGATGACCATGAATTGATTGTCGGAAAAACTCATCTGATCCACTAATGTCCTCTAAAGGAAGATAACTGCCATCCTTACCTGGTTTGGCCTACATGTGACTCCAGACCCACAGCAATGTGGCTGTCTCTCAAGTGCCCTCTGGGCAATTAGGGATGGGCAATAAATGCTGCTTGGCCAACAATTCCCTCATCCCGTGAATGAAATAAAGAAAAAAAAAGGCTCATCAGGACCCACAACTCCAGAGTGGAACAAAGTCATCCTTGGCTTCAAGACACTGCCGAATAAAAGGATAAGCAAGATGTGCAGCATTCAAGTTCTGAGTTTGTAGATGTCATTATTGCTTTGCTAAAAATTTGGCCTGGAACCAATTCTGTATGTAAATAAGATGCCATAGTCCACAAAGGACCATAGGTATCTCTATCCATTAGAGAGAGACAATTGATTGACAACAGCTTGAGGGCAACCAGATCGCAAGTATGGATTAAGATTAGGAGGCAGAACTCGTGAATTACCACAGCCAAAACAGGGGTGAACCAACCCATGCCCTTGGCTTTACTCTGCAACACATGCTAGTTACCTAGCTCACCCACTGAGGAGGAAATCTATTTGTGGAGAATGAGGGCTGGTGGAAATATTTAGCAAAATTTCACCTTGGGGCTAGCTTCACAATATTCAGTAGTGAATCCATAGGAGTTGACAACTGATCAATATAGTGACAACAATGGATCACTTTTTTTAAAAATCTGTGCGCGTACTGGGAATGTGATAAAGGTACATATGCAAGTGTTCCTTTTTTTCTCTTTCAAGTTGGGCACAATTTCTGGTGATATTGTAAAACAGCCTGTTAAGATCCAAAACTCATTCAAGCAGCTGGAAAAGAGCAAGGCTGCAAACAAACCATTTTGTTTTCAAGTAAACATAGATCATAACTATTTACAAAATGTGAATAACTGTATTTATGTCCAGTAAACTGGAGGAATGAATGGATTTAGTCCATAAATGTTTGCAGATTTTGGATCACTGAGCTTTAAAAACAGATTGAGGAAACTAAAATCAAGCAGAAAGGTCAGATTAAAATAATTAAAACTAAGTAGATCAATAATATGAATGTACAACATTTTTTCTGTCAACCTCGAGGCACGTGGCAAAGTAAATTAATAATAAACATCTATGTGAATAAAACGGTGAGTTGAAAAGCAATTATTCGTGGTTTGATTCCAGTCGGTAGGTGTTTGTGAAGTATATGTGGGTAAATATATGGCCCAAAATGGCATTGCCCCACTGCTGGGGGAAATAAAACTGCTCAGTTGTGTGTACGAGCATATCTGGATTATGAAAAGAAATGGTGTTGCTGGGGTCTTGTTGCACAGAGTTGGTGTCTCTACCTCTGGGCCAGGAGGGCCAGAAACATTTCTGAATCGGTTGATCAGAAAACAACCAAAATGGTGTTGCTGTAGCTAAACCTGTGGTAAATCAGTGATTTTTACTGAACAACACTTTTAGCGAACTATTCTGAACAGCCCTACTTAGGGGAACATTGTTATAACACTGAAAATAGTAGGCAGAGCTTACTGTTTGCAGCAATATGCATTTAAAAAATGTCTAATAAGGTATGAAAATGTTTGAAGCAGGGGTAATAAAACAGATGCCAAACCAGGAAGGAACAAATGAAAAATTGGTCAGAGATGGGTTTGAGGAGTAATTTTTGAAGGAGAGATGAAGGTAAAGCAATGGAGAAGTTTAAGCAGAAATTTTGATATGGGAGAATCACAACAATTAAAACCTCGGCCACAAGTAGAATACAGGCAATCTTGCTCTAAAACAGTTCAGACTTGCGAGTAGTGATTAGAAGTAGAGTTTGGTACAAACAGAATGCCTGGTTCTAACATCTCATTATAGTGCTGGCATTCAAGATCTGAAAGTACAATAAAATTCTTCCTTTCTTAGAAACTTCAAAGGTATAGAAAATACAACTGAGTAAATGACTACATGTTATGAATCCTGAACTGTGCAGAACAAGAAGCTCTTTGATTTGTCTGGCCTGAGTTCTCTGCTTTCAGCCAGGCTGTGACAACCGTGGTCAGCACCCTTGGGAGGAGAGGTATTAAAAATAAATTGTATTTATATAGCACCTGTAACAATAAAGCACCCGAGGTGCCTCATCTTATAAAGCACTTTTTGACATTAAGCCATGCAAGGCAAATTAGGGCTAATTGCCAAAAATTTGGTCAAAAGATATATATTTGAAAACCTCTGTTAAAAGGGAGGATATCAAAATAATGGGATAGAGATTCAATGAGGAAATGCTACTGTTTATGTTTGGGGGTGGCTGAAAAAATGATAACCACTGACGGGAGGGGGAAGAGAAGATGACTGCTGAGGTAGGAAATGGCAAATAACCATGCAAATAATGAAAGCTTTAAAATACAGACCTGTCGCTTGACTGGGAGCTTTATGCAGACCCAAGTACATGCCTAGTGGGTGAACCGTACTTTGTGCGAGCTAAGACATAAGCAGTAGGCTTTTGGATGACCTTGATTGACAGAGGATGAGACAGTGGGAGACCAGCCAATGGCTCGTTAAAATAATCTGAAGGTAATAAAGACATTGATGAGTGTGTCAGCAGCAGCTGAGCTGAAGCAGGGCACAGTCAGGAAATCTGGATCATCAGGAAAAAAAAATCAGCTCATTTCCTAATCTAGCCTTTTACTCAGGGACCCAACCGGTATCTTTCAATCAGGTGAGGACAAAAGCAAAATACTAGTGATGCTGGAAATCTAAAATAAATGTAGAATGTGTTAGAAATACTCAGCAGATCTGGCAGCAACTATGGAGAGAAAATAAAGATAACAATTCACGTCTGTGGCACAGGTGCTCCAAGGCCTGCAGAGTAGTTCCAGCATGTTCTTGCTGTCTGTACTTTAGATGAGCAAAGGATTTGGCTGATCCATGTTGTCATCCTAAGTCAAAACTTACAATGCTTTACAAGTTACACACCAATGGCTACTCCCTTAGGTTTCAGTACTAGAAGCTTGCCAGAAGGAGAGATTTATTTTTAGTCAAGCATTGCTACTGGAGTGCCGTGATATATTGGAAGAATGTATTCTTACCTGTAGCTTTTTTCCAGCATGAATAAGTTTGTTCTTGCAGTGTATCCTCTTCACTTTCTGAAGGTTAACAAAATTAAAATGACTCCCTATATTGCTATTTTGGTTGCTGCCTGTCTCAAAATATATGCAGTGTGAACTGGGCCTGAAGCTGATTCTACATTATATTAAATTTGTAAACATTAGTATCTATCAAAACAATTTGTGATAACCACTTCAACACTAAATCAAATAATCTCTCGATGTCGGTATTGCTGGCTAAGCCAACATTTGTTGCTTGTTCCCAATCCGCCTTGAGAATGTGCTTGTGAGCTGACTTCCTGAACCATTCCAGTATCTATCATGCAGGAACAGATGGACAGCTGTTAGAAATGGAGTTCCAGGATTTTGACTCCACTATTTATAGCCAGATGTCATTGCTTCACAAGGTCATTTAATTGGACAAAATCAATCTGCTTCCTGGCTCCACCGCTGTCTAAAGTTGGGTCACTTCGCACCTTTGACAGCACAAGTTTTGCCCTGAAGAAAATCTGACCCTTCATCTCTGGAATTGAACTTTCTCCACCTTGGACCAAGGCTACTTAATAATATTGGGAACCAACAGATTCTGGTAGAACACAAACTCAATATTGGTTTCTTTTGTCTGCTAGAAGATTATAGCAATAGCTTGGTTCCCCTTCAGCATTAAGAGTTTAAACCGACTGTCATGGAATGGTGAATTTCTTAAATCCCAGCAATGTTAGCGTCAGACAGTTATTTATTCTTTTTGGTGAATTTTGGTCATGTTTTGTCTAAATCAGCTAGTTTCCAACTCCAGACTACATTATCTACAGTGCAACAGTTTTTCCATATCTGACATGACTTGAAAGACCACACTTTTCAATTACAAATATTCAGTGAAAACATTTTCACTATTAAGTAAATTACCAGGTAGATGTGTTACTGATCAAAAATCTGAAAAATAGAACTATAAATCATTCTCCATAAGATCAACTATTTTGATGTATCATCTCAAATTTGTAATGATTCTTACAATGTCGTTTGAACAACTCAAAACAGTCAGCATGCAATTCACAGGAAGAAGAAATGTATGATGAACAGGATTTCTTGAATGTTCAATGGATGAGATTTTGCTACAAACAAACAATTTGATGTCAATGTTCTTGTTTTCTATGTTGTTTTGTCATTTAAAACCTCATTCACATATTGTCATCTCTGTAAAAGCACTAAAACAGGTTATGAAACTGTACTCTGCAACATCGCCCATTGCTATTCTTGAACTAAGTTAACAAAATGTGAGGCTGGATGAACACAGCAGGCCCAGCAGCATCTCAGGAGCACAAAAGCTGATGTTTCAGGCCTAGACCCTTCAGAGTATTCTTGAACTAAATGTGTTCTACAAATGCTTTTGACATCATTGACCACACCAATCTAGGCCATTGCTTCTCTACAGTCATCCTCGACTGCATTGACTAATTTTATGTACATAACCATTGCAAAAATCATTTGCTATGGTTCCTCCCCAGCACTACCCTTGTTATTCTCCAGGATTACTGTTATCCTCCTTTTCCTTTTCTAATGTACGTGCTGCATTTCAGTGACTTGTAAACACAGCAATTTCCAAATGTTTGCTTATAGCTAACTCTCTCAACACCACCTCTCTTAACCTCTCCTTCATGACTAAGTTGTCAAAATGCTCAGACAGCCAGCACTGGGTGGCCAGAAATTTCTTCCCACTAAATAATACTAAGTCTTAAGCTGTTCTCTCAAGTCGCTATCACAAATTCTCTCCAGCAACTGATTAGGTCCCTCTCCAGCCAGTTTGCAATCTTAATGTCATATCTGAAGCTGAGATGAGCTCCTGACTACATCATTACAAAGATTATCTTTAATCTATCACTGAATTGCTGATTTTGCAATGCCTCAGATCATCTGCTTGTTGGAATGTTCATAATTGCCCACTTATCTCTCAATGTGACTACTGCCACGCACTTCCAAATGCGTTCCCACACTTGATAGTCCATAAATTTGAGGTCATCAAGACTCTGCTGCCCATGTCTTAACTCCCACCATGTGTACATTCCAGGAGGCCTTAGGATGTATGAACAGAAGTATGTCATTTGACCCATTGAGTCTGGTCTGCCATTCAATAAGATCATGGTTGAACTGATCATCTTGATCTCCACTTTTCTGCCTTTTCCTCGTAACCCTTCATTCGCTTACTGATTTAAAAAAAATCAGTCTTAACCATGAATATTATACTTAATGATGCAGCTTCTACAGCCCTCTGTGCTAAGGAATTCCACAGATGTGTTACTTCAGGAGAAGAAATTTCTCCATATCTCTGTCCTAACTAGGTCACCCCTTATCTCTGAAATTGTGCCCTCTGGTTCCAGTCTCTCCCTCAAGGACAAGCACTGTCTCAGCATCTATCCCTGTCAAGCCCACTCAGCATCTTCTGTTTCAATGAGGTCACATTCTGCTGGGTGCTAAATAAATGCAGCTTTTTTTACTTACACTACAAGGTACTAATTGAAACATCAGTCTTACATGCAGGCAGCAAGGGACTAGGAGAAAACTTTGCTATTATGGCCTTTATAAACGATTGTCTGAAGTGTATTTTTGTACCATTTGAAGGCATTTGAATTTGATAAAAGGTAAGACAGCAAGTTGAGAAAGTAAGGTTATAAACAATTTTTATTCACTTAGTTTCTTCCTCAATGCCTGAACGGTCTCTCGTGCTGCTCCCCAGCCCTCTATCCTGAACTCCTTTGGTTTATAATTTGCATTCTAAACCTTAGCAACATCACCTGAAAACAACAGAACAGCTTTCACCTGTTCATTGATAAATACCAACCTTTTCCTGACAAGGATATCACAGCTCGATTTAATTGCTTCACTAATACCAAGCTCCAGTGGATTATCATTTCCTTTCAGTTCAAGGTTCTTAAAACTATCAAGCCGACAATCAGACACTGCTTCTAATACTGTCTATGCCTCTTGCTCAGGCCGGTTCAGATGGTCAGGAACTTGCTAATCTGGTCTGACATGTATTTGGTCATTTTCCAATATTGCAGTTATTGACTCACATCTTTACTTCTCTCCCTATACAGTTGATGACTGACTTCTCAAATGTTTTCTACACAGATCTGCGCTTCATAAACTTCAAGAAATCAAATAGCTGCAGCCCAAGTCCTTGTGTAGGGCAGATCATACACTTCCATTAACCCTATTCATGCAAACTCCTTTGCTTCTCTGCTTCACAGCACAGGATATCTCAAGTTCCCTGTCCTCATACAAATCCGACTGGAGACTTACCTCTGTGTCTGAATGATTTCCTCTATCCAATCCTGTAACTATGTCCTAAGACATGTCATTGGCATCTCTTGAAACTGCTTAGTGTTTACCTCATCCAGTCCACAACAGCGGCCAATTCTTCAGTCACTAATCCTGGAACATGCTTTCCAAATTACTCAATCTAAATATCTGAGCACATCATCTCAGAATTTACATCAATAAGTTGGTTTCAACATTTCTTGCCATCATAATCTATTTTTGTTTATTTGTTTTGACCTGATTAATAAAGTTCTGCAGTTACCAAAATTGCAATGCTAGTAAAACAAAAAGCAAAACAACAATCACAAAAATCATTAAAATGCATCATAAAACACCAAACAACTATTTCAATGTGCACACGCGAGAAACTTGAACACTGTACAAGCAGCACAAAGTCCAGGCATTTTGAAATAATCTGATAGTGGTTTGCTTCCTGCTGACAGCACATTTGTCTGCAAAATAATTAGCACAGACAAAAGTGGCACAGGGACATCTGGTTTAGTTGTCAGTCGGTTCCCCAGCAATCGCACAGAATTGGACTTAGCCCCTTGGCGGGAGTTGATTTGTCTACCTCCATCTGCCTGCTGAATCAACTTGCTTTGGCCTCTTCTCACACTCATTCCAACTAGCACTACCATCCCTCCGCACAGCAGCAATTTGTGTGTTGGTCAGCAATCCAGATGTCAGGCCTTCCTCATCAGCACCAGTAATGGATTCAAAACTCACATCTGCTGGCTGTCACCAAAGAAAGCTCATGTGCTCAATGATATTTATGGCTTCAAAAATTAGCTGGCGTTGCCTGTATCAGTGGCAGCTGCCTTTGCTGCTATGGATTCATAATGCAGTTGTCAATGCATTCTGTTTTCAGTTACAGATATTTCACATATTGGGCACTGCATTTCAGTGGTCAACTACAAAAGCAATTTTTTTTCTACTTCGCAAAATCACATTTGTCAAAGGGGTGCAGTCATTCTTCAGAAAAATAGCACCAGTCCACCATCTTTTTAGTCAAACAAGCAGAGGGATACCACGAGGAACTTATTTGCGTTTCTGGAACATACAGAGATGCCTTCTCTCCCTCACCATCCTCCACCCTCTCACGAGCAAAGTTTACAATAATTACTCATTTTCTCCATCTCAGCAGGCAACAAAAGTCTGCATTTTGCACAATGGTGTCTTACAAGAAAGACAAACTCCACCATATGGTTATGGAAGTGAATGTTCAACAATTTTATCATGTCATCAACTTAACACTTTCAGAGGGCAGGCTGCATAAATAGTAGTGTAGATCTGGCTTGATAGCATGTAGTCTTTGAAGCAGCTGACCCACTATGCATCTGCTTTGTATCACAAACATCAGTACAAGTGCAGAGACAATTTAAGTTGCCTCTTCCAGTAAGACCTGGCACAGACTGGACAAGAAGATGAGGCAGTGTCCTGCTTCAGCCAGATATGGCTCAAATGCTTAGCAGCAATTAAGAGAGAGAATTCAAGTTACAATTAGCCAACAATTCAAATGAACAAGTTTGAAAAAAAATTGCTGAAGCAAAGAAACAAAAACAAGAAACTGAGTACTGATGAAGGGACACTGGACCCAAACGTTGGCACTGCTTTCTCTCTGAAGATGCTGCTAGACATGCTGAGTTTCTCCGGCAATTTGTTTGTTTCAGTTTTTCTCCCCACAGTTCTTCGTTGTAAAAATCAAATTGTACTTTTGCAGTTTGAGAAGGCTAAATGTGTAGCAATAAGAATACGAAGGAGTGTACTAGTATCCTATTTAAACACCCCAGTGTTTTGCGCTGTTTATATATTTTGAAAGGTTGGTCACCGCTATTCTACATGAACTCATAGTAAATTTTAGTACAGAAAAATTTCAAGTTGACATGGATAGTTTCTTGATTACCAAAGGGATTGAAGATTATTGGGGCATGCAGGAATGAAGAGTTGAGGCTTACAATCAGAGCAACCATGACCTTTTGAATGGCAGAGCAGCAGACTCATGTTCCTTGTTCTTATGTTCATAAGGAATGACTTTTCAAAACAAGATTAAGGCACCTTTCAGTCCAGGAATTTAGTGAGCACCTTTCCAATCAGATTTACAAAAGATTGTTTTGAAGTTAAATTATATTCTCAGACAGCATTTGTCACAATCCACATTGTTACACATAGAAGTCTGACATCCAGACAACTTTTGTCAATAGTGACTTTTCATAGCATCTATTCAGTCATACAGCACGGAAACAGACCCTTTGGTCCAACCAGTGAACGCTGAAACATAATCCCCAACTAAACTAGTCCCACCTAGCCCATATCCCTCCAAACCTTTCTTACTCATATACTTATCCCAACGTCTTTTAAACGTTGTAGCTGCACCCACATCCACCACTTCTTCAGGAAGTTCATTCCACATGTGAACAACCCTCTAAGAAAATTTGTCTCCCATGTCTTTAATCTCTCTCCTATCACCTTAATAAAATGTGCCATCTCGTCTTGAAATCCCGTAAACTAGGGAAAAAGGTAACTAACGTTAACTGTCTATACCTCTCACTGTTACAGAAACTTCCCTCAGGTTTCCTCTCAACCTCCTGACTACTACAAAAAGGGAGTTCAATTAGATATCACTAATGCAGACTTCAGCATTGGGCATGACACAACAATTAAGTGCAACTCATATAATGACAACATGATACTGAATTCCGTCAGTAATCTCAGAAGTCTTGCATGAGGAATACTCCAATACTCACCTAGAACCTGACTGGGAATTGCAGCCATGACTAGATATAATTTTGGAAGAACTAGCTGAAGACATTATCTGTATTTTAATAAATAAAATCTTGAAATGATCCTCTTAAATATCACATATTAATTACAAATATTTGTCAATGAAAGGATGCGAGAGGCAAAGCCATTTTGTTCTGCTTTTAATGTTTACCAATTGAAAATCAAGTCTTCTGGGAAATTTTAGTTGGATATAACTTATCAAAGGGAAAGAGCTCACCCTCAGTTGAAATTTCTCCAGTCTTATTCATTAGTTGCCTTAGGTCCAAAGCTCTTGTGCAAAAGAGCACAATAGGTGACTTTGCAACTACAGTTTGTTTTATTTTTACAAAGCATTCTACACCCACTGAGTTTAAAAAAAAATTAAGACAACTCTACTATTAGCCCCAGCTGGTCAAAGTCTGGTGGATGTGATTTGCTTACACAGTACTGCACCTGGCCAGAGACCATCAGCTCTACTGACAGGTTAGGCAAACAGCCACTTGGAATAATTCCCAGGGATCCAAATACAGCTGGGATTCCAGGATGCCAATGTATCTAATGTCCATTAAGAGCATGAAATAATACTTCACCTACTGAGCAGAGCTCTCTTTCACAAACTAAATGTCATCTTTGTAAAGCAGAAGTATCAATAACACCTCAAGATGATGGGGTGCAGCGTTCCTGTTACAAGCGTGTTCTGAAAGGGCCATAAAAGGCAATAATGGAAGTAAAACAGGAACAAAAACGGAAGTTGGTGGAAAAGCTCAGCATGTCTAGCAGCACCTGTGAATAAGAAAATCAGAGTTAACGTTTTGGGTCCGGTGACGCTTTCTCAGAGAAAGGGTCACCTGACCCAAAACGTTAACTCTGACATTTTTCTTCACAGATACTGCCAGACCTGCTGAGCTTTTCCACCAACTTCTGTTTTTGTTCCAGATTTACAGCACCCACAGTTCGTTCGGTTTTTACACACTAGTTGAAGTGATAGGAATAGAGAATGGCTAGATAATTTGACTTGGAAACCAGTTTCAGACATGCACACCATACAGGGGTTTGTTCTTGCTAAGGTTTATACTTTAACCTTCTCTCATCCTTTGGATATTCTGATGTCTATCAAGAGAAAGATGCCAAGGCATTCGACCAGTTGAATATTCCTACACCCTGGAATTTCAGGAATGCACTCTTTGATGAGTTCTAATTGATCTATTCAAAAAATGTATTTTCCTGATAAAATATCCTTAGTCAGCAAGTTGGCAAACTGTATCTCAAATGGATCTAAAGAATAAAAAAAATTACAAAATATGAAATGGAATTGCAACAAATCAGTGCAGCATAAGTGAAGCAAAAATGGTAGATAGAAACTAGCATGGATCTTGCAGCTGATCCTGGGGTTCAGTCTTATTTCTAGCTTTACTTCAAAGATTTCTTATTATAACTATGTCATCCACATGAATTATACATCAAATGCATCATGTGTAATGTTACAATAACCTATTGTGATTCTTAAGGGGTAGGGCATGGTTTTGTTGCTTTTCTTCCCCAACGCGTGCGCCCCCCCAAAAAAAAATCTGACTGGCTACAATAAAATAAACAATTTGGTATGGCTTTCAAAAAAATGATATTTATGCTAATAGCCTCAGTACTAACGTAATTAAACAGCACTGTTTGAAAGCAAAACATTTTGTAACAACCCAGGTTTTACGGAGTGTCTTGAGTAATAAATTACGGCATAATTCAAAATCTTTTAAAAATTTGTTTACTGGACATCAACAATTTCACAACTGCGTGTGTCAAAATAAGAAAGTCTCAACTGGAAATATAAAATTCAACTTTCCTTTAAAATCAACCTTCGTGGTTATCGGCTTATTTTTTTGCTAAAGCCTCTTGGTAGGCAATAAATCGCTTCAGATTAATCTTCACATTGTCAAGGACCAGTCGTTGATCTGGAGTGATGTTACCTTTACCTTCCTTTTGGATCTAATAAAACAAAAGAGGTTTCCTATTAGAAGCAGACTCTCAAGCATAACTTTAAATGAAAAGAAAAACCTTTATGAACCTCTGTACTAGAACCACTTCACAGAACATTGCTTTTAATTCATTAACTTGCAAAGCCTTGGTTAAAAACTTGAAAGAATCACTGCATTATTACTACAGTATATTTTATGTCAATTACCCTGGATTTGAAAATTGGTTGAAAGGACTTCAGGGCCTGGACGAGCTTCATCTGGTCTGCTACCTTCTCTGCCTCTTTCCCATCAGCAAACACATCAATAAGGGCATCCAGGGCTTCACCAACTACCACGAGTGAGGAATCCTTTTTGGCTACTTGAAGCAAAAAGTTTCCTATCGTCTGGAATTAATAAAACACATGGAAAGATGGAAAATACACACAGATCTAAGTAAACTGTAGTATGATCAATACAGAGAGAATATTGAAAAACCTTTCAAATAATTTTGTAAGCTAGCTCTGCAGAACTATGGACTCGGTTCAATATATTTTGTAAAGGATGTTAATACATTCTCAGTTGCATAAATGTATTTACTTTTAATTATGTAGTAAAGTGCTAATTTTTACTCTGCCATATTGCTGGCACACAAGCAATGTAAGCTTGCAAACCTCTTTCACTATTTTTAGCTTTATTCAGTATGTCACTACGTTTAGTTCAAACTCTGTTAGAGTTCAGTGCACAGGTATAAAAAAAAAGTATAATTCTTTGCCAATACCTTGAGCATCTCGGCTGTGTTATCTTCTTTGGCGAGCGCACTGCCGCTAATTCCCATAATGGCAACCACATTCACTCGTGTACTGGTGTTTTCACATTGAGCTCCTGCCTCACACAATATCATTAGCTGTTGTGCAGTCAGGCTCTGCTTTGTAATAGAAAAGACAGCCAAAAATGAGCTAACACTAAGAAAGTGAGCAATGAATGTATTAGCTATCATTTGTCTTTCCCACTTGTTAAATGCAATTAGCAGTTAGTTTTGCATTTAAACCAATAGTTTAAAGAATAAAATAAATATGATTTCATTGATTGAGAGAAATTTCAAATGCAATACAGAACTTACTTGCGGAAGATTCTGGGAAGCTATTCTCTGCAACAAAGACCTTATTGCACTAGTCACAGCCTCTAAAAACTCTGAATCCTTTGGCAGCTCTGCAACAAAAGCAGATGAAAAGAAATTTACAAAACACAGTTATTACATGAGACAAACAAACTGGGCCTTTACTGAACTCTGAACCTCACCTAATAAATTCACTCAAGCCTGGCTCTTATATCACAGAGCACATTGATAGTATGGCCGACAGTTCATACTGGTATCTGGAAATCAGCTAAACTAGCATCAAAAATTAAGGAATTTTAAATACAAGGTATGCAAGAACAAATAACGTTTTCTTGATCATTAATGTTTCTTAATCCAGTATTGTGCTGCTGGTTAGCATTCTCCTTTGGCCACCCCTTCGAATCAAAGCCAACAGCACAGTGAGTTTTTGTGAATGATACACGTGTGTCCATTCAAGGGAGCACTTTAAATTTGAATGCATTACATAAAGTAAAAACATGAGTACGTTTTTAAACATCTTTAAATGTTAAAAATAATTAAGAAACTGACTAGGCTATGCAATAAAATTCATAAATGGTTCAGTCCATGACAATTTTATGAAAAGTTCTTCAGTGATTTAAAACCAGATTACTCACAGATGGTAGACTCAACACTTAACAAAAGTGTTTATTTTAAATTGCACATATAATTCAGCAAAGTACCACTCTAAACTTCAACAAAAACATCTTAATGTAAGAAAAAGTAACAATTCTGTATTTTGTCCTGCATTATGGTGCTGGTTCATGCACAACGATATTTTATGATTGCATAAATGTGTTTGCACTTAACTTCACAATTTGCTCCCATTTTGCCAATTGTGCGAAAAGCAAAAACATCTTCTTTATGGTGATTTTTGATATTTTATTTATTTTAAAAATGTTTTATACTACCCATTATTCCTTGCTAATTGCTACAGTCCCACCTTATAAAAGCAGAATGTGAGAGAGAAACTCAGCAGGTTTGGCAACATCTGTGGAGAGACACAGTCAACGTTTTGAGTCTAAGACGACCCTTCTTTGGTACATCCCCCTTATAAACACATTTTTTAAAAAAACTGTCAAAAGCTAGCAACACATTCAGCAGTCAAGTAAGACTATGAATTCCGGTTAGTTACTGTCATGAAATTTTAATGACAGCTAGTGACAATATTGACTCACATGAAGACATTAACGGTTTTACTTGAACAGAATTCTACACTGGGAAATATGCATAATACTGATATTCTACGGCAATAGCATGGAAAAGAAAAATGTGGAAAATACTAAGTGCTTAACTATATCCAATTAACTCACCTGATTGGGAGAAAACAAGCTTTGCAAGGTGCTGTGAAAGAGCCTGAAGTGCAACTGGTCCTCCAAGCTCCTCTATATCCAATACTGATAAAAGGTTATGGAGACAGGTCAGGGCTCTGCATTGTATTCGTTTCATTCTATGGCGAAATGTGACAAAAGATTGTAAAATGTTCAAACTTCCTTTGGCTCTGTTAATTTACAGCACATAGAAGTTCTTTTACTTACTTTGCAATTAAATGTTGCCAAGATGGATATTTCATACATATGTCCACAGTTACACTGTCTGGAAACTCTGTCTTCTCCAGAACCTAAGGATTTATCAGTTAAGACAAGCATTATTAAAAAGAAAAAGCATTTTATCAGCTCCCAAGCATCCACTGATATCTCTTTTTCATCCATCAGTGCCAGGTCTTAATTCATTATTAGGCCAAATATTTAACAAATCTGTACATGCAATTTACTTTCAGATTCACGGCTGTGATGTAAAAAGTTTTACCACATTAACCTAACTAATGTTCTGTGTGAACGTTTGGAAGATTCACACTTAACACAGCAAGTGAGAAACACTAACAAGATAACAGTTTGATTTTTTACACTGGTAGAAGATTCACCCCAGGGAAGAGAAACACATCAACTCATGCCAGCTACATAGCATGCACAATAATTGTTGTGGAGTAACTTGCCATATTCTGCAAAGGGTAATTTGACAACACAAACTCAAGGCAAGGATATAGGAATCAATAACGATTCAATAAAGAAATCCTTATTAAAGTACATTATTCTTTAGCACTCGTACAAACCTAATTGTTTAATGTTTTTGTTATGATTGCAGATAGGTATGTTATCGATCAGCAATAGCTGATGGACTTGACAGATGGTGCTGCCTGACTACACTGCTGAACTAATCAATGTTCCTTGTTGATGGCTTCATTACTGCCAGTAAGGCTGATTTCCTGACACACTGCAGTTGCATGCAGTGGTTTTCACACATATCCTAATTTCCCAATTTCAAGCTTCGATTTTTTAGAAATCTGCCTTTTTCTAAACCAACCACTTCAGAGACAAACACAGTTGCACAGTTACTCACCAGACATTTTATTAAACCATTTTCATTAAACCGTACTCAATGTGCCATTATCATCTTTAAATCTAGCTAATTGGCAGATTGACTAAACCCTAACCTGGACAGTTTTATATGCTTTAACAAATGAATAGTATATTTTCCTATGGTGATTTCCCTGGAACAGAGGCTGAAGGACGACCTTAAAGAGGATCATAAAATCATGATGGGCATGGATAGAGTAAATAGACAAAGTCTTTTTCCCAGTGTGGGGAAGTCCAAAACTAGAGGGCATAGGTTTAATATGAGAGGGGGAAAGGTTTAAAAGGAACCTAAGGGGCAACTTTTTCAAGCAAGTGTGGTACATGTATCAAACGAGCTGCCAGAAGTAGTGGTGGAGGCTTGTACAATTACCACATTTTGAAAGGCATCTGGATAGGTATATGAATAGGAAGGGTGTCAAAGGATATGGGCCAAATGCTGGAAAATGGGACTAGATTTATTTAGGATACCTGGTCAGCACGGACAAGTTG
This sequence comes from Stegostoma tigrinum, assembly GCF_030684315.1. NCBI lineage: Eukaryota > Metazoa > Chordata > Chondrichthyes > Orectolobiformes > Stegostomatidae > Stegostoma > Stegostoma tigrinum. Next base: position 28,024,132 of record NC_081369.1, read on the forward strand.
GACTGAAGGGTCTGTATATCTCTATGACTCTATGAATGATATAAGCGGTCAGTTAGACCTCTAAAATTGCATCGCTAAATGGCAAACATCTGATGTCATTCAAAATGTTCAAAAGGCAAACCTGTTTCGGAAAGAAAAGGTTCGGACTCTCGAATGATTGGAAACTCTTTGAACATTTTTTTTTTGAGTGTTATGTAGATTTGCCTTCAAGTATAATCCTGAAGTCATGAGTTGAGCATCATAGGCTGGAAATTGTTGATTCTGAAACAAAGAAATTTTCTCCACCCTCTTGGAAACCAACATTATTGTCAGATAATTACCACGCAACCCCAGAGTAAGTTCTTTCGATTTAAAAGACGATAAGTAGCAAAATACATGAATGTTAGTTGCCGGTTTAAAGCAATTTTTTAACGCTAATTACATCAATCAGCCCTAACTGAAACTGGCATAATTCTCTTCAGTAATTAATTTCATCCCATAATATTATTAAAACAAATTCTACAAAGTTGTAAATGAGAACAAGATTATGGAATGCTACCAGTAACAGTTTTTGTCAATGCTAATTATGTAGCTGCTGTTAGACATGCTCATGGAGCTACTGTTTTCAGCATTATCCGTTCGTGCTTTCAACAATGGCATCAAGTAAAATCTGATCTCCATTGAGAATTTTAGCATGAAGCAAAGGCACTAATACAATAGCCAGAAAACAAAGTTGCAAAAGAACTGTGACAAACAAGTAGAGCCTACACATTCCACGGCAAACACCATTTAACTCATTGCCAGAGAGCATTGAGAAAAAGAAAATTTTGTTCATTCTAAAAATTATAACCAAAGAGTTTGCATGTTTACCCTTTTTGGAATAAGGTAGATCACAAGTGCAGAGAGGACTTCTGCAGACAGACAGGGAGGAGAAAACAGCATCCCAGCCCCTTCAGTCATAGAGTTATCACTTTCATCACTGCTTGAGATTTCCTCCCACTCATCATCTGAAGGATCTGAGTACAAACAGAAATTGAAGTGTCAAAACCATAATGTTAACACAGAGGACATTGGTTCTACTATTAACATTCAGATCAATCAAGTGTGTACTTATTGAGTATGTCATGTTTTGCTTTGCATATTTTTGTTGGATACTTAACTGAAGACTGTTACATTGATGATTTAATTACATTCACCTGATGATTAATTCTGATATAATGCAAAATATATTGGTTGTTTAAACTACAGTCTGGTGAAATTTCATAAGGTTTTTGTATTGTTCTGTGCAATATCAGATTGAAATAGTATAATTTTAAAACACTTTCAGTTAAATGTATCCATTTTAATATGTCAAGATCTAGCCACATATTTGGTTAAGAGACTTAATGTTTCATAAATTAATAGGATTAAGTAACAATAAGGGTATATTCTGAAATACAGTTTTACTTTAGCTCACAGATTTGGGCTATTCATAAGCTGAATCTCTAATGACTGACTTATCCAGGAGAAATTTGAGAGAGAAACAGTTCATGTCTCAAGTGATAGTTGTGAAAGACTTCTCATTTAACGTGAATCACAGTCACAGGATGGGAAACCAGAAAAATTATATAGTCGAGTATGGATAAATCTGTGGACGAGGGCTTCAGCATCACCTGGATTGATATGGGATATATGCAGACCATCTCGCAGTAGGTGGAGGTAATCATAATTTTGTTACAGGAACTGTGGGATCACAATTTCAGCTTGAGTGTGAAAGATAGACAGCTTGCAAACAGCAACTTCTAGCTGAAGATGGGAGCTGGGAAAAAGGATTTGTAATCAGTGGCCAAAGTATGGAGTGTGGGCTAAACTGAGGATGCTGAAAACTGTGGTGTTGGAATCTTACACTCTGCCATTCATGGTCATGCATTCAAATGTCTGGGCCACAACTAATTGGATTAATTCCCTAATTTCTCCATTTCACTCCCTCCTTGAAGACATCCCAAATTTAAAAATACAGTCCCAAAACAACAATCTTTACAAACCTCTGAATTGAAAGACCTGAAAAAGAGGTATTTAAAGTGATAAAAGAGATTTTTGTAAAGGATGAGGAGAAAATCACATAAGCTTTGTGCAGAAGGAAGTCATTTGACCCATCGTGTATCTTTGGTAAAACTATCGAATTAGCCCCACTACTTATAGCCCAAACGTTTTCCCTTTCAAGTATTTATCCAACTTTATGTTCATTGCTATTGCCGGAAACAAATTCCATTACACTTTCAGATCATGACAATTTGCTGCAGCAAGAAAACGTTTCCTCATGTCAGCTCTAATGCTTCTGTCAGTCTCCTTAAATCAAAGTTCTCTGGCTAAAGGCTCTTCTGCCATTGGAATATATTTCTCATTATTTGTTCTACCAAAATCATTATTGTTTTTAAAAACTTCTATCAAATTTGCTCTTAAATTTTTTCTGCCATACACTGTTCGGAGGAAATCCCACTTCGCCTGTCTTTCCTGGCAACTGATGTGTTTTATCTCTGGTACTATTCTAGCAAATTTTGCATCAACTTTAAAGCCTCATTTTTTTTTCCCAACACGCAATATCCGGAATTTAACACAGGACTCCAGCTAAGACCTAATCAGTATTCTATCAGCTATTTGGCTTAACTTGGTTACTCTTGTATCTCATTCATCTATGAAGCAAAGGATCCCATATCTTTGAATAGCTTCCTCAACTTGCTCTGCTAACAAAGGTATGTGCATACACATCCAAGTCTCTTTGCATGCAACGACTTCAAAATATACCAGTTTGTCTCTATTGCCTCACCGCATCCTTCTCCAAAAAAGTATCATTTCACACCCCTCGAGATGAACTTAACCTGCCAAATGTCAGTCCATTTAACCAATCTATGTCCTAATCTCTGTTCCTGTCCCCTTAATTGTTAATTACATTTCCGAGATTTGTGTCATCTGCAAACTTTGACATTATGTCCAGCATACCAACCCCAGGTCATGTATGTCAAAATGAAGTTTCAATCCATGGGGTGGCTAAAACTAGTTGCCATCAATGCAAGATAAATCCAGTAGAGACTGTAGTTCAAACTTTAACCAAAGGATGATAAGTATGTGAAACTTGTTACCATGTGGATTGGTTGAGTTGACTAGCATAGATGCATTTAAGGATGTTAAATAGGTACATGACAAGGAAAGAATTGGAAGGATTTGCTGATAGGATTAGACAGCAGGAGCGAGGACCCAAGAGGGATGTATTGATTGTACCATGATAAATCTCAAGACACAGTGCACCCAAGCTTCCAGAAAACACATGACTAAACTGCTCATGTACAAGTTCAAACATAGAAACAAAAGTGATCTTATCTTGAATTTTTATATCGGATCCTTCAAAAGAATAGACTATTCTTAACTACTAGCCAAGAGGGAAACATCAAAAAAGTTATAATCTTCAAGATATTTTACACTACTGATTTCAAAGGGAAAATGAACAATATCTCAAATTTCAATTCAACATTTAAAAGAGAATTCATGTAAACCATTCTGCGATTGACTCCTAATTTAAAAATATCTTACAAGCAATAAAAAACACAACTAACATAACACTCTTTATGATACAGACAATATATGATATCTATTCTATATGATAGAAGGGAAGAAAAATACGTGTTCCAAAATGGAAAGAGGAAGAGGATTTTGGAACATTAATGGGCTTCCTGGATTATGCACAAATTGTGAATAAAATTCCAGACAACAATTTATTCTCTCCTTACTAAAAGCAGTTTTTAAAAAAATCTTACGTCTTGAAATGGATGAAAAAGTGTCTTTTTGGCTTTTCAATTGTTCATGCAATCTCAACCATTTTCCGGTTTCTAACAATGCAAACTGTGAAAATTGGCGTGTAAAAAAAACAGGAAGACAATTGACATTTACATACACGAAGGTGACGTTAATTTCTGCCAAAAAAGATAAGACACAAGGAAATTTAGAACTTTAAAGGTAGAAATGGATTTGAAGAATCCACTTTAAACAGTCCATGTCCAACCTTTCTTATTAATGTAACAAAAAAAATTTGAGCCTCTGAATGCTAACAACAATCTGTCCACCAGGGTGTAGTATTATTTCAGAATAAAAATGGGCAGTAACATATTGACTAAAACACTACAGCAAGAACAATATCCAAATTCATCTTTGCTGGATAATCACCCTCAGTTCAAACAAAGATGAACCAAGCCAAATAATTTATAGTATTTTGTAAATAATGCAACACACTATTTCGTAACATTTTCTCTTTAATTTAAGGAAATACTTGAGGTAACATTCAAAACTGGCTCATTTCTGAAAATGAAATGATCCACACATGTTTTTTCTTGACTGCAGCACTGTTTGAAGTATTGAAATGCAGCATCAGCAATCTCAGTGTTTAATTTATAAAAAGGCCCTTCCCTGGGATAATAAAATGTGAGGCTGGATGAACACAGCAGGCCAAGCAGCATCTCAGGAGCACAAAAGCTGACGTTTCGGGCCTAGACCCTTCATCAGAGAGGGGGATGGGGGGAGGGAACTGGAATAAATAGGGAGAGAGGGGGAGGCGGACCAAAGATGGAGAGTAAAGAAGATAGGTGGAGAGGGTGTAGGTGGGGAGGTAGGGAGGGGATAGGTCAGTCCAGGGAAGACGGACAGGTCAAGGAGGTGGGATGAGGTTAGTAGGTAGCTGGGGGTGCGGCTTGGGGTGGGAGGAAGGGATGGGTGAGAGGAAGAACCGGTTAGGGAGGCAGAGACAGGTTGGACTGGTTTTGGGATGCAGTGGGTGGGGGGGGAAGAGCTGGGCTGGTTGTGTGGTGCAGTGGGGGGAGGGGATGCACTGGGCTGGTTTAGGGATGCAGTAGGGGAAGGGGAGATTTTGAAACTGGTGAAGTCCACATTGATACCATATGGCTGCAGGGTTCCCAGGCGGAATATGAGTTGCTGTTCCTGCAACCTTCGGGTGGCATCATTGTGGCAGTGCAGGAGGCCCATGATGGACATGTCATCAAGAGAATGGGAGGGGGAGTGGAAATGGTTTGCAACTGGGAGGTGCAGTTGTTTGTTGCGAACTGAGCGGAGGTGTTCTGCAAAGCGGTCCCCAAGCCTCCGCTTGGTTTCCCCAATGTAGAGGGAGCCGCACCGGGTACAGTGGATGCAGTATACCACATTGGCAGATGTGCAGGTGAACCTCTGCTTAATGTGGAATGTCATCTTGGGGCCTGGGATGGGGGTGAGGGAGGAGGTATGGGGACAAGTGTAGCATTTCCTGCGGTTGCAGGGGAAGGTGCCGGGTGTGGTGGGGTTGGAGGGCAGTGTGGAGCGAACAAGGGAGTCACGGAGAGAGTGGTCTCTCCGGAAAGCAGACAGGGGAGGGGATGGAAAAATGTCTTGGGTGGTGGGGTCGGATTGTAAATGGCGGAAGTGTCGGAGGATAATGCGTTGTATCCGGAGGTTGGTAGGGTGGTGTGTGAGAACGAGGGGGATCCTCTTGGGGCGGTTGTGGCGGGGGCGGGGTGTGAGGGATGTGTCGCGGGAAATGCGGGAGACGCGGTCAAGGGCGTTCTCAATCACCGTGGGGGGAAAGTTGCGGTCCTTAAAGAACTTGGACATCTGGGATGTGCGGGAGTGGAATGTCTTATCGTGGGAGCAGATGCGGCGGAGGCGGAGGAATTGGGAATAGGGGATGGAATTTTTGCAGGAGGGTGGGTGGGAGGAGGTGTATTCTAGGTAGCTGTGGGAGTCGGTGGGCTTGAAATGGACATCAGTTACAAGCTGGTTGCCTGAGATGGAGACTGAGAGGTCCAGGAAGGTGAGGGATGTGCTGGAGATGGCCCAGGTGAACTGAAGGTTGGGGTGGAAGGTGTTGGTGAAGTGGATGAACTGTTCGAGCTCCTCTGGGGAGCAAGAGGCAGCGCCGATACAGTCATCAATGTACCGGAGGAAGAGGTGGGGTTTGGGGCCTGTGTAGGTGCGGAAGAGGGACTGTTCCACGTAACCTACAAAGAGGCAGGCATAGCTGGGGCCCATGCGGGTGCCCATGGCCACCCCCTTAGTCTGTAGGAAGTGGGAGGAGTCAAAAGAGAAGTTGTTGAGTGTGAGGACGAGTTCAGCTAGGGTAGGAAGTGGGAGGAGTCAAAAGAGAAGTTGTTGAGTGTGAGGACGAGTTCAGCTCCGCTTCTTCCTGTCCCGCAGGCCCGACCAGGCCCCCTCCACCGACACTCTCATCCGGAAAGACTGACCTATCCCCTCCCTACCTCCCCACCTACACCCTCTCCACCTATCTTCTTTACTCTCCATCTTCGGTCCGCCTCCCCCTCTCTCCCTATTTATTCCAGTTCCCTCCCCCCATCCCCCTCTCTGATGAAGGGTCTAGGCCCGAAACGTCAGCTTTTGTGCTCCTGAGATGCTGCTTGGCCTGCTGTGTTCATCCAGCCTCACATTTTATTATCTTGGAATCTGCAGTTCCCATTATCTCATCCCTGGGATAACATTGGCTGTCAATTCTTCTCAATGTCCAGTTTGAAGAATCCTTCCCATACCTTGTTTTCTATCACAAGTACCTATAGTCTAAGATTTCCCGATATATGCCTGTACTTTTGGCTAGTAATCCATACCCAAACAATGCTATTTCCCCATTTTTCCGTGTTACCTTCTAATCTTTACAGTTATGTCTTCCCATCTCTTGTACTACCCTGCTGGAGCCCACAGCCTCGCCAGGGATATTCTGCAATGATTTCAGAAGACAGCAGAACCAACTCCTCAGGAGCATCCTGCCAACTGATCACAACCAATCAACTCATTTCAAATGTTCTTCTCACTGACAGCCACGCCAAACATCACCAAGAATACTAAGATTTTAGAACAGATTGGTAGCTCAGGTTGTGAATGCTGTGGTTGCTTGGCTTGCTGAGCTGGTTTGTTGTTTTGCACATGTTTCATTACCCTGCTGGTAACATCAGTACAGCGTCCAATGAAGCGTGGTGGTGTTTTCCCATCTGTTATTTAAACTCTGGTGTCCATTCAGCTGGACAACCTGAACTCCAGTTTTCCTTTGCAGTGGAGTGTGTATGGGGTCGAGCTCTACATGTTTATTGATGGCTTTCTTCATGGAGTACCAGGCTTCTCTGCATGTTTCTGCTTTGCTTTTCCCAATCCAATTGGTGGTTCTCCTTATCCATGTGGATAGAGATGAGTGAGTATTAGTCGTGTCTTTTTGTTGCCAGTTGGTGTTCATGTACCCTTGCGGTTAATTTCCTTCCTGTTTGTCTGATGTAGTGTCTGTCACAGTCTCTGCAGGGAATCTTGTAGATGACATTGGTCCTGTCTGTAGTGGGTCTTTGGTTCGGGTTCGCAGTTGGCAAAGGGTTGATGTGGGTTTGTGTGCTACTTTGATGCCCAGTGGTCGTAAGAGCCTTGTGGTCAGTTCAGGTGTGTTCTTGGTGTAAGGTAGCATGAGGAGTTTTCGGGGAAGGTACTACGTTCCTGGTGTCGTTGGTGTAATAGGCATCTTTTGATCCAGTTTTTCGGGTATCCATTGTCTTTGAGTACCTGGAAGAGGTACTCTTCTTCTTCCTGGCTTAGCTCTGTGCTGCAGCAGTGTGTTGTTGCCTATTTAAATAATGTTCTCACGCAACTTCTGTGACACACGATCTAATAAACAACACCCTCATAGAGATCAGATTCACCAGTGAGAAGAACAAACAGCTCCCATTCCTGGACATCATGGTAGAACACAGGACAAATGGAGAACTTCTAATAACACGGTGCACAGCAATGCCACACACACTGACCAAGTACTGAATTTCGACAGCAACCACCGTAACACACACAAATCAAGAGGAACAGCTGAACTGACCACAAGGCTCTTACAACCATTGCGCATCAGAATAGCACACAAACCCACATGAACTCTTCACCAACTGCTCACCCCAACCAAAGACCCACTACCCGCTATGGACAGGACCAATGTCATATACAAGATTCCTTGCAGAAACACTACATCAAACAAACAGGAAAGAAATTAACTACAAGGGTACACAAACATCAACTGGCAACAAAAAAAAACACCACCAATACTCACTCATCTCTATCCACATGGATAAGGAGAACTACCAATTCAACTGGGACAAGCAAAGCAGACACAAGCATGGGAATTCCTAGAAGCCTGGTACTCCAAGAAAGCCATCAATAAACACATAGAACTCGACCCCATCTCCACTCCACTGTGAAGGAAAACCGGAAGCAAGGTAATCCAGCTCAACGGACACCAAAGTTTAAACAACAGGCGGGAAAACACAATGGCGCTTCATCGGAGGCTGCACTGATGATGCTACCCAGCATGGTAATGAAATATCTGCGACGCAACGAACCAACTCAGCCAGCCAACCAACCACAATACCAATAGTACTCTTGCCCAGAGAGGAATCTCATATAGAGAGCAGCTGTTATCTCCCTTAGCGATATCTCATTGTTACAAAGATCCAGCTCTCACACTTGGTCCTACCGTATCACGAATAACAAGTGCTGCAGGAGGAATACACTCAAGATGGTCATCCCATACAAGTAGCACATTAAAAATGAAAACATCTTTGCAAAGAGTGTGATTTCAGTTCATACCTTCTGAACAACACATATTAACAATGATCTCCAAGGCAGTCTGTTGAGCAGCCAGCAGGGCAGTGGCATGCTTCAGCTCCTCACTCCGGAACTATATATAAATAATAATGAGAAAACATCAAAATGTTACAAACACTTCTAGATGTTCTGCTGGAAATCAAATGAAGCTGCACATTTGGCAATGGTACAATATGAAGTAGATTGAAGGCAATGTCGTCAACGTTCTGTGCAGCATGTGATTTATTTTTAACAAAGTGTCAATGGCCAACCGAGATTCATTGCTTCAAAAGTGAAAATTACCAGGCAGTCACTATCTAAAGTGAAGTCATTTAAAGTCACCCTGGCCTGTCGTTTCTCTGCCTGAAAATAAAGGCATTGCATTGAGCGAGTCTCAAGGCAAATGAGCTTAGTCCTGCAATGGTCTGAATCAAATTCACTCCCCAGTCAGTAATTGCAACTAGGCATCCCCAGACAAGTGAACTGCATACAGATATTCTAGAAGGTGTGGTTAGCATGATACACAGATATTTTACATTGTTCAAAATTTATTTAAAACATCCAAGCCTGTTTTAAATGGCCTAGAATATCTTGGAAACACATATTGCAAATGAGGTAATGCCTTCAGTAGGCAGATGTTGGAGTCAGAAGTCAGCTACTGTTTTTGACTGACTTCTGATAACATCTGTCCAGCTAGGGGTTCAAATTAAAACCAGTTTCCTATCCATCTCAACATTAACTACTTTACGGTGCTTTCAAAAAAAGTGACCAGATTACTGAAAAACTACCACTTGTGGCAACTGGAGGATAAAATGTTTTCAGTGGAGCAGCAGTGGCTCAGTGCTTAGCACTACTGCGTCACAGGGGCTCGACTTCGATTCCACCCTCGGGCGACTGTCTGTGTGCCAGTTGATGTTCATGTACCCTTGCGGTTAATTTCCTTCTAGTTTGTCCGATGTAGTGTCTGTCACAGTCTCTGCAGGGAATCTTGTAGATGACATCGGTCCTGTCCGTAGTGGGTCTTTGGTTCGGGTTCGCAGTTGGCACAGGGTTGATGTGGGTTTGTGTGCTACTTTGATGCCCAGTGGGGTGTGCACATTCTCCACGTATCTGTGTGGGTTTCCTCCAGGTGCTTCACTTTCCTCCCCACAGTTCAAAGATGTGCAGGTTAGGTGGATTAGCCATGCTAAGTTGCCAGTAGTATTCAGGGACGTGGAGATGATGTGGGTTATGGGGAAATGTGTCTGGGTGGGATGCTCTGAGAGTTGGTATGGACTTGCTGGGCTGAAGGGCCTGCTTCCACACTGTAGGAATTCTAGGATGCTATGATATCCTGCTTATTTGCAACCTCAATATGTTCCATGATTTCAACAATTACTCAACAAGAACAAGTTAAAACATGTAAAAGTGATTACTGAAAACATTTAAGATACAATAAAATGTGGCTCAAAACGTTTTAGGATTATTTGATGCTTACTGGCAGAAGGTCAGAAATGTCACCGTTTTTCACGTTCTCTGCTTTTTCTTGATGTGCAGTTTTCTGCATCCCATCCTTTAGGGTGGAAATATCATCATCTGCATTGATCATTTCCTCTTCCATTTCAATCCCTGCCTCAACCTTGGGCATTGCATGAGCAGCCTGCCCAAGAGTCAGAATGATCTGATTGGTGTTCTGCTCCAAAGTTTCTGATAGAATCCTTATAACAGCATTTATTGTGTCTGCCTGACTGCTGAGAGGTACAACACTCTTCACATTCCACACAGTACCTAAAGGCAAGTGTCATTTACAATCATAAATATGCACATCGTAAACCAAAGTACTCCAGTCACAGCAGATTAGAAACTTCGCAAACCACTAGGCACCATTGTCCCTTACCATTCACAACTCACAACAATTACATTGCCTACAGCAGTATACTGTATCCTGTTATACCTTTTTACTTTCATTAATAACAATTTACCACTTGTGGACCATATTAACATCACTGAAGTGAAACATACAAATACAGGTAATGAATTGAGCAAATTTCTCATGCACTTAGCACTATTCAGCAGTGACTAACCAAATGGAATTACCCAAATGCTACGAAACCAAAAATTAAAAAAAACATTTCCACAGTGTTCTTACATTAAACAAGGCAGGTCGCTTGGAAATTCACAACTTTTACTGATATATTTTATATATAATTCAACAATAGATTAATAATATTACTTGTCGTCATTTGTTTGCTTTGTTTGGCTAAAAGTTTTGATAAATATCAACTGTAGGTGATGCCTTACCTGAACGTTTTTCAGAATTAAAGCTAAAACTAGGATCTAAACAAACTTCTAAAGAAAAAAACAATTCAAACAAACATACATCTCCTCACATTCCTGTACCTTCCAGCCATTTATAAAAGAGCCTTTTTTCAAATACAATACTGACTTATTTTGATCAGCCATACTTAAAAATATATTTCAAAATAAGCTTTTGCAGCCTAGTGGATACCCAGAAATCACTTCTTATAATGAAATAAATGAAATTAATGTTTCCGCATCTTGGACTGACATCCTTCAGAGCGTTTCGAATTGTTTTTCCTTTTGCACACTTCACCTGCAGCAAGTGTCCTCAACAGACTATGTTCGATATTATCTTCTGAGGACAGAAGCACCATTTCCAACACTTGGAGCGCTGAGGGAATTAAAGATGGCAAAAGCTCGGCGTTGTCTTCACTGATTGTCTGTAAACAATAAGCTGTGGATGGAAAAAGCAAATTCACTTCAGACCATTCAGCCTCATGCATAAAAACTCACCTTACAAACAGAATAAATTAATACCACTGAAAGTCACTCTAATTGATGCATCATTACAGTTATCTGATAAGAACAGGAAGTACAGTTTGTTACTGTCATATTCTGCATCTTGGCTGCCGTTAATCACCACCCCTGACTGCTCATAATCTAAGATTAGAACTGCACCCAAAACTTTGCAAAAATATCCACTCAGCATCCAGGATCCAGGTTTGATCCCAGTCTGTGCCGATCTATGGACGGTGGTAGTAGGAATGCTCCGGGATTACAGGAGGGAAATCCATCAGGGGTCTCCATTCTGACTGTCAGCCAGTGATTGCATACATCTGTCTGCAGCAAGACAGTGTTGCTGAGGACAGAATTGGGCTCATTCTGAAATGAGCATTTTACCAACTGCATCACTTGATCTAAATGAGCAAGTTATGCATAACCTACTTAAAAAGGAGGTCAAAGCTGTTAAACAAAGCCCATCATGCGCTATGTCAGCGGCAGCAGCAGTGGCAGATGTTGCTTACATTAAATTTCAGACATTTTCCACCCACCTGAAGCGAGTCATCCAGGCTGCTTCTGGGAAAGAGACCACTTTGCTTAGAGCTTAACCAACAGAGGTGGGAGAGGCTGTGCTACACCACCTGCTAAAAATTCAGTGTAACTGTCCAAGAGCACATGCTGTGCAAACTAAGCAGGACTATAAATGGTTCGACTCAGTAATCACTTGCACCCCAGCCAAGGGGCCTGTGAAAAGGCAAAGGCACACTGGCAGTGCGCACCTCCCAGTGGTACTCATGGGGCAATTCAGACGTTCCATGTTGTACAATACTAGATCCAGACTGACTTTGTGTTCTGCTTATTCACACATGAAGTGCAATGCTCCTCAAAGCTAGCACCCTAACTCAACAAACAGAGCCATTCCCACCAGAATACAGCTGCTTCAGTGAGGCAGCAGTCAACAAGCAGAGACAACTGTTGGCCAAGATCATATACAGCACTTAGGAACTGGCACCACACAGGGCAAACTATGAAAGGTGTTTATTGAAGGGGTGAGCTCAAGCAGTGCCAAGCTATCCAGGCAACAACTGGCAGTTTCTGCCAAGTAGTACACAAGCGTACAGCAAAAGCAAGATAAATGGAACTTGAAGTGCTAAAGCAGTACATCTTTCAGGCTGAAATGCTGGAGTCACACCAGAAAGCTTATTGGGATATTTGACTAATACAAGTGCAGTTCTAAATTAACCAAATGAGAAGAGGGATTTTGGATCAAGTAAACAAAAGATTTCAAGATTACAGACTAGATTTCATTGACTATTGATTGGATTTTGAGTATCATGTCAGTTTGTCCACTGCTTGTTGAGCAGAATCAAGATATTTGGAGCTACATAAATCATCCCAACCTCCATTATTTCATGGTCATGTAAACTGTGGCCTGTGAATTCTTTTCCTTTTCTGTTATCATTAATTACATTAAAAAGGACATAAAAGATCCAAAAGATCAACTGGAAGATGCATCATCCTACAGATCAAGAGAGAAAGAGGTAAAATCTCGATATCGGGATTGTAACAAAGCTAATGACTGGGAGCAGCTAAAACATTGAGACCACTGAACCCAAAAGACACAAATAATCAATGCTTTCAACCCTCTTGCTGCCATTGGCTAGATTTAAGAAAAACCTTATCAATATCTTTCCAAGGGAAAGGGAGCTATATCTAACGCCAGTACACAAATCGATCTTCAATGAATTATCGATTCAGAGCACAGAACAAAGAAAAAGTTCTGTGAACATACAGGTTCACACCATCTAGGTAGAGAGGTCACTTGAGTTAAAGTAACTATGATACTTCCGAAAAATACTGGTTTAAAGTTAGTCACTTACTTTGTTAATGAAGCTACACATCTGAAGAATTACAACTCTGATTCACCTAACACAAATCACAAGAAGGCAGCTTCAAGTATGTGTAAATGTCATCTGAATCTGCAGCTCATTTATAGATATTTTTAAATCAATCTATTCTGACACCTCAGGAGTGGGTGGGACTTCCAGAGTCTGGGCTTATAGTATTTCACTTCCCAAATTCTCCTTTTATACTATATACAATGCTTTTAAACATTTCAATAAATGGTTCTATTTTTGAAAGCTTTTCAGCAGGTGTAAGTTGTAACAAAAAGGTGAAACCAAAGTGTTGATGATAACAGGAGATAATAAGCTTGACGGCTAACAGTATAACAACTAGCACTGGATCTTTTGAAGTTTCTGTCAAAGGTTTGCACAACACAACCAATTCATTAACTAGTAATTGAAATAGGAAGGCGGAACTCATTCTACCGTGAGCAACTGAAATTATTGTAATAAAATGCTGCAATGTACTTTAGATAGTTACTCTTGGGAATTCAGATTCAGGTCGACCTAGAAACACAATCCAAACAACTCGTGGTTCATTAATCATCATAACAGCACATGAAAGCTATTAAATACACAACTGAGTTGTTACAACAAGCAACAACAGATAAGTAAGCACTAATTCACACATCAACCCCCACACCCCACCATGCATTTATTTTTAATGAGACAGAACAGCAGTAATAAAGTATTCTGTACCTATGATGACTTCATTCCCCCTTCCACCCCAAGCACGTCTTTTTTTTGTTTGTTTAAACACTATCAAAAGCAACACTTCTCATACGAAATTATTTTAAGATATAGCAAATGCCCAGCAGGGACCAAGCAAATAAGCAATTAGTGTCAAAATGGACAGATTTCAGAGACAATCAAAAAGGGAGCTATGTTGTTTGGGAGTTACCAAGGCTAACCTCACACATGATGATGTCTATAGTATCAAACACACAGCTTGTTTTGGTGCCACAAACATACAATCACAAGCTAACATGATAATCCTATGTCAACCTAAAGTTAATTTAAATACCAGAATTTTTCAGCACTTATGCCATCATTCAGAATTTCTGTACTTAATTTTCCACTTTTTAAAAGAATTGCTCTCAAACTTTCGCAAATGAATTGTGCTTTACACCACCAGATGGCAGCAAAGTGGTCAGGTCACATTTCAATTCCTTACTGTACCACTTGATACCACAATAAAGGCAACTGTGTTCGTGGGGAACCATTGCAGAATATTTAAAATGGAATTTTTAATGTCACATTAAAAGCAGAATATTTTCAGTTAGCGTGGGATGTTATTCTCTGCAAAAACAACCGACTCAGTCCCACTCCTTCTCCCTGTGACCTTGCGAATCTCTCCTCTGAGGACACTGTTTGCTTTTAAAAACCCCAGTTAAACAACCTTCACCAAACTTTCCTGCAATGGACTCCAAATCCTAACCACTTCACCAAGAATTATCTCATTTGCCAGTCATCTTATATCATTGTCTTCCTAATCTTTATCTGTCCACCAACCAAACCAGTTTCTCTGTCCAGAGCCCTCAGGGGCTCATGGTATGCCTCGATCAAGTCTCATCTCAACTCATCTCCTGCAAAGATATCCTGGAGCTGAGGGGACTGGCCTCCAACAACCATAACCATCTTCTTATGACTCCAACCAGTAGAGAGTTTGTCCCCTGACGCCCACTGGTTCCAGATGTGACGAGGGCTGCTTGATGCCACACTCACTTAAATGTAGCCTTGGATGCCAAGGGCTATCACTCTCACCTCACTTCTGGTATTCTGCTCTTTTGTGCAGGTTCAAACCAAGGCTGAAATGAGTGGCCCTGGCAAAACCCAAATGGGGCATCAGTGAGCTGGTTCTTGATGACACTGTTGATGACAACTTCCATCACTTTGCTGATGACCAAGAGTAAACTGATGGGGCGCTAATTGGCTGGGTTATATTTGTTCTGCTTCTTGGGAACAGGACATACCTGGAAAATTTTCTACGTTGCCACAGAGATGCCAGAGTGGTCACTATACTGGAAGAGGTTGGCCAGGAAAGCGGCAAGTTCTTCAGTACTATTGCCAGAATGTTGTCAGGACCCACAGCCTTTGCAGTATCCACTGCCTCAAACTTTTCTTGATATCACATGGAATGAATCGAATTGGCTGATGTCTGGAATCTGCAGTGCTGGGACCAGTGGACAAGGCTGAGATGGATCATCCACTCTGCACTTCTGGCTGAAGATTGCTGCAAATGCTTCAGCCTTATCTTTTGCACTGATGTGCTGGACTTTGTCATCATTGAGGATGGGGATATCAGTGTGTGTTTAATTGTCCACCAGCATTCACAACTGGCTGTGGCAGAACAACAGAGCTTAGATCCGATCCTTCGGTTGTGGGACCGCTTCGCTTGGTCTAGTATTTGCTGCTCCCGTTACAAGGCTCATAAATAGTCCTGTTTGGTAGCTTCACCAGGTTAACACTTTCAGGTGTGCCTGTTGCTGCTCCTACCATATCCTCCCACAGTCTCCATTGAAACAGGGTTAATTCTCTCGTTTGACAGTAATGGTTGAATGGGGAATATGCCAGGCCATGAGGCTGCAGATTGAGAGAGTATGAAACTCTGCTGTTGTTGATGGCCCACAGTGCCTCACGGATATCAGTCTTGAGTTGCTAGATCTGTGCTAAGTCTGTCCCATTTCACATGGTGATAGGGCCACTCAACATGATGGAAATAATTCTCAACGTGAAGGAGGGACTGCGTCTCCACAAGGGCTGTGCGATGGTCACTCTTCGCGATACTGTCATGGACAGATGCAACTGCAGCTGGCTGATTGGTAAGGATGAGGTTGTTGTTGGCTCCCTCACCACCTGCTACAGACCCAGCCTAGCAGCTATGTCCTTTAGGACCTGACCAGCTTGATCAGCAGTACTGCTGCCGAGCCACTCTTGGTGGTGGACATTGAAATCCCTCACCCAGAGTACGGTGTGTGCCCTTGCCATCTTCAGTGCTTCCTCAGAGTGTTAGTCAACATTGAGGAGAGCTGATTCATCAGCTCAGGGATGACTGTACCTGGTAATCAGCAGGAGCTTTCTTTAACCATGTTTCACCCGAAGCCATGAGACTGGAGTCAATGTTGAGGACTTTCAAGGCAACTCCTTCCCATCACCTCTGCTGGGTCTGTTGTGCCAGTAGGACTTATCTGAGGATGTTGACGGTCGTGTCTGGGACATGGTCTCTAAGTTATGATTCTGAGAGTATGACAATGTCAGGCTGTTACTTGACCAGTCTGAGGCAGCTCTCCCAATTTTGGCACGAGCCCCCAGATTTTAGAGAGAAGGACTTTGCACGGTCAACAGAGCTGTTTCTGCCATTGTCTCTTCCGGTGCCAAGGTCAACGCGAGGTGATCGGTCCGAGTTCATTTCTTTGTTGAGACTTTGTAGCAATTGGTACAACTGCAAGGCATACTGGGCCATTTCAGAGGGTAATTGTGAGTCAACCACATCGATGTGGGTCTTACACATGGGTCTATTGAGGTGAGAATAGCAGATTTCTTTCTCTGAAGGACATTAATGAAACAGATAGGTTTTTTGGAGAATCAAAAATGGTTTCATAATCAGTACATTGTTAATTCCAGTTTTTTTTAGAATGGAATTCAAAATTCTACCATCTGCTGTGGTGACTTTCTGGATTAAAAATCTATTGATAATATCACTAGGCCATCGCCTCCTCATGCTTTATTCATCACTTCCTCAACCTGCCCTGTAATCTCCAATGAATTGTGCACATGTATTGCAACATCTCTCTGTTCCAGCACCCACTTGGGAATTGCATGCTCTATTTTATGCCGCCTTTCAATACTATACCCACTGAAATGTATCACTTCACACTTCTCTGCATCAAGTTTCAGCTGCCACTTATCTGTCCATTCCTTGAGCTTGTTCAAATTTAGCATTCTCCTTCTCAAAGTTTCAATTTTCCAAGTTCTCCGTCATCAACAAACTCTGAAATGAAGTCCAGGTAATGAGCGCACATAAATGGAGATTTAAACAAATACAGATCATACTTTACCTTGTCGGAAATTCATGGGAGTGCAGAGTTAGAGTTACATTGGCCTACATTTGAACAAGAGAAAGGCACCTGGCTATGGAGAGAGAAAAGCAAACAGAAGGATTAGTTTTAGGGTTGCTGCAGCTAAAAAAGACTTGAACAGCAACGGATTCCTACTCTTCTGTAAAACTGTTAGTCCTGCAATTGTCATTTAAAAAGTGAAATAAAAAAATAACTTAGATCAGTACTGCAGCACCTTTCAAATTGGCTACCAATTATATTCTATTTCTAGGAGGTTCAAAAAAGAACCTTGTTTCAAACACTTGCATTACACAGCCATTCAATAAACTCAAAATTCAATCCTATTATTCATGATTTTTACCACTCTTTGACTCATCTTTGCTTTACATCTTGGCTCTCTTCTTCATGAAGACTCCTTAAGCTTTTGAGAATTATTTAGATATCATGGCTTGTGAAATCAAACACAAACATAAGAAAATATGCTCAGACCTCTCTTCTCTCCCAATGCCCTCCCACTTAAATTACTCTCAATCCAGTGGACTTCGCAGAATCCTAAATTATGCAGAAAAAGGCTATGTGATCCATCATGGCTATGCCAGCTCACCACAAGAGCTGCTCACTTTGTACCATTTCAATATGACCATCTGAATTTATTTGCAATGCTTCAATTGAAACAGACAAGTGTAGCAAGCCATCTTTAGGCTTCAGGCAATGATGGCTTGTTGTCAGTACAGGGATCGAAACAATGATCACTGTCTTATTAGCTCTAACCAACTGCACTAACTAGCTGCCAGTTTTTCTTGTGGCTCTACAGGATTGCTCTTCAATCTTTATTCCATGATAAAATCAAATGAAACCTTTCCATGTTCCAAACTGTTTATCAAAATGTAATGAAACTGACAAATTTAATAAGAGCAAAACTATCCCAAAAGAACACACGTGCTGAATTTTGAACTTCATCCCAGATAAAAATTGTCTTAAAATTTAAGCAAGTCATGCCATTTTTAAAACATTAAAATTATTTTTTGATTTGATGTACAATCATTCTATCGTTTGGAAATGAAGTGAGGGAATCTGCTACAAGCTTCAATAACACAAACAAACTACTGCAGATTCTAGAAGTCTGAAACAAACCCAGGGAATTCTGGAGAGATTCTGGTCGGGGTTGTGGGAGGTCAGTCATCTCAGCTCGAGGACATTGTTGCAGCAGTTTCTCATGGTAAGGTCCTACGCCCAACCGTCTTCAGCTGTTTCATCAGTGACCTCCCCTCCATCATATGGTCAGAAGTGGGGATGATCAATGATTGTACAATGTTCAGCACCACTCGCAACTCCTCAGATACTGAAGCAGTCCACGTTCAAAAGCGACAAGATTTGGGCAATATCCAGGCTTGGGCTGACAAGTGGCAAGTAACATTGTTCCACACAGATGCCAAGCTATGACCATCACCAATAAGAGACAATCTAACCACTGTCCCTTGACATTCAATGGTGTTACCATCACTCAAAACCCCACTATCAACATCCTGGGGGTTATCCTTGATCAGAAACTCAACTGGACTCATCACATTAACAGTGGCTACAAGAGCAGGTCACAGGTTCGGAACACTGCAGCGAGTAACTCACATCCTGAATCCCCAAAGCCTATCTGCCATCTACAAAGCACAAGTCAGGAACGTGATGGAAAACTCCCCAATTGTCTGGATGAGTGCAGCTCCAACAATGCAAGAAGCTTGACACTATTCAGGGCGAAGCAGCCTGCTTGATTGGCACGACATCCACAAGTATCCACTGCCCCCACCACCAACATTCAGTGGCAGCAGTGTGTGCTATCTACCAGATGCACTGCAGAAATTTACCAAAACGTCCTCAGACAGCACCTTCCAAAACCATGAACACTTCCAGCTAGAAGGACAAGGGAACGCCATCACCTTCAAGTTGCCCGCGAAGCAACTCACCATCTCAACTTGGAAATATATCACTGTTCCTTCACTGTCGCTGGGTCAAAATCCTGGAATTCCCTCCCCAGTGTCATTGCGGGTCAACTTACAGCAGGTGGACTGCAGCGGTTCAAAAAGGCAGCTCACCACCACTTTTTCAAGGGCAATAGGGATGGGCAAGAAATGCTGGCCAGCCAGTGACGCCTACATCCCACAAAAGCATAAAAGACAAAGAAACACAGTAGATTTGGCAACATGTGCAAAAGGAGAAAGAGGTAACCTTTTGAGTTCAATAAGACTCTTTTTCAGTTCTGAAAGTGGAGTTATACTGAACACAAAATGTTAACTCTTTCTTTTTCAGATGCTGCCAGACCTACTGAGTTTCTCTAGCCTTCTGTACTTGTTTCAGACTTTCAGCATCTGCAGTATTTCGCTTTTACTCTCTAAGATAATCAGCTGATTCCCTCAGCCCAATTCCAAACGACAGAATACTTTGGACACCAAAACAAGAAACAATTTCAAAGTCTTAATAAAGTTTGAAAATAAAAATATTTTCTGGCTTTGGAATATGAAATCAATACAAAGCATAATTGCTAACTGGATAACATTTAATAGGGAGAAAGCCAAGACCAGCAGAGCATCATTCAGGGAATTTATCTCGAAACATAATCATATGGTCCTCGGATGTGTTGCTGAACAAAAAGACCTTGGAGTGCAGTTCATAGTTCCTTTAAAGTAAAGTTGCAAATAGATAGGGTAGTGAAGACGACATTTGGTAAGCTTGCCTTTATTGGTCAGTGCATTGAGTATAGGAATTGGGAGGTCATATTGTGGCTGTACAGGACATTGGTGAGGCCACTTTTGGAATAATGCATGAAATTCTGGTCTCCCTCTATAGGAAGGATGTTGTGAAACTTGAAAGGGTTCAGAAAAGATTTACAAGCATGTTGCCAGGTTTGGAGGGTTTGACCTATAGGGAGAGGCTAGGGCTATTTTTCCTGGAGCATTGGAGGCGGAGGGATGGCCTCATAAGGTTTATCAAATCATGAGGGGCACGGATAGGGTAAATAGGCAAGGTCTTTCCTCCAGGGTGGGGTGGGGTCTAAACCTAGAGGGGATAACTTTAAAGAGAGAGGAGAAAGATTAGCCTAAAGAAGCAACTTCTTCCACCTCGAGGGTGGTGCAAGTATGGAACATGATGCAAGAGGAAGTGGTGAAGGCCAGTACAATTACAACATTTAAAAGGCTTCAAGATGGGCATATGAATAGGAAGGAGGTTTAAGAGGGATATGGGCCAAATGCTGGCAAATGGAACTAGATTTATTTCGGATATTTGGTCGGAACGGACAAGTTGGGCCAAAGGGTCTGTTTCTGTGCTGTGCAACTGGATGGCTATGTATGGTTACCTGGTCCTTACCTACCATTAATCAGCAAACAAATGTTAAAATGTTTGAATTCTTCACTATCATAAATTTTCTTCAGAAACCGAGTTTGCGTTTTGTTCAAGCATTTTGCATGTGATACCTAGTTTCAAAGTGGAATCTTTACATGTTGTAATTTAATCTGAACAATGACAGCAACTACCTTTGTTCATTTACAATTTTAAAAATTGAATATATTCATACAATTTATATTTATCCTGCAAAAATCAGTCTATAACAAGGAAAACAGAATTATTCGTTTACCGAGAAAGAATCATAAAAGAAACACTGCTGTCACTGGGCAGGTCTCTCACGAATATCTTCACAATTTCTTCAATTGGAAAGTCACATCCCTTTCTCAGATCCCCAGCCCACCCACATCACAGCCTCTGACTGGCACCATTGTCACAGCAGACCCACATGTATATCAAGAAGAGTGAAGCACACACAGCAAGAAAAATCAAATCCAACTAAACAACTGAAGACTGAACAAAATTATGCTGGCCTCACACTCATTTGAAGAATTGACAAGTAGCTATAATTATCTGAAGTGACAAAGAGCATTTTAGCAGTGGTTGTAAAAGCGCAGGGCTAGTTCGCAGTTCTTGCTAACATTCAGAAGTGATCCCATTTTCCAAAGTGCTCAACTTGAATAGCTAGAAATGCAAGCCATTGAAGAGTAGATTTGAAGTTGCAAGAAGAGTGAAAGTGCTTTACATAACATCTTGAACAGTACAACAGCAACTAATTTTGAAAATAAACTATCCCCAGGTCTAAAAGAAACCACTTCAATGTAAATTTGCTCACAGCAAGGTTCCATAAACAGCAATGTGATTATGATCAGACAATTTGTTTCATTGAAATTGATTGCAAGATTTATCAAGAAATTATCGCGACATCAAATACTAAGAGGGCCTAAAAGACACACAGACATGTTTCGAGTGAAGAGAGGTGTGCAAGATAATAAACTTGCAATACAGCAACAACATAGTGTGACTTACAGAATTAGAAGAGCCCCTACAAAACAGCATGGATCAAATCAAATCTAGAAGTTTGAAATATGAACACCAAGATGACAAAAAAACAACGATAGAAGGAATACATTAGAAGCAACTACAGTGAAAACTGAAGTGAATGGAGTCACACTGGAACAAACAGATAAGTTTGTCTATTTAACACAAATGAGAAAGGAAGATGGCAGATGTGATGCAGAAATGAATTGAGTGATAGAGACAGCATGAATATAGTAAAATGTAAGCTGCAACTTTCTATCCACTTGCCTGTCTGCCTCAAAAACCTGGATAACATGAAGTAAAGATGTGTGGAACAAAATAGAGGCCCTTGGAAAGTGATTGTCAAGACAGATGTCAAATGTCCATGCACCAACCATAAGACAAAGACCTAAGATACATGAAAAGGTAACTAAAATTGCAAGAGCAAAAGGATGTGAGAACCAGGCAAGAAATGGTCAATGTTTCAGTCATTTAATCAGAGCTGAAAAGATAGCGATCCCTTCTTGAGGTCAGAAGAAGATGGTCAATTGCTCCAGACAGAGAAGGGTGGCATGACAGGACAGCGGATTTCCTGGCAGAGGTAGCTGCAAACGACAGCAGCTATTTGATGGATAAACACTAGACAAGTTAGCAGCTCTGCCCTCCATCAACAATGCCACGGGATTGTTCATGTCCAAGACAGGGGAGACAGGGCTTCACCTGAAAGTAGCAGTACATTTGGCAATGCAGCATACTTTCAGTCCTGCAATGCAAGGTTGGCCTAGGTTATGCCACAAGCCTCCAGAGATGAACTTGAACTCAAATGATTTCCTGACTCAGAGGTCGGACTTTAACCAACTGAACTACAGCTTACGCTGATTCTAAGCGCAAAGAAGTCAAGTCATTTTAGAACTTAATTGTCCAGAACACAGTACAAACGAAAATAATTTTAAAAATTTAAAATCTTTAAAAGAATGTCTTCATCTGTTTGATTACAATTCTCTTTGAGAGTCAAACACTGCTAAAATAACTGGAGCCATGTACTGTCATTTGTTAAAACCAACTACCTCATTTTTCAATATGGACAATGTGGAAGATATATTGCTACTGTCATCAGGTACTGACTATTCAGATGAAGCCATTTGGCATTGTAATCAGGCAATCAAACAGATACCTCAGAAACAACGTGAGTAATATTCCCCAGTGTAGTTTCAGTAAGGAGCTTCCCTTTTACAAATCATCCTAGAATTCATTCATCAAGCATTCAAATGCAAATTGAACTCAAATAAGGAGAGAAAAACATAAAACCTTACCTACACACGCTGTACAGGCAGTCCTCCCACAAGGGGAATTAAAACCTAACTCCTTTGCATATATTAGGTGTCGGCGTGACTCCATTAGGAGCATTTTAGCTGGAGTCAAAAAGTCATGGATTAACACTTCAATGCAGTACTGAAAGTGTGCCACCTTGTTCTGGAGTTCTTTGAAGCAGAATAAAACTGAAGCAATGAATACCTGTTCCAGTGGTTCAGATGGACAGCATTATTTGCTTAACAGTGAGCTCAGCCAAACCAGTGAGTCAACATTTGACTCTCAACCATCAAAAATAATCAACTGATTTCTCATCTCACTGTGTCAAGGATCTTTTGTTATCTGCACTTGCCTACATACTAAGTGTTTTGCAAAGGTAATCAGTGGAATGCAGTGCACTTTGGGATGTTTCTACAAGACATGGCAATGCATTATAGAAAAGGAAGGCTTTCTTCTCACTTCTCATAGTTGAATATAACTACACCAATGGAACAAGTTTTAATATCAGTGCTGAATCAATGAAGCCATGGAGGGTTGCACTCAGGCCTAAGATGACCACAAGAAAAAGTACATGTGTACTGACTTTACAATGATTACTCATACAGCACTTTTTGAGCAACAGCCTTAACGTTTTGCTTCCTGCTCTAAATTAAACAAAATAAGCATTCATGAGCTGTTAACAGGATGGGTAGAATTGGCATTAGAAGAGAATAGATTTGAATAGCATGAACAGCACAATAAAAGGTGGTTCCATGACCTTACAAAGCTAGACAGCATACAAGCCATGGTCTTTAATTTCACACAGCATTAAGCACAGCATAAATGCCACTGCCATACATTTCATGTCATAGTATTGCAGAAGCATATCATATTACACACAAAAGATGTAGCAACACCGACCCCACCCTTTGCATGGGAGCAAGGAATGCAATCCAGGAATGAACCCCTCGAACACGTACCCTCAACCCCTCCTGCTGAAAACAAAACCACCCACAGATTGTTGACTATGTGAAAGGATCTTAAGTGTTCTAGCTCTTGGAAAATAAAAAGTGCAAGTAAAAACACCCCTCTAGACCCAGCACCCCACATATTCTGCCCCCCTTTCATATAAATCCAAAGCATTCATGCCCCACTCACTCCCTGCCACGATTCCTTGTCTCAATTCTGCCAAACTGCGTCTCTCTACCCACACTTATAGCCACCCCATACCCTCTTTGCTCAACCATACCCACTCCAACCTCTTGCCCACCTTATAATCCCTGTTTTGTCAACACTTGACCCCTCTCATCCACTACCCTTTGCTAATATGCCCTCCATAACACACTCTGTAACCATCAAGGCAAGATCTCATGAGTTAAAATGAGATGAAGTAAAGTTCTGAATGCAGTCATCTGACAACCACAGCCCTCAGAGTTTTGTCAAGAGACTGGAGTGAAATGGCAAGCATTCTTTTTTTCAAGCTGTACACAGTTGTTTCAAATTTAAAGGACAGAAGCTTTCAATGACTTGACAGTTCCAATCAGTTAATCCATTTTTAACAGATTCATGACTACTTTTAATAATTTCAAAAGCACTTAACCTCAGCTAAAAGGATCCCTGGATCTTTCTTCAAAGATCCTTTACCTCTCCAAAAATCTCTGCTAAATTGAAAATACTGCAAAAATACTGTGAATGTTGGAAATCTGAAAACAAAAAATAGAAAATGCCACGTAGCAGCATTTGTGAAGAGTGAAACAGAAAGTTGCTGGGTTCTGAAGAGGAGTCATATTTCAACTTAAAATGTCCTTGTTTTCTCTCTGCACAGATGCTTCCAGGCCTGAGTTTCTCCAGTATTGCTGTTTCTACTTTTCCAGTAAATTTCGACCTTGTCCTGAAAGGCGCAAAACCCACAAACTGTATTTCAGACATCTTAGTGGCACAACTTACAGCTGATTGAAATCAGCCCAACTTTTATACAAGCAGCTGCCTCCATGAACCACATCTACGAAAACCAAAATCCTCCCATTACTCCCAACAAAAATGTGACAGTTCAAAGGTAGCATTTCTTCATTTAGGACTCTGACAGCATGGTGGCTAAGCCAACGACCCTCTAAAACCATCTTCAACTGCTTCATCAATGACCTTCCCTACATCATAAGGTCAGAAGTGGGGTTGTTCACCAATGATTACACCATGTTGAGTACCATTCACAACTCCTCAGATACCGAAGCAGTCCATGTTCCAGTGCAACAAAATCTGGACAACATCCAGGCTTGGTCTGACAAGTGGCAAGTAACATTCACACCACACAAATGCCAGGTGATGGCCATTATCAATGAGAGACAATAAAACCAACCACCCCTTGACATTCAATACTGTTACGATCACTGAATACTCCACTTTCAACATTCCGGGGTTCCATTGACCAGAAACTCAACTGGACTCACCACTTTAACACAGTGGCTACAACAGCGAGGAATTACTGTGGCAAGTAATTCACCTCCTGACTCGCCAAGGTCTGTCCACCACCTACAAGGCACAAGTAAGGAGTGTGATGGAATACTCCCCACGTGACTGGATGAGCACAGGCCCAACAACACTCAAGAAGCTTGACACCATCCAGGGCAAAGCAGCCCATATCCACAAGCATCTATTCCCTCCACCACGTGGTAGCAGCAGTGTGTACTATCTCCAAGATTCACTGCAGAAGTTCAGCAAAGATACTTCAACAGCACCTTTCTAACCCACAAGCAGCACAAAAAAGCGAACACCGGCACCTGCATCCTGACTTGGAAATACAGCACCGTTACTTGAACGTCACTAGGTCAAAATCCTGGAATGCCACCGCCCACCCAACGACGCCGTGGAATGCAGTGCAGCAGTTCAAGGAGACAGCTCACCACTACCTTCTCAAGGGCAACTTGTGATGGGCAATAAATGTTGGCCAGACAGTGAACCCCACACCCCACGAGTGAATAAAAGAGAAAACTGCATGAAAATTTAGACCTTAGAATCGGACATCTTAGCTACAAGCTGAGATTCCAAAATCTAAGTTTATTCATGGTAATGATTGGGAATGGATCTTACCCGAATAGTCAAGACCTCTAATATTTACCAGGCCCCCTGGTTGACAGCAAGTGAGAAAGGTGAATTTGGAAGGAAGGAAAAGGAAAGAAAAGATCAGATATTTAGTATGGCTGTGC
This sequence comes from Stegostoma tigrinum, assembly GCF_030684315.1. Classification (NCBI taxonomy): domain Eukaryota; kingdom Metazoa; phylum Chordata; class Chondrichthyes; order Orectolobiformes; family Stegostomatidae; genus Stegostoma; species Stegostoma tigrinum. The sequence continues at coordinate 28,050,331 of NC_081369.1, forward strand.
TTAGAATAGACTCCTCAAATAGTTAGGACAATAACTTACATTCAAAAGAAAGTGAAAAAAATCAGGCACAGTAGTGAAAATACTCTACTTTTGAAGGGTACACGATTGATCAAACCTGTTTTTCCAATCTTATACACTTACGTACTTTTTAGTTAATAATCTCAAAATTGAACCAATGATGGCGCCACCTACTGATCAAATTTTTTTTTCTGATGCTTCTGAAGCAGTTATCAGGATTCATTCTGAAATAAATTTATCAGGGGCTCAAATAAGACAGTTTATATTTCACAAGAGTTTCCAAGTGAAGGTCCCTTCAATTAGTTTTTTGTTTAAAATACATTATTAAGCAAAACATAATTTAAAATTTTAGCATAAATCCAACGGATGCAGCACAGAATAAATAATTCAAGATTACTTACCTGCAGAAATGGCTAGTTCTACATTGTCCTTAAACCGTCTCAGGCACTGGATGCAGACGTCCAATAACCCTTCTTTGTTAAAGACAGACACTGCTGTGCTGCTACTCTCACTCAGAAAACAAGAGAAAAACATCAGTCAACCCTTCTATTCAATACAATAATCGTACACTCCATTAGTTTCACTTAGAGATGCTGAGACCCACAAACTTGCCAACTTTTCAAGCTTCCCAAATTAGACCCCATCATCAGGCTTATTTCTAAATCACGCACATGCATTGACAAAACACCAGTGTAGTTTGCAGAAAACAGTGAGGAACAATACATTGTTTACATTAATTTATAAAGATGTGAGCCACTTTGACAGCAACTATCGTATCAATAGTACCAATTCCTAGTTGTTGCTCACAGGACAATTATGTTTGTGGGAACCTGAAAGGAAGTAGCGATTTTTGTAGCTGCTGCATTCAAACAACATATATCACAATCTAACTTGAGGTATTACTCAGCTATTCCACTGGAGCAGAATCAATAACATAAACCAAAATTCCTGGGGTTGATGTTCAAAGCCTACACACATCAAGGTGCCTATCTGTGGGAGGGGATCTGAAAACTATGAGTGTGCTGCCCACAATTTTATCTCTGTTGAAATCAATGAACAGGAAACAGTAAGCAACGCACCACTCACGAGAGTTCAGGAATTCTATATTCCAGTATTTTGCCAAAGACGATCAAAGAATTTACTAGGTAGCTGTTGGACATGAAATGAAAAGTTCTGCTTGATTCTGAGTGGTACCGCGGGCATTTTCCACAACACAGGCAAGTCATCTGAAAAGCCATTATTAATGATTTTACCGTACAAACTTTATTAGGAGCTAGCCATAAAATTGCTTCTGAAAATACAGATTCATCACAGGCAACTCTGGAAAATTTTGTGCTTGAGGATAAGTAAACTTACCACAAGTTCCAGAGAATGCTGATGGCCTCATTTGCAATGTCTTCTACATAGGGTTTATCTGCACCTTTCTGCTTCTGTGAAGTGACCCTGTATGCATTTAATTCCACACAACACTGTAATCACAAAACAACAGAAAGACTTCAGAGATTGGAGTTCGTAATGGTTTTCTCAGTACATACTTAAAAGCATACAGCTAACTATTTGCAAGCTCCAGGGGATTCAAACATCTAAGAATAACACTCCAACAATTCCACACAGGGAGAGCTTCCATCCTTAACTTTGCCAGTGTTCTAGATACCAGGCATTTTTCGCTAAGAAAAGCTGCCCCAAATGCCTCCCTCTTCTGTATGAAATTGGTCATAATGACTGAATTGATAGAGGCCAAAAAGTGAAAAATTTCACACGTCCTTAGATACCAACAGAATCTGTTGGGTAAAGTAAAATAAAGAACTGTAGATACTGGAAATCTTCAACGTGACAGAAATTGCTGAGAAGGTCAGCTGGTCTAGCAGCACCTACAGAGAGAAAGCAGAGTTAATGTTTTAAGTCCAGAAATCCTTCACCAGAACTGACAACACATTGAGCAGCTGAGTGTAAAAAAAATCAAGTTTGTTGATGATACAATGCTAGGCGGGAATGTAAACCGTAAGGAGGATTCAAAGAATCTGCAAAAAGATTTAGACAGGCGAAATGAGTGCGCACAAACACAGCAGAATGAGTACGACGTAAAGATATCGACAATGTAGGAAAAATAGAAAAACACCAGCTTTTGTTTTACAAAATAGTCAGTGTCTTTAGTATGTTGTACCTTAAAGGGCTTGGCTCTTCTTGGATCAATGGTCAAAATACATGGGACAGGTGGTAAATTCACCCTGATAGTTAGCAAATCACTCAGGAAAATTTACTCACGTGACTGACCAAAGTGCCACTCCCACACATGACAGATTCAGAATCTGTCAGCAGCTGATCTTCCAATCAGAAGTTGGTTTTCTCATGTTCCAAACATAGTTTCTCTCATTCCAAAGGCAGATTCTGTGATAGCAGCAAGGGCACTAAAAGGCAAAACTGTGTTTGGGCTGAAGCTGCACTGTCTGACCCAATAGTGGTGGTCCACAAGTGACACAGGGAGGAGTGCAGGGCTCAAAGAGCTAGTTGTATTGGGAGGGTCTAGGTTGGGGCAGTGCGAGGTTGGACAAAATGTTAAATAACAGCAAGTCTCTCATTTTGTGGCAGTCTTTAGCTCAGGTCAGTAATTCAACCCAGAAGTTTTGTAAACATATTGTATTGAAGGGATCCATTTCCTAGTAGAATCGGTCAGAGCTGTCAGCAGATCTGGTTGAGTCCAGTTTTCTGGAGGTTATTGTTGGGCTTCAGCAGGGGATTTGTGGGGGTGACAGTGGATCCTGTAGCTGCTAAGAGACGGGAAAGGGGTTTTGGAAAAGAGGCTTATGTATTTATGGTTGGGGATGAAACAGGTTAATTTACAAGGTGTCTGCCACAGTTTACGTCAAACAAAACATGTTTATTTGATATCTTGAGTAAGAAAATGCTTAGAAACATTCCATTCATAATGAATTAAAATGTAAATTGAAAACTCCTGACTTAGTTCATCAACTACAAAACTTCAAATATGAACTATGAAATGTGCACCCGTTCAGATTTTTCCATGATCCAGTTGTGGAAACAGAGTATTGAAGATTTATTTCTCACAAATTAGCACAAGTGCACCTTCCTTAATGGTTCAAGTTAAAAAGATTTAATAATGTATGTATACAATCTTTGGTACCTGTGCTCTCCCTGGCATTCAAGGAAGAACACTAAATGCAAAATGCAATAATGTACAACTCTATCATGTCATAAAGGAATCACAGGAAATGTAAAAAGCCTCTGAAAATCAAACAGCATCCCTCAACAATGTCTCAGAAACAGCTCAAAAAACATTCTGCGTCCAACTTTGGATACACAAAAAAAAGTTAAAGAGCAGTTGTGACAAACAATTAGAAAAGCAAGTGGTACATTAACCTTTATTATAAGGGTTTCGAGTCAATCGCTGAAGACTGCAGTTATACACAGCCTTGATGAGACTCTGTTTTGAGTACTGTGTATAGTTTTGGTCTGTTACAATTAGATAGATGTGCTTCTCTTGGAAAAAGTGCAACAGCAGTTCACTTAGTTGACTCCTAGGACAAGGGTAGTGACTTACAAGGAGATATTACATAGACTTTGTCCATATATTGCAGAGTTTAGAAGAATGAGAAATTAATTCATTGAAATGCATAAAAATACACAGAGCAAAGTCGATGTCAGGAGGATGTTTTGTGACTGTGGAGTCAAAATCTCGGGGATACAGTCTCAGAAGGTTGTGAACATTTGAAATTCTTGGCTGCAGACAGCTGTAAATGTACAATGCAGTTCAAGTAAGGGATTGATGTCGCATTGGATATTACGGGAATGAAGGGATGTGGGGATTGTGCAGTAAAGTGGAGCTAAGGGAAAAGATTAGCCATGATTTATTAAGTAGCAAAGTCGGCTCAAAGGAGCAAATGGCATACACTTGCTCCTATTTATGTTCTTTTGGAGAAAAAAGATGCAAGGAAGGAAATTACCAGAAAAAAATGAAACATAAAAGTGTATTGATCTGAATTTTACACAATAGCTTACCTCCCGCAACAATGCAGTAAGAGGAGTCATAACATCTTGCTTCACCATCTCATCACAAACATCATATCCTCCACAAGCACTAAGGTTTCTGTTACAAACAAACAATTCATTTTAGATACTTTCAGATTTACAACCTTCTCTTCTAAACATAATTGAGAATAGTTACGCTACAAGAAAGGCCTTTACTAGTCCATGCTGGACCTCTGCAAGAATAGATTGGCTGCTATCATTCCCTATTCTTTCCCTGCAGCTCTCCGCAACTTTTCTTTTCAGAGGCTTATCCAATTTTCTTCTGAAAGCCACAATTGAACCTGTTTCATCAATCCTTTCAGAAAGTACACTGAATTTTAACCACCCAATTTTTTTTTAGATTAGATTAGATTCCATCCAGTGTGGAAACAGGCCCTTCGGTCCAACAAGTCCACACAGCCCCCTTGGAGCATCCCACCCAGACCCATCCCCCAATGACCCACACACCCTTGAAACTACGGGCAATTTAGCATGGCCAATCCACCTAACTTGCACATCTTTGGATTGTGGGAGGAAACCAGAGCACCCAGAGGAAACCCACGCGGACACAGGGAGATTGTACAAACTCCACACAGACAGTCGCCCGAGATTGGAATCGAACCCGGGTCCCTGGCACTGTGAGGCTGCAGTGCCAACCACTGAGGCACCGTACCCTCCCCCCCGCCCCCAAATTTTCCTCACTACTTTGAGTTCATTTGCCAATCATTAAATTTATATCCACTGGTTCTTGGCTCTCCAATAATGGTAATTGTTTTTATTTAGATCCCTTGTTATTTTCAGCACTTCTACCAATTCTTTCAACCCCTTTCTCTCTATAAATAGACCAAGCTTGTGCAAAGCATCCATATAACTGAAGCTCCTCACCACCAAAAATATTTCCTATCTTTTTTCTGCACCCTCTCTAATACCATGACATCTTTCCTAAATTGTGGTGCCCAGAATTGGATACAAAATCCAGTTAAGGTGGAACAAGTCTATCAAAGATTCATCCTCATTTCCTTGCCATTGTATTGAATGCCTCTACTAATAAATCCCAGCATCCCGTAAGCCTTTTTAAACTACTTTTTCAACCTGCCCAAGACCTTCAATAATTTGGGCAAATATACTTCCAGGTCCTGGGCTCTTAAAACCTCTTTATTTTGCATCCCTTATTTTGTTTTGCCTCTTCTTAATTCGTTAATCCCTGATTTTGCAGTTATTTGCATTAAATTTTATCTACCTTATGTCTGCTCATTCCAACAGCTCTTCAAAATCCTCTTGGTGTTCACTGCTATTCTCCTGACCAGTTCATAACATTTCCAAGGCTAGTGTTAACTGCAGACTTTTAAATTCTGCCCCAATCAACCAAGTTTAAGTTATGAACATGAGGTTATTAAGTTAGTTTTGGCACATGTAATGACATTTAAAAGATTAACCTGAGTGCACCAGCCGCTGTCTCCCTCACACCAACACTTGGATCAAGCAGCAGAGGCCCCAGACACCGAACAACGTCTTTCTGCAGAAACGAAGGGATCACCTTTTTCTCCTGGACAAGTTTTGAAATACTTGCACAGGCAAATTCACGAATATCAGGATTCACACTCTGTAACTATCAGAGAATAAAACTGTCATTAAATCATTGTGGGGATAATCATTTACTGTAATTTAACACAAACCCTGGAAACAGGAAGTTATTTTGGGCTGGTTAATTCTGATATAATGTGCTCAGAATGTGGAGGCTCCTGTGGTAATCCTCCTTGACATTGACACGGGATATTGTGCATTCCTCTGTCTTTTAGAAGCAGTTTGTGAATCAAAACAATTTGCACAGCTATCCACAGTTCATATAATTAAAACTTAAAGTTGAGTAATGTACAGAATGCATCTTTCAGATTATGTTGGTTCATGTAAATTTCAGAGATTGTGTCATTAGGTGCATCAAGTAACGAAAGTTAAACATAGCTCGGCAATTATAGTTTACAAATAAGAAATTCTCACCTTAAAATGATTGGCAAAGCTGTTAGGGTTAAAACACGTGGTCATGGGCAAAGATTACGCCAATTTAGACAATCTTATAAGTGGATTGTCATCTGGGCTTTTTCAATTCAATAACGTAACGCAGTTTTCTTCTCATCTTTCACCACTGTTCCCCCTTGGGAACCGCTTTCAGTTGCAATGATGCCAAATTCTGGAATATTATCCCACACTGCACCAATTCTCTACCTCACTATTGTTCTTTACGACACTCCTTAAACTACTTCCTTCACTAAGTTTTGGGTCATTAGACATAGCATTTCCTTATGTGGCTCAGTGTTATATCTTCTTTTCTAACGTTCTTGGGAAGGAACTCAATAAGTTTTATTACATTTTAGGTACCATATGAACACAAGGTGTGATTTCAGACAATGTCTGGTCAGCTCTTTGAAGTCAAAGTGGCTAAAGGATGGCAATAATCCAGTGAAGTAAACTTAGATCCATATCAATCATTTATAACTTGCTAACTGGCTCTGCAGTATTCCACACCCTGGGTGATCACGATCTGCTCATTGGGTCACTACTCCAAACTGAAGAGATTCTTACTCAGTTTTACCAGTTCACATAAGTGAAGTTAATGCTTCATTGAGTAGAACAGAACTGGTGATCAAGCATAGCAATGATAACCCCCAGAGTACTGTCTACACAATCAAGGGCTCAAAAGACTTAGCTATGTCAATCCGTGCCTATGGTCTCTAAACTTGGGAAAATGGAGGAATCTGTTATATGCAAGCCTTATTAGGTTCAGTGCCATCAATTGCTTCTGTCACATTTACCTTCCTAAATTGCCAGATACAATGCCATATTTATTTATACAACATGTTCTCTTGACAACTAGGTACTCTGTCTTTTTACTTGCTCTCACAACATGCTTCTCTCAGAGGATGTAAACAATGCATTCTTAGCTCAAGGCCAGGAGCAAAATTTAAATAATGTTACAATATAGGCAATAAGCGAAAAGCAAAATTAAAGGCCAAATTAAAATACTTCCTCTCAGTTCGGAAATGCTTGGTCAAAGTGTAACAAAATGAATTCTACTTTGCTTGTAGGTACCTAAAAATGTGTTGTGAATGAATTTCAGCAAAAGCTTTGGACAACAAAAAAATTTCACAACAAGTTTTGTTCAGAGATTTTACGTAATCTGCACATCACAATGTTTATTTAATTTTATCTGTGGATCATGAGCTTCTGCTGTAGATTCACAGAGCAAATGGGGGCTAAAGTACTCCTGAGGTGCAGTATGATATATTTTCCCCATTGAAGACCTTTTGAGCCTTAAGCAAGTGACTCCCTTAACAACACTGCTGCATTGTACTCAACAAGTCTGAGTAAATTTCAGTTTTAAGACCTGACTGTCACAATGCATCTGTTTATCTTTGCGTCTACCCCATTAAACAGCTGTCACGAGGGAATTCCCAACAAGTGGACGTGTCTGGTACGGTTATCCATGATGGAACCCAGTGAAATTGACTGAAATATTTTACCCATTTAAAAAAACACGTTTTAAATCATTGATTATCAAATTGGAGACAAAGAAAAACTGCAGATGCTGGAATCCAAAGTAGACAAACAAAGTTGGAAGAACACAAGACAGGCAGCATCTGGAGGAAAGGAGTAGTCGATGTTTTGGGTTGAAGAAGGGTAACACCGGACACATTGACTGCTCCTTTCCTCCTAAATGCTGCCTGGATTGATTATCACACGTTTACCTCACATCATCCTGCTATATTTCTTCTTCAATCAAAATCATCTGAAAAAGCAGATTACCTGATTATCATCACATGGCAGTTTGCAGGCGCATACTGCATGTGAACTGGGTGTCACACTTTCGAACAACAACCTTCAAACTAGCTAACAAACTGTAAAGTGCTTTGGGACATGCAAAAGTTCTGAAAGGCACTATCTATATACACAAGGTTTATTTCTTGCAATTCCATGCTTCAATTTCTGCACCTTCCCACCCAACTACAAACTTCTGCTGTGAAAAACTAACCACTATCTCGATTCCAGCATCCGCCTGTTGGGCCCAGTACCATTAATACACTGCAGCTTCTGTTAGCCTCCCCAGCAGCTCCTTTATTTTCAGTGCCCTTTTCACCTTCCTCACTATTCCGCCTTCGAAAATTCTAATTTTATGTTTCTTAATTTCAGGGACTTGTAAGCATATAACTGGCAATACAATCAATGCCAGAGCTGGCTAGATCACCTCAGGTGATCCTGTACCATCCACTCAATCACCAAATTGTTCTAACACTCCAAGAATACTTGCAAGGCAAGGATAACAAAAGGATCCTGTTCCTGGCAAATGTAAACTACCTTGCTCCTTTCTTCTGCTAAAATGCATCTTAATTTCAATGGCAAGTATAAAAAGCATGTAGATGTCATTTTTTAAACTTGAACTTTAAGGATACCTATTTGGCTGCTGCAGCTTTACTTTTCCAATTCGTCCCAACACTCTCAATCCAACCTCATATACTCAGTCCCTTACAGCCTGGACACCACCATCCTTACTTCACCATCACATAATTGAAAATGTAGTTGGTATACTTCTGGCAATGGCATCTCCTCCTGTCCTAAAATAGTGAATTGGGTGTGGCCAAAGCCCAATCATTAACACTCTTCCTGCATCTGAGTGGCTCGTCCTGGTTACTTGTGACGTCATTTACAGGGAGGGATGAGCTTCAGTATGAATATCCTCCAGTTTATCCCCTCAGTACTGCTCTGGACTGTATTCTTGGACAATTGTTTGTCCAACAGCAACTTACAGAAAAAAGAAGTCTTCACAAATTTAGCATTTGTAAAATAAGTCAACCCTGTCACTTTCCCAGCACAAGTTGCTCAGTGATCACCAATTCCTCCATTGTGTCTTGCCAGTTTGGTCAGGTCCAAATTTTGATGCACCATTTTAATGTCCCATCAGGTCCAGTGCAGATTAGTTTATCCCACCATAACAGTCCATAACTAGTGGATCATCCATCCTACTTCAAGCCTTAAGAACCCTCAGCGTCCTGATTGGATCAGTAAAAATTCATTCATGGAACACAGTCAACACTGGGCAGTCTAGTATTGTTGTCCATTCCCAATGTGCCCAGAGGGCAGCTGAGGGTCAACCACATTGCTGTGGGTCTAGAGTCACACACATAGGCCCAGCTGGGCCGAGACAGCAGTTCCCTTCCCCAAAAGGACATGAATGAACCACATAGGTTTTTCTGACAATTGACAATGGTTTCATGGTCATCACTGGTCACATAGCCCCAAATTTTGTTTTTACTGAATTGAAATCTAGGTCCCCAGAGCATTACCTGGGTCTCTCAGATTAATAGTCTAGTGGTAACACCATGAGGCTCCTCTTTCCACATTATACTCTACATAACGGGTAATTTATCCAAACTCAGTCTTCCACTAAACTTTTCTTGAACTTTCTTTGGCAGCCTGTCAACACATCAAATCGTTACAGAGTTGTCACTCAGCTAACTCAGAACACATGCCCGCAGGTTCTCTTTGAACGTGTATGAGTCTTTCAAAATCTCCATCAAACTCACTTGCTACCATCTACCTCATCTACATTAATGGGTACTCCCTTCACCCTCTGAAACGACACGAAACGTTTTTTAAAAGGTGGTTTTACTCGGTCTGGTGATGCCTGTTTCCCTTGGAGAGCATGGGGCATAGATTATAGTTTTCATTCATAAACAAAGTAACAGCCTAAGAAGACGCCTAAAACAATCGGGAACAAGTTAGTAGATCCACATTAAGCCCAACAAGGGAGCAGCTGGGAAAAACAGAGGCCGGGAGAAACAGATCCGAAATTTACTTTCTCAAGCAAATCCCCGGCCGGCGAGTAAACTTCTCCAACCTCCTCCGCCTCCTTCTCCTCTTTGATGTTATTCTGTGGGCCGATTGGAGAAAATTGTGGCCGTGCGAATTTGTTGGTTCTCTTCTTACCCATGCCGTGGCTGTCTGTGCTGAGCCGGGCTCAGGCACCACAACGTGGGACAGCGCGCACACATACACCCGCACACCGAGTCTGGACCGGCAGCAGCGTGAACGTCACGACCGGGGAGGAGACAGCGTGCATGCGGGCAGGAGCTCCTGTAGGTTTCAGCGTTAACCCTGCCAGTGCCACTGGGGCTAGAGTTAACCCCAGCATTATCACTGGGGCTAGAAATAACCCTAACCCTGCTGTGGGCTTTAGAGTTACCCGTAATATTATCATTGGGGCTAGGGTTAACCCTAAAGCTGCTGCGGGCTTTAGAGTTAACCGCAATATTATCATTGGGGCTAGGGTTAACCCTAACGCTGCTGTGGATCTTAAAGTTAACCCAATATTACTGTTTGTTATGGAATTAATCCTGATGTTGCTGTCAGTCTTAGAGTTTACCCCACACTGCCATTGATGCCGGAGTTAATGCTTACACTGCTCTGGCTCTTAAGAGTTAATGCTAACACTGCTGTGGGTGTTACAGTTAACCCTAATATTGTCATTGCTGCAAGAGTTAACCATAACATTACTGATGGTGCTTGCGTTAATCGTAGCATTGCTGTTAGTGCTGGAGATAACCTTAATGCAGCTGTGAGTCTTAGAGTTAACCCTAATGTTGCTGTGGATCTTAAAGTTAAACCTAATGTTGCTGTTGATGCTAGAGTTAACCCTAATACTAGCCTTAATCTTAAGACTGCTATTGGTACTCACATTAACCGTAGCATTGCTGTTGGTGCTAGTGTTAGCTCTAACATTGCCATTGGTGCAGGTGTTTGCCCTAATGTTGCTGTTTGTATTAGCCCTCATGCTGTACAGCAGAGAGTTATCACCAAGTGTGTACTTTCTGTAACTGGAGGCAAAAAGACCAACACTTACATTGTTTGTGCAGCAAGAGGGAGAAATATGTTTGTCAAAATGGTTTAAATGACTCAGATGTGATGTTACAGCCAGAATGTTTGCAACGCAGAATCAAATGATCCCATTAAAACCCTCTATAATTATGAGCAGAGGCAGCTAAATTTTTATTTGCATTTCATATCACATTTCAGTGTCAATGTAGAAGAGCTGTATCGGGAGCAGGAGTAGGCCAGTTGGCCTGTGGGGTTTCTGTGCCCTTTACTAAGATCGTGGCTGATCTGATTTCAGAATCAGCTCCACATTCCTGTCTATCCCACCACTCCCATACCCTTTCACTCATTTCTAGCCACAAATCTAACCACCCAAATCCTTAGAACTATTCAATGATCCTGTTTATCATCATCATTATTATTTATGGAATGTGAGTTTCTCTAGCTGGGTTAGCAGACTATTTTCTGAAGAAGAGTTTAGGCCTGAAATATCAGCTTTCCTGCTCCTCTGATGCTGCTTGGCCTGCTGTGTTCATCCAACTCTACACCTTGTTATCTCTTATGCCCTTTGCTTGTTGCCCTTGAGAGAGTGATGGTGAGCTGCCTTTTTAAACTTTTGCAATCCATTTTCCCACCACTGCCTGGGGAAGAGAAAATGATTCCAACACAGGAGGCAGTGGGCACCTTGTGTCTAGGCTGTGCTAGCTTGCTGAAGTAGCAAGTAAACTACTGCTTCTCCCTGTAGCCAGCACATTTTTAGGACTCTTGGGTAGTGTCACAGTTGGATAAAAAATTATATTCCAGGAATAAAGCAGCAAAGTAAGTTTGGATAAATTAAAGTTGGGAATCTAACCAAGGTGGAGTTTGCAAATCATAGAATCCCTACAGTGTGGATGCAGGCCCTTTGGCTCAACAGGGTCCACACTGACCATCATAGCTTCCCACCCAGACCCATCCCCTATAACCCACCTAATTTACACATCCCTTAACACTACGGGTAATTCAGCTTGGCTAATCCACCTAGCCTACACATCTTTGGACTGTGGGAGGAAACCGGAGCACCCAGAGGAAACCCACACAGACATGGGGAGAATGTGCAAATTCCACACAGACAGTCGCCTAAGGCTGGAATTGAACCCGGGTCCCTGGTGCTGTGAGCTGCAGTGCTAACCACTTAACTGAACATTATAGACAGTCAGGGAGGTAAATAATGTTATAGGAGGAATTTCACACTGTAGGGATTCTATGATCTTCTATGATAGTCCACTGATCTGTTTTCAATACACATTTTATGATGAAGGCGACAATACACAAATAATTTAAATCTCCATTAATTCATTTCTTGAATTTGCTAATCTCCTTTCTTCCCTTCATATCTCCCTCCATATAAACAAGCTAAACTACACTCACAACCATTCACTTGCCATCACAGGCGATATTGCTTCCTCTGCATCAATCACAGATAAACCAACATCTGCACTACCTTGTATCATGCTCCACCCACATTCCCTCTTTCCCCTTTGAGGGTTGATTACTTTTGTATATATCCCTGGGAAAAAAACTGTTTCTTAATTCATTCACAACTGTATTTCAAAATTTCTGCTGTCCAGCTTTCTGCCCTTCTTCAGTCATATAATTTCTGCAGCTACACCAACTCAGGCTGGTCAGAAATCCAGTTTTGCTCTGGACAGTGCAACAACACTCAAGAAGCTCAACAGCAAAGCAGCCTGCTTGGTTGGCATCCCCTCTCAACACTTGCAACATTCACCCACTTCACCAACTCACAGAGGTGGCAGTGTGTACCATCTACAAAATGCACTGCAGCAACTCCACAACTTTTCTGAAGTACCTTCCAAACCCACCATCTCTACTACCTGCAAGAATAATGGTATTGAATAAATGTATTGACTTATCACCACCTGACATTAACCCTTATGACAGAGTCTAGGACTCAATGGGATAGTGTCAGAATCATAGAATCCCTACAGTGTGGGAACAGGCCCTTTGGCCTAATAAGTCCACACTGAACCTCAGAGCATCCCACCCAGACCCATCTCCCTATAACCCACCTAATCTATACACCGCCCTGAACACTACAGGCAATTTAGCATGGCCAATCCACCTAACCCACACATCTTTGGCATGTGGAAACCCACACGTACAGAGGGAGAACGTGCAAACTCCACACAGACAGTGGCCCGAGGCTGGAATCAAACCCGGGTCCTTGGTGCTATAAGGCAGCAGTGCTAACCACTGTGCCACTGTGCCACCCCATAATAAAGTGTGCCAATTTAAGACTGAGTTAAAGACAAATTTATTCTCAGAGGGTTGTGAATCTTTGGAACTCCTTGCAACAGAGAGCTCTGGGGGGTACACGCCTTGCGTTTCTTTAAGGCTGAGAAAGACAGATTCTTAATCAGTAGCGGAATCGGGGGTTATGGGGAAAGGGCAGAAAAGTGTACGTGAAGATCAGTTATGATCCTATTGAATGGCAGATCAGACCCGAGGGGCTGAATGATCTACTCCTATTACGATGGTCTTAAATCATAATTGAGATGTTTCTTTAAATCAGCAGCATTGCCTCAAAATGATAAAGCGACTGCTGCTGAACTTTATTTTGTCTATTCTGTTTACATTTCATCGTTTATTTTGTTGTGAGGTACCTCTAGTCTTTTTGAAGTATGGAGAGTGTTGTAAATGTTGATAAAGATATTGACAGTGATTCTTTTGTGATGAGAGACCTGAAATGTAGGTAATTAAAGGCAAATACACTGAGTGAGAATGTCCTGGCATCAAAATTAATACAGAATCAGTTTGATTACATTGAAGCAGATTAGACTTTTCTCTGTGTACCATAAATAAGGTGGAACAAAGTATATCCTCTGAGTGTTGAGAAATTTCAATTTCGAGAAGGAGTTGCATGATTTACCAGTGGATTTCTATGATAGCTCAGAAACCTTGGAAGCAATCAAGGCAGAAGTATTACTCAGGCCTTCAATCTGAGCTCAGAGAGTCTTCCCACATATTCAGCTCACACATGTAAATTACAGAAAGAACAAGTGTTTACCAAAAACTGAAAGGTGCTTAAACAGTCATGTTGAAGTAATTATTTGGCCCATATGTTGCACAATGCATATCGGTATACAGTGTTGGAAATCAAGCTGTTAAGGCAGAAAACATCATTCTTATGGTATATGCCCATTTTAGTATTTCTGTAAGAGAGCAGAGCAATTGAAATTTGCATGCCGAACAGTGGACGCAGTATGCAGTAGGTAGAGTTAAGGATTCTCACAGCCATTGAATCTACTGTCTAACCATAGCCAGAATGGCGGTGGACAATTAAACAACTAACCAGAGAAGGAGAAGGAGGCTTCATGAATGTTCTAGTGGTCATTGATGGGACAGCCTAATGCATCAGTGCAAAAGACAGGGTTGAAGCATTTGCAATACTTTTCAACCAGAAATAGGAAGTGAATGATCTATGTCAGTCTCTTCCAAAGTCTGCAGTATCACAGATACTAGTTTTCACGTAATACAACTCAGTGTATGTGATATTACATCTCGGTAAGCTGACTAAGACTCTCAAGTCTTTTCAGAAGAATAAAACACCCAAAATAACAATTTACCAGCTTGAGTTGTATTCAGCTCTGTGTGACTTGATTGGCCAGGGCCTGCTAAAGGTGTTTGGGAGTATGATTCTGTTAGGTCGCATGCGCAAATCCATGATGAAAGGCATCATCACCTTCACCTACAAGTCAAAGGGGAGAGAGAGGAAATTAGAAATTGATGACTGATCTCACTGCTGAATGCAGACTACAAAATCCTGTCTACAGTCATCACCAACTGAGTCAGGTCTGCTCTTGGTTTTGTGATTCACCCCGACCAAACCTGTGGTTGATATCTGACAGCCTCATGTTCCTTAGGGATATGATCGCCTCTGTGCAGGACAGGGGGGTGGGTATCTGCCTCATCAGCCTGGACCAGGAGAAGGCCTCTGACAAGATGTTGCACACGTACATGTGGGACATGTTCTCCAAAATGGGCTCTGGGGAGGAAATCCACAACTGGATCTGACTGGTGTACACCAACATCAGTAGTGCAGTGTCAATCAATGTGTGGGAATCAGAAAACCTCCCAAATAGATTTGGAGTCAGGTAGGGTTGCCCACTCCCTGCTTTCTTGTTTTTATGCAATATAGAACACTTTGCAGAGTCCATCAGTAAGGATGTGAACCTGAGAGGGGTGACTATTCCAGGCAATGGAGGCCTGCAGGTCAAAGCCTCCCTCTACATGGATGTTGTTGCCATTTCTGCTTAGATCTGCTGTCAGTGCACACACTCATGAGAACTGTAGTCCATTTGAACTGACATTGCGAGCCAAGCTAAATTGAGGCAAGAGCAAGGCTATGGTCTTTGGAAACTGGGTGCACGATTGTTTATTCCCTTCACCATCAGGACAGGTTATCTGAAGGTGCTTGGAATTTGGCTCTGACGGACTGATGTATATTTTAGGCAAAAACTTGGCAGGAGCATATCACCAAGATGAGGCAGAAACTGGGCAAATGGAGACACTGCTCCCTCATCCTTTTGTTGGCTGCATCAAGCTGTGCTAGACATTGGGTACACCAAGTGTGATGATGGTACTGAGGTTCTACCTGTCCCCAGTATTGTGGAGGATGGGTCAGAATGCTCCAAGTTGTTGGGCGATTCCATATCCCGAGTACCTTGTGGAAACATTTGCTGCTGAAAACATTTTTGACCTCAACTCCATCAGGAAGTGGTCAGCACGTAGTGTCTTTGAGACCCTGCGGGGAAAGGAGAGGGTGGATCCTGTCATGTGATTCCCTGAGCACACTGTTATTGATGTTTGGCAGAATGCCTCATCACCAGAACTTTCCAACAAGGACCAAGGTGTAACTTGGCTGGTAATGAGAAGGGCACTGCCTGTCAGATCCTTCATGCACAACTGGTCTTATTGCACCACTGCAAACTGTCCTTGAAGTGGCTGCACTATTAATGAGACTGTCACATATCTCCTTCATGAATGCACCATTGCAAAGAAGGCTTGGAGAAAGATGGAATGGTTTTTGTCAAGGTTTGTGCAGAGCAGCTCTGAGATGCAAGTCTCTGTGCTCTACGGGCTATTCTTCCAGCTGCACACAGGAACAACCATTGACTGCACCTGGAAGACAGTCAAGTAAGTGAAAGACGCTTTTTGGACTACATGAAACTTTGAACTGTTGTAAAGAGCTGACCTTAACAGAGAGTTGCCGACTGGCACATTCCAAGGTCCAAGGCTACGTACTGAGGGACAAAGTAAAGCTTGGGTAGCTGTTGCCAAGGTGTAGTAGGGGAAAACCTCTGTCTAAAATCTTTGTGCTGAAGTTTAATGTAGGTCTATTAACACCCAAGACCACCTTGATTTCTTTAAAGTGAGATACCTCGGTTCCTTTCCTGATTAGAAAATTCTCTTTGGTTGCAACTGCATTGAAGCTATAACAAGGAAAGTCAAAATTCCATTGTATTCACTGAAAAGTCTGTATAACCTGAGTTGTACTTACTTTTTTACTGATAGATAATTTATAAATAAAGTACATTAAAAGTAGCTTAGAGTAAATTAAAAACAAAAAGAACAGTGGATGCTAGAAATCAGAAAAACAGAAATTGCTGTAATAACTCAGCAGGTCTGGCATCACCTGTGGAGAGAAAATAGTTAACGTTTTGGAGTTTTCAGTGACCTTTCTTCAGGAATAGCCGAAGGTACCAGATACTACAAATGCTATGGGCCCTGACAACATTCTGGTTGTCGTATTGAGGACCAGTGCTCTGGCACCATCCACACCCTGAGCCTTTTCAGTACAGCTACAACACTGGATTTACTTGACGATGTTTAAAGAAGTGTCCAGATGTGGCTGACACACAAAAAGCAGGATGAATCCAACGCAGCCAATTATCACCCATAAGTCTACTTTCAGTCATCATGAAAGTGATAGAAGGGGTTGTCAATTGCACTACCAAACAGCACTTAGACAACAATAATATACTCAGTTGGGTCCTGCCAGTCACCCAGCCCCTTGGAAATGCTGTGTTCTTTGACAAATGTGTGTTCATGAGTACAGTCCAAAAGAGATTAACATGGATGTGGTGGACAAAGAATTGGACAATGTGCAAAGTTATATATCCTCCCCTGAAATTTAATGTTGCCAAGACCAGAAAGAAGAGGTACATTTCAGCAACAGGTTGGAAAGTTAAAAGAACATGAAGAAAATCAACTCCTACACACTCCATATCATGCGGTGGTGCTCTTACAGAAAGTATTTTCTTCATCATCACTCCTTGGAGAAACTGGAAGGATAGATTGGAAGCAGACAGCCTGAAAGCAAAACTCCAAATCTGCACTATTTTCTCAGAAGAATGCAAAGATATGTATTGATAGACTTCAGCTCTTAGGGAACAAGATGCCACAGAGATAGAGATAGATAAAAGTAGTTAATTGTCCCACTGCTGGTAAATTGGGCTGAAATTGTTGATGTGGCTGTTGGTCATTAGAGGACATTTATTCATTACCACACTTCGTATAAGTGATCAGTGCAATTTTTAATGGAAATTATTACTTAAGCTGCATTAATAATAATAATTAATACAATTGTGGCAGTGTTCTCTGCCATGCTCGTTTTTATATCAGTAGGCCTCAAGATCATAGCTATTTTTGTGCGCGCGCACATGTGGAGATTACTAAGCAAGGGGGGCTATCCAGTATTCTGGATTCCCGGCCTCTGATAGTGGCCGCTGCACACCAACATGATTAATGATACATCCATTTTTGATGGAATAATTTCCATTAAAATTAACACTCTCTCTTATCCTATTTCTGCCTTGGTGCAGTGTTTACCTCTGCTCTCCAAGGCACGCAGAAATAGTGTGTTACTGGCTCAACCATACACTATCAGTTCTGACTGGTCCCCATAAAGTGCTATGCTGTCCCATTCCTGACTGCAAAAAATAGGCCCAAATATTTTCTCCACTGGAAATAGCTTTCTTAATCTGCTCTCTCCTGTCTTCTTCTTTCTAATCTCCATGAAGCATGAGGACCTTATGTACTATGTATCAAAAATTGAGACCACCTAATTCTGTGTCTCTGCTGCTTTTCTCCTGTCCCCCAAGTCCAGAGGGGCAAACTTCCTGCAAAGATTGCCTGCTGTATCTCTGAACTTATATCTTTCACTAGTTTCTGTGTTTTCTGCTCTCAAGCTCTCTGCAATCTCACCTTGTCTTGAGACTTTCCTTCTGCTCACTTTCTCTTATTCTCTTTGCACTATTAACCATCTAGTTTCACTCCCTGGCTTCTATGTTATCTGATTCTCTCTCCCTGCGTTGTTGTCTCTTTAATTGGAGCATAATCCTCCCTCATTAAAAAAACACAAAATTTGAATCCTTTGTCCTTGTAAATTACCTCCCTTTCCTCTCCAAAGTCCTTGACAGTGCTGTTCCCTCTCAGTTCCAGGCCCATCTTTCCCAGATTGTGTTTGAATCTCTCAGTTTTAGATTCATGCCACTGTACCAAACTGTTAGTAAAATCAAATATGTCATATGTGACTGTGACAATGGTAAACTGTGGTTCTCATCCTTCTCTGGATTTGATAATTTCAACATTTGCCTTGATGGTTTCCAATGCTCTACCTCCAATGAACTTGAAATCATCCAAAATTCTTGCTGCTCAAATCCTAATTCACAGCATGCCTCATTACCTATCACCTCTGTGGGAATCCCAAATAAGTAATGCTTCAATTCTAAAATTCTCCTTTTAGTTTTTATCTCTCTATGGTCTTACCCTTTCTCATCTTTGCAACCTGCACTTGTGTAATTTTGGCCTCTTCAATACCACTGATTTAATTCTTCATAAAGCATTCAGCTGCTAAACATCACCATCGCCCTGCCTCTCTCAGATCATTGAAGCTATTCCTGCCTCTTTGACAAAGGTTCCAGTTACCTACATCTCTGCCTGGCTCAGCGCCACATTTTGTTTTATCATGCTGCTGTGAATCTCTCGTTATGTCAAAGCCCTCTGTATGCTTATTTGCAAGGTGACTGACTTGAAACTGTTTCCCTTTCCAAAGCTCTGGTCAAACCTGCTGAGTGTTTCTATTGGAATGTTTTTATTTCAGGATCAATGATATTTTTATTTTGTACTTAATGTCACTTAAAAATAATATAAGTATTTAAGTTACATACAAGTTTTTGATTTGGTTGACAATACCAATTTCCTTCAATGTCACTTCACCACGATGTAGTTTTGTCGATCACCTTAATCCTCTCTCACTTGTCTATTTGCAACCAGATATTCAGCTGCAAAGGCTTTTCCTCTCACTCCTACACCTTCACATCTAACTTCTCTCAAGGATCAATCTGTGGCCTGCTCTGATTCCTCATCTATGTGCAGTCACGCAGTGAATGCCATCAAAACTGCAGTGCTGGAGTCGTAATTTGTTACACAAAATATTGGGAGGATTTATATCCTGGTTTTCAGTTCTGACTATAAACAACTCCCACCCAGACTCCATGGCGATTAAGTGTCTGAATTGGATTGTTGGCAACCATGTTTTCATTAGTTGACAAATGTGAGGTTCCAACTACATAGGTGTCACTACTAAGACCAGCTACTGCCACCTCTGAAACAGTACCCATTGGGGCTCCTGCTTCTGTAATCTTCATAGACTTGCAGATTTGAATATTCCAAAGAACTCCTCGCCAGTGACCCACATTCCACTGTGCAAACTTGACTCAGTCAAAACTCTACTGCATGTGTCCTTATTTACAACTCCTGTCACCCAAAGGCACTATGTTTGCTGATCTATATTGGCACCTAGTAAATTCCAAGATGTGGTCTCCCTCACCAGTGGCAGCAACTAGACAATCCGCTGATCATGCAGTGCAGCACAAGGTTAGCAACAACTGCCACTTTGCTGTGACCTTTGCTTCAATATCCAAAGGAATAAAGTATAAACTTCATATGCAACAGTTTGCATTACAAATGAAACAAACGATTGCTTCCTAAAAGTAGATTCAAATAGATTCATAGTGTCCTAAGAATCTATTTTTCTTTTCTAAATTTGTGCCATACAATCTTGAAATTTGTAATGTTGATTATTTTGTCCTGTTAATACAAACAAACAAGGATGGAAAATGCTCCTACAACTGAGCTGTTAATTTTCAGAGAACATTCATAGATGGAATGATAAACCAAAACTGCAGGAGGCTCAGCTACTACGAGTGGATTGAAGGGAAGCAGGTGTGCTTTGAAGTCCAGAAGATGAGGGCACAGGAGGGAATGGAAGTCTCGAAACAGTTTCTGAGGTAGCATAAGATGACCCTGCAAAGAGATGTGAATGGAAGGTTGAGAACATTCATTTAATGCTTCATAGACAGTATCACTACACTATGAACAAGGGGTGATGGCTGAACTGAAAGAAACAGATGAAGTTTTAACTAAGTTGGCATTTGAAGAGGATAGAAGTCAACTAACTGGCAAAGGCACTGGTGAAACTCAAAAGATGAGAAATGTTCCTAAATGCATCATTGTATATTTTGAAATCAGTGTGTTGGAAACAGACAACGATGTAAAGATGGTAAGACGAAACCAGGGTGAAGAATGGATGAGATCTATTATTTGAAGTTCATCTTCTCAAACGGACTGAGAGTACATACAGCCAAGATGAACAGCCAAGGAAAGAGGATGAAGGAGGTGCCAGAGCTTTTATCAATACTTCAAACGATTGCTCTGGTCTTCTTGGTGTCCAACAGGAGTTAATTGTAGTTCATGCAAAATAGTACTAGCATTTCATCTTAAGTGAAAATCTATTATTGGTTAAGTTTTCTCATGTATTTAACTGGGATTAATTAAAGAAATAAATTGCGTTATGATCATTGAGCAATCTTTTTCATATAAATCGTTTATTGCTATGTACACAGGCCTACAAAATTTAAGTGCCTGAAAAGCATTTACAAAGTCATGATGCTTTTAAAATGTAAAACTTTAAATCAATCAAGTCATTAAAATACAAGGAGGCAAGAATAGAACTGCAATAGAATCTAGGATTGCAATGCAAGATAACAAACAACTACAAGATTGTAAAGTTCATTTCTACATGGTAATACATAATTGAGGAGAAAATGATAAACTTTATATGCAAGTTTGCATGACAAATGATCGCTTCCTATAAATACATTTGTACATAACACAATTCAGCAGATTGAAGGATTCAAGTTCTCAACTAAAGCTTTGGTGATCCATTTCTAATTCAACTTTGTCTGAATGAAATAAAGATACAGATGCCTTATAAGTTGTATTGGTGAACAGTAAAGGTAACTTAGTGACAAAACTTCTCAACTTTATATATTTATATAAAAAAAGGAAAGGTAACAATTTAAAAGAATAAAGGCATGCAACAATGGTTTAGCAATCTTGTTGGAACAGTTCCTGATATAGTCCAGCCCAATTCACAATGAGAATTGGTGACAGTTTAAATCCGGAATACTGTACTTTGAATCTGAGTCACAAAATTGTTACAAAAGCTTATCCATAATAAAATGAGCAGTCCAACCCAAAAGTTAAAATATAAAGAATCTAGAAGTTGCTAATAAATTAAAGTGACCTGGCACAGTTTAAATACAAGTTCAATATTGTATTTCATGCCAAGTGATTCTAAATTTCTAAACTGGTAGCTGCAATACCAGATTTTACAAAATGCATTTCTATTGCTGTAGATTATTCTGTTTTCGGGAACTTTAGCTGAAAACTCCAATTTTGACATGAAAAAGGAACAGTGCATTTAGTGACGTGCAGTTTTTTTTTCAACTGAAGTTAACTTCCACTGTTTTCAAGATGCCATGGAACAAGTGGCACATGTATTCATCACTGGACGTGGGGCCTGGGCTTCAGTATTAGTTTTCCAGTCTAAACGGATTAAAAAAATATTGAAGTTACAAAAAAATGGTTTCCAAACATTTATAAGAATAAAACGAAAGAGTTACTGCACAAAATAGTTCGTATTTTGAAAAGCATGATGATGTGAAATTAACAGCAAACTAAAACAGATTCATGAGCCAAACTAACGGTAATGCTGTGCAAGCTAAAAGGACTCAAATCATTAATGAATTACTGTCAACATGAGGGACACAAGCACATCCATGCACCTTCCCTCAAGCCTCAGGTTTTTCCTGAAAATGGGATTAATTGTCTTTTTTGGATGAAACCCAATATTTCTAAAAATTTACAACACAAAAACAGAAATTGCTGGAGAAAGTCTGGCAGCATCTGTGGACAGAACAAAGAGTTAACGTCCAGGTCCAGTGATCCTTCAAATGAAAACTTTGTTTCGCATCTCCAGCATCCACAGTTGTTTGTTTCTTAATCTAAAAATCTTATGCACATCAGGCCAAGGATTTGCATATTGGTAACTGCAACAAAAAATTTGTTCTGTTTTCTATTTATAGTTTCTGCTTGGTTTCTGTCTCCATCCGCACTGCTTCTGTTTCACTCAATCCCCACAATTTCTCTCATTATCCTTACTGTTAGGTCAGAGCTGGCCCTGGCTCCAGAATGAGATTCCATTTACATTATAATTGAATAAGAACGTGATGGAATTCAACAAATCGAAGTAATAGCAGACAGCGTGGACAGGGAAGTAACAGTGAAGAAGGGTATCTCAGCGTACAACGGGACCATGATCAGATGGGCAAATGGGCTGAGGAAAGCCAGATGGAATTTAATTTAGATCAATATGAGGTGTTGCATTTCGGTAAATTGTTTACAATGGGAAATTGTTATGCAGTACAGCTACTGGTATGTGCGCTCAAAATCTGACAGACCAGTTATTGTTAAATGTTGTTTGGCACTTTACTGGGTCGTGGTTGTGTCAGTAACTCAAACAAATCACGTAACAAATCCATTTACAAAACACTACCACTGAATGAGACAATAAATGTGGAAAGAGTGAAATCCCTGTTTTGAGAGGCAAAAGACAACAGAAGCAATCTTCCAATGATACCAGAAGACAAATAGTCTCATTGCCAAAGATGAATTGAGTCAGTAACCCACATTAACGATTATAAAAGCAAAGTACTCTACAGTCTAGAGATCTGAAATAAAACAGAAGAGTCAAATTGGATTAGAAACATTAATTCTCACTCTCCCCACAGGTACTGCCAGACCTGAACTTCTCCAAGACTTAGATTTTATTTCATGTTAAATGATTGCTGGAATACAATCAGATTTCAGGGAGATATTTTAAAAACAAATTTCTGGAAAGGATACGTGAATTTGAAATTAAGGACCGCTGTCTGAATTTGATGCCTTATTCAGTAACTAATGAAGTAACTCATTGATGAATAGTGGTTGTGATATTGTTCCTTTCCTATTCAGGCTGCTTGGAATTTGCTAAAGGGTGTAAGAATAAGATGCATGGAAAACACAAAATGAACTGATCACGTCCTGCGCAGATGACAAGAGGGCAGATTCATACTGTTTTAAACAATTAAAATACTAAACTCTGAATTGCATTAAAACCCCTACAACTACTGACTTGAGGCTTGGACCAATTTGAAAGCGAACCATTGCAGCACTGTTATAGCTAGCCTGAAGTCAGTAACAGCTACCTTTAAACATGAATACATTGTTAATGCTTATGCTATGAGTGAACATGATGGAATTCAACAAATCAAAGTAATAGCAGACAGCGTGGACAGGGAAGTAACAGTGAAGAAGGGTATCTCAGTGTACAATGGGACCACGATCAGATGGGCAAATGGGCCGAGGAAAGCCAGATGGAATTTAATTTAGATTGATATGAGGTGTTGTATTTTGCTAAGGCAAATCAGAACAGGACGTCGTACATTTAACGGTAAGGTCGTGGCCAAACAAACAGACCTCGCAGTGCAGATTCATAGTTTTTTGCAAGTGGAGTTGCACTTAAGACAGGGTCGAGACAAAGGCGTTTGGTACCCTTAGCTTTATCGGTCAGTGCACTGAGTATAGAGGTTGGGAGGTCATGTTGCGGCTGTACTGGACATTGGCGAGACCACTTTTGGAATAGTGTGTGCAATTCTGGTTTCCCTGCCAGAGTAAAGATGTTGTGAAACTTGAAAGGCTTCAGAAAAGATTTCCAAGGAAGTTGCCAGGGTTGGAGGGTTTGTGCTAGAGGGAGAGGCTGAATAGACTGGGGCTATTTTCCCCAGGAGTGTCGAAGGCTGAGGGGTGACCTTATAGAGATTTAAAAAATCAACAGGGGCATGGAATAGGGTGAATAGCTTAGGTCTGTTTCCTGGGGTCGGGGAGTCCAAAACTAGGAAGTACAGGTTTAAGGAGACAGGGAAAAAAAAAATTTAAAAAGGGAGCTAAAGGGCAACTCTTTCACAGAGGGTGGTGTGCGTATGGAATAAGCTGCCAGTGGTGGTGGTGGAGGCAGGTACAATTACAATATTCAAAAGACACCTGGATGCATACATGAATAGGAAGGGTTTAAGAGGGATATGGGCCAAATTCTGACAGAAGGGACTAGATTCATTTCGGATATCTGGTCAGCTTCAGTGAGTTGGCCGAAAAGGTTTGTTTCTGTACTGTACATCTCCATGGCCCTATGACTCTGATATAAATGTTTGTAAACTCAAAGTGAGAGTACACTTCTAACTGTTTATAAATTTATGACTTCCCTTCAGAAAAATACAGGAGAAAACATCTGATTTTTGGCAAAATTTTTGCTACAATGACAAATCAAGACTTTCAACCAGGCACCAAACTCTAGATGCAAAATATCACTTCCAAATCAGTGGCAATTTCAAACACATTTAAACACGACACTGGTTTTTAGCTCCTGGGCCCCCATAATTTGTTAACTGCTCATGCACTAAAACAAAGATTGTCAACATTTTTTCAGAATGAAAATACAAACAAATACAAAATGCTTCTAGATCTTAGAACAGTTTTGTTTTAAACCAGCAGCAAACAAATTTCAAACATTTATTCGGGTTTTAAAGAAAAAGCAAATGATTGCTGGACTCAAATCAGTCAGGATTTCAACTTAAAAATAAAATGCCATGGGTTTTAAGCATTCTCCAGAAAGTCTGGCTGTAGTAACAGATACTTACATCATCACATGACATATTGTACTCCGCCAAAACAGTTCGACACCTTGCTGCAATGCTGCAAGAAACAGGTTAAGGAATGCCAATTATGTTTCAATTAAAACCGGAGATTCACAACATTGGTCCTGTTCTTTGAGCGGTTCTGCATAAGAAACCAGTTACTAACTCTAAGAATGATAAATTTCTCAAGAGAACACAATAAAGAAAATTGTATTGTCTACCAATTAATATTGGTACCAATTAACATTTAATATTGATGTCAATTACTTTCGTAGCAGTCAAGTATATGCAAACTTCAGATGAATTTTTTTAAAACTTACATTACAAAACATTACACCATATTAGTGCCCTAAATGAAAACAAGAATCAACTTAGCATAAGTATTTCCTGTAATACTTTAGTACATATTTGAATACTGAATCCCCTCGTCTCCCCAGACCTCAGTCCTTATGAATGGTGAAATATAGAAATTAAAAGCAGCAGCAAGCAATTAGTCCTTCAAGACTGCTCCACCAGTGTTATGATCATTAGCTGATCATCCAAATCAATTGCCTGTTCCTCTTTTTCCCCCATATACTGGCTAACTTTAGCCCCAAGTGCGATATGCAATCTTCCTTGAAATTATACAACATTTTGCTTCGACTGCTCAGTTTTAGCGAATTCCACAGGCTCCTCGTGATTTGGGCAAGGATGTTTCTCATCTGACTCCTAAATAGTTCACACAATATCCTTAGATCACAACCCCTGGTTCTGAACTCCCCATCATACTTCATCTCTCCTCTAGTCCTGTTAGAATTTTATCAGTTTTTGAGAGAACCCCCACATGCTTCTGAACTCCGGCAAATATAATCCTAATCTATTCAACCTCTCTTCATACATGCTATCTCAAGAATCAGTCTGGTAAATGTTAGCTGCACTCTCTCTGTGGCGAGAACGTTCATCCTCACAATGTTCCAGATGTGGTCTCACCAAAAGCCTTGCCCAATTTTAGCAAGACACCCTTGCTCCTGTACTCAAAAGCTTTTGCTCTGAAGGCCAACATACCATTCACCTTCTGCTGCACCTGCATGCTTACCTTCAGTGACTGGCAGACAAGGGCACACAGGTCTCATTACACATTCCCCCCTCTAAATTTGTAACAAGATAATAATCTGCCTTCCTATTTTTGCTGTCAAAGTGGATGACCTCATATTTATCCACATTATATTTCATCTGCCATGCACTTGTCAATTCACTCATTTTATCCAAATCACACTGAAGCATCACTGCATCCTCCTCACAGGTCACCCTCCCACCCAACTTTGTCTCATCTGCAAATCTGGAGATATTACATTCGATTCCCTATTTTAAATAATTAACTTATGCTGTGAATAGCTGGAGTCGCAGCACTGATCCCTACACCACCCCATTAGTCACTGCCTGCCATTCAGAAAACGACCATTTATTAGAGATAATGGGAACTGCAGATGCTGGAGATTCCAAGATAATAAAATGTGAGGCTGGATGAACACAGCAGGCCAAGCAGCATCTCAGGAGCACAAAAGCTGACGTTTCGGGCCTGGACCCTTCATCATTTATTAGACATGGTTTCCAGTCTGCCAACCAGTTTTCTTTCCATGACAACACACTATCGCAATCCTACGTGCTTAAACTTGACATACTAATCTTTTATGTGGGACATGGCTAAAGTCTTCTGAAAGTACAGCCTCTTTGGGTCCCCTCATTGAGGATCGAACTCAGAGTCAAAGAATTCCGACAATTTGACAAGCACAATCTCACTTTCCTAAATCCATGATGACTGTCCAAAGAAATGGCAAAAGAACTGAACATATATTTCTAAATTGATAAAATTAGAAAGTCGCAGGTGAATCAAGAACCCTGCAACAGATAGTCAACAGCACCTGGAAAGCAGGTGAGAAAAGCAGCCTGAAACAAGATGTCAGGATTACCTGAAGCAGTGACTGTCAACCTTTTGTATCTTAGGCATCAATAATTATTTTGTCAAAAAACTCAGGTACTAT
Source organism: Stegostoma tigrinum (assembly GCF_030684315.1). NCBI lineage: Eukaryota > Metazoa > Chordata > Chondrichthyes > Orectolobiformes > Stegostomatidae > Stegostoma > Stegostoma tigrinum. The sequence goes on from NC_081369.1 coordinate 28,077,398, forward strand.
CATAATAAAACCTCTACTTTTATGAAGGAGTATAATTTTGTTTACAAGTATTTTAGTATTAAGTACCAATGGATCGTTAAAATTTGCAATGAATTGCTGAGAATACATTAAATGGATAAACTGCAGAAAACAAGTTGAGATAGTCATACAATGAGACAACAGACCCTTTGGTCCAACTAGTTCATACTGACCATAATCCCAATAAACTACCCCCACCAGCCTGCAAATGCCTTCAAACATTTTTTATTCATATACCTATCCAAATGTCTTTTAAACATTGTAACTGTACCCAGATCCACCACTTCCTTGAAGTTCTTCCACAGATGAACCACTCTGTGCAAATAAAAATTGCCCCTTGTCTTGAAAAACTTTCTCCTCTCACCTTAAAAATACTATTTAAAAAAGGTGGTAAGGAAAAGCCAGAGAACTATGCACTACTGAGCCTAATATCAGTGGTGGGCAAGTTGTTGGGAGGGAATCCTGAGGTACAGGATTTACATGGATTTGGAAAGGCAAGGACTAGTTAGGGACAGTCAATATGGCTTTGTGAATGGGAAATCGTGTCTCAATAAATTGACAGATTTTTTTTGAAGTAGTAATGAAGAGGACTGATGACTGGAGAGTGGTGGCAGTTATCTATGTCGTAAGGCGATCGACAAGGTTCCACAGGGCAGACTGGTTAGCAAGGTCAGATCATGGAATACAGGGAGAACTAGCCATTGGGATACTCAACTGACTCAAAGGTAGAAGACAGAGGGTGGTGGTGGAGGGTTGTTTTTTTCAGACAGGAAGCCTGTTACTAGCAGTGTGCCACAAGGATTTGTGCTGAGTCTGCTGCTTTTCGTCATTTATATCAAAGGTTTGGATGCGAACATAGGAGAAGTGCTTAGTAAGTTTTCAGAAGACACCAAAATTGGAGGTGTAGTGGATGGTATAAGTGCTTACCCCAAACTTCAACGGCTGAGGAGTGACAGTTGGAGTTTAGGTAAATGTGAGGTGCTGCATTTTGTAAGAGGCAATGCAGGGCACGATAAGTTCACTTAATGATAATGATAAGGTCCTGCAGAGTGTTGCTGAACAAACAGACCTTGGAGTGCAATTTGATAGTTCCTTGAAAGTGGAGTCGCAGGTAGATGGGGCAGTGAAGGAGGCATTTGGTAAGCTTGCCGTTCTTGGTCAGTGCATTGACTACAGGTGTTGGGAAGTCAAGTTATGGCTGTACAGGGCGTTGGTGAGGTGACTTTTGGAATACAGCGTTAAATTCTTGTCTCCCTAGTACAGGAAGGATGTTGCAAAACTTCAAAGGGCTCAAAAAAGATTTCCAAGGACGTGGCCAGGGTTGGAGGGTTTGAGCTGTAGGGAGAGGCTGAACAAGCTGAGGCTGTTTTCCCTGGAATGTCAGAGGCTGACCTGATAGAGGTTTATTAAATCATGAGGGGCACGGATGGGGTGAAGAGACAAGCCTTTTCCCCGGGATGGGATATCTAAAACTAGATGGCAGAGGTTTAGAGGGTAAAGATTTAAAAGGGACCTAAGGGGCAACTTTTTAATGCAGAAGGTGTTGTGTGTATCAATGAGCTGCCAGAGGAAGTGGAGGAGGCTGCTCCAATTACATTTAAAAGGCATCTGGATGGGTATATGAATAGGAAGGATTTAAGATTATACTGACAAATGGGACTAGATTCATTTAAAGCTAGCTGGTCAGCATAGATGTGTTGGATTGAAGGGTCTATTTCCATGCTGTACAGCTCTAAAGACTCTAAATGTCTCCTAATCTTGAAAACCTCCGCCCTTGGGAAAAAACACCGACGACCTTATCTGTAACCCTCATTATAGAGGTTTATGAAATAAGGTCACCTCTCAACCTTGTACACTCCAGTGAAAGAAATCCCAGCCTATTCAACCCTTCCTTATACCTTAAACTTTCTATTCCCAGAAACACCCTGGTACATCTCTTCTGAACACCTCCAGCATAACAATACCCTTCCTTTAGCAGGGCGACCAGAACTGGACAGTATACTCCAGAAGAATCCTCACAAACATTCTGAATAAACTCAACATAACAGCTTAACTCCTACATTCATTGGTCTGAGCAACGACGGCAAGCACGCGATGCACCTTCTTAACCACCCTTTGTGATGCAAAATTCAAAGAATTATGTGCCTGAACCCCTAAGCCTCTCTGTTCTCCAATATTATTCAAGGCACTACTCTTAAATGCATAAGTCTTGCCTTTGTTTGTATTACAAAAATGCAATACCTCATATTTATTCAAATTAAACTCCAACTGCCACTCTTCAGCCCATTGATCAAGCTTTCTTTGTAAACAGATAACCTTTCTCACTATTCACTATACCAATCTTATTGTCATCAGTAAAATTACAAACCATGCTTTCGATATTCTCACCTGTGTCATCTCTATTACCTGTCAAATGAGTTCATCCCTGCTATGTACACTGCTGTTCCAAGGCAGTGGAAGAGTTTCTATGGTACTGTTTGGAATCAGAGGACTGGTCTATGTTCATGAACTCAGTGGCCAACATAAATGAGCATGCCACAATCGTTACAGACTTGATTAGCGTGTAGAAGATGATGTGGCTAAGAAGTTAATCTGGATGTTCCCTGACTGCAAAGCAAGGATGAACCAGGAGACCTATCGCCTGAAGTCCAGTTATGTGGCATCCAAGTCAGACGTTTCTTTACAAGAAATTCAGACATGACCAACCTTAAGGCCATTAGAACTGCCAGGAGCCAATACAGGACTAAGCTTGAGAACCAAACAAACCCCACATAAACCAACTGTTTGTGGCAAGGCCTACAGAGTTTCAAAACAGAAAAATTGACAAAGATACACCCCTCCCTGACGTGATCAATGTATTCTACATGTCACACATCGGATGTCACTGAAACAATGTCACCTGCCCCGACCGCCTTGGATGTACCTGTTCCCTCAGTCACTACTGCAGATGTTAGATTGCCCTTTTAGAGTGAACCCACAGAAAGTGACTGGCCTGGATGGAGTCCCTGGCCGTAGACTCAGATCCTGTGCCTACTTGTTGACATTTTGTAACGTCTCTAAAACAACCTGAAATCCCCACCTGCTTCAAGAAGAACACCATCATTCCTGTGCCAAAAAAAAAACTCATGCGGTGTACCCCAATGACTTTCGCCCGGTGACTCTGACCTCCAGTTATGAAGTGCTTTGAGCGGATAGTCATGGCTCACAACTCTAACCTTCTTGCCTGTCTTGATCCCTTGCAATTGATCCACAGAAAGAGTTAAATGATTAATTATGTAGTCTAACTCCTGTGCAACTAAGAAACTGTGGCCCCAATAAACTTTACCTTACATTCAGAAAAAAACAAGTCAGCCAGATCTTGACATGACACTCCCTCATACTCTAGAGCCTAACACATTTCCTCTGTGCCTGATGCCCAACAGCTCCCTTTCCAGTGACCAGACCTGACGACCTCCTTGCAAACACTAAACCCCCACCCTTCTGGAAATGACCCCGCTACACAGTCAACACCCCTGGCTCATCACCTATTTCCAATATTTTGGTGTACAACAGCGCAATTCCTTGCTTTGGGCCCAACACCACCACAGGATTCAACAGCATCCCCCACCCTACTGCTGGACCCATTTTCTCTCACCCACTTCAAGGTACTGTAAACACTCCATCACTTAGCTGGCCACTTTATGCCCTTGTACCCTACACCCCTCCCCAAGCAACACCCACCCCCTAAGCCAATCTCACCTGACACCAGACTCTCCTGGCATCCTAACTTCATTCACATGGCATACTTAGTACATATCAGAAAATTGCAGATGTAACAAAACTTTGAGAGAATGAATGAGAGTTGCAAAGGGAATGCAAAGAGATCTCAAAGGGATTCAGACATGCTGAGTGAATGCACATAAGCTTAGCAGATGGAATATAAATTTCAGGTTTATGAACTTTGGTAGAAGGAATGAAGGTGCACAATGTCTTTTTAAAAAGTAAGAAATCTGGAAGTGTTGATGTCCAATGGGACCCAACTATCCTTGGTCATAAGTCACTGAAAATTAGCATGCAAGCACAGCAACTTTGAAAAGCAAACAATATTAACCTTTATTGCAAGAGTATGAGAATATAGACGCAAATAAGTCTTGCTTCAATTGTATAGAAAATTGATGAGACTGCAACTGGAGTATTCAATGCAGTTCTGGTCCCCTTGCCCAAGGGAGGATATTTTTGTCAGAAAGACTGATTCCTGGAATTGTGGGACTGTGCTGTGAGGAGAGTTTCAGGAGCGTGGGCTTGAATTTCCTGATGTTGAGAAGACTTACAAAACTCTTAAAGAGGAAGAGAGTGGAAAGGATGTGTCCCCTGGCAGTTAGGGTCTAGAACTAGGGAACAACAGTCTAAGTGACAGGCAACCACCCATGACTGAAATAAGAGCATTTCCTTCGCCCAAAAGGTGGTGAATGTTTGGAATTTTGGATGCAAGCATCATGGAAGTTCAGTCATTAAGTAAATTCAAGACAGAGATTTACAAGATTTTGAGTTACTTAAAGCATTAAGTGATGTGGGGATACTGTGGGAATATGACATTTTAGGTGGATCATCTGCCAAGGTGCAGAGTAGAACAGGCTTGAGGGCTTGAATGGCTTTCTCCCACCCTTGGTCTCCTTTGTTCCTATGAAATCATTATTTGCCACCGAATTCTGAAAATTGCACTGATAACAATTTGCAGGACACACCAAAAAAAGGATACATTGATGGTGCAACCACTCTTTTATGTATTCCAGCAAAAAACAAACCAATAAGAGTAATACAACTGATTGTGAAGAATGGATGATTCCATAGTGATGTGAAAAAAGATACCTATGAAGGATTTAAAACAGATATGAATAATTTTAAGAACATTGTTTCTAAATAACAAATTGTGTAAGAGATCAAGTGGGCAAGGCTGCAATCGTACCAAACAAATTTGAAGTGCCAGTAACATCAGCAATTTACAGAAACAAAGCTACCTATGTAACTTATAAAAATTAATTACAAATGTTATTCATGTTCCACGCATTCCTTGTATTAAGAATTTTCCATTTTGCAAACAGTAATTAAATCAAAATGAAACCCCCATTCGACAACACCAGTTGTTTTATTTAATATGTCATGACAACAATATGCAACAAATTAACCCATTCTATCCATGGGCCACATAAAAATTACTTAAAGAACTCTGGCAATAACCAACCCTCCTCCCCCAAACTTTTATTTTTCTATCCTTTGAGGGTTTTACATTATGGTTTCATACTGTCAGACACAGTTTAGTATCTCATTCAATACAACATGCTGGTGTTTAAGCCACAATAACTTGTTTGACCAAGATCTCAGTTCTGCTGATTGTGATAGCATCTCTGCATCCAAGATTCTAACAAGAGTTTTTGGATCGTCATTAGAACTGGAAACCCTGGACAATTATTTCCTGCCATATAACACTGAAATCCATTGTACGTTACATCTTTATATCAAGCAATGACTTATGAATAGCATACCAATGTAAAAATCACTGAATTATGCACACTTGAATGAGGCTACATTTAAACAACAGGAATACAACAGGCACACATTGCCTCATGTTTGTTCATTAAAAAAAATGATTTGAGATAGATGTTTAAGCTACAAAATTTGACAGTTAGCAAGTTTGATTTCTTTTGTTGCCCTACCAAGTTTCTGTATTTCTCAGAATGAACCTTACCATAACAGATACTTAAGTAGCCAGTATTCAGTGTAGCCATAATTTTGAGACATTTCAGAAATGTTCATTTGATTAGCAATGTTCTTTAGAACCGTTCCAGAAAATGAGTAGAATTCTAATTTTTTTTATTTGAGGAAAGTTTCTCCTAACAAAAACTGTTTCTCAAACTTGTAGGAATGTGAAAGAAAAACTAGCCAGCTGTTATTAAACGGCAAACTGTTCCATTGAACCATTTGAAAGTGAACTTCTGCCATCACTAAAAATCAAACAGGTAATTATAAGACTCCAAACAAAATGTTTTGACAATTTTAAACATGTATAAAAGCGTCAAATTACCTTTTGTGTTTCAGGATCTATTAACCAGTTCCAGGCACCTGTGGCAGTACATACTGAAACAACTATGAGAATCACTGCAAACAAATGGTTGAACTTCAGTTACTCTTTTTCAAAAGTATATGTGGTTTACTACAACAGAAACAAGGAAACTAAAATGCAACTTTTCTATAGATAATTGGGTTAGATTCTTTGTGATGGCATTTTTAGCATGTGTCAACAGTGCTGAATAGCAAGGTGCCAGATCCCTCTACAAATTTTTGTTTTGTTTGCTATTGGTCATACCTGATTAGTACACTGTTGGGGTCTTAAATTCAGTTCATAAAAATAACGATGCGCGCAATCAACGTGAACACAACGACACTTTCAATCCATCATGTTTTCCCACATCTGGAGCGATTCAGTGTTTAATAGAAACAAAAACAGAACATTCTGGAAATACTCAACAGCTGTGGCAGCATACAGGCAAACAGGAACAGAGTTAAAAGTTCCAGGTAAGACTTTTGCAGTTTTGTTTTAAAACTTTGGATTTCCAGCATTTTCTGTTTTTATTTCGGGCTTCCGGAACAGCAGTTCAGCACTTTTTGTTTTGGTTTGGGCGTTTCACAGGCCGGTTGATATTGAGGAGGGAATATCCCCACCACCAGAACTATATCGGGAAGTGCACCGCTCACAGTTACGAGCAGTCCTTTTCTCAACTACAAATCGGAGAACTCACTTCGCCACCGTCCCGTCGCCGGCTGTAAGCAGGAGATGTACTCGGTCAACCTCCTCTCGAAAGCCTTGAGATCTGCAACAAAAGACAGCAACAACACGTCTAATTCAGAGAAGGCTCTGTACAGTACAGCTGACACAGCACCACCCCCAACCCAGGATCCAACCCGAGGTGACAACTCACCATCCCCAACCCCAACTTACCTTCAGCTTGTTCCAGAGAATTCATCACCACAGTTACAGCCGCCACCAGGCGTAACAGCAACAACACAACCAGTCAACACCACCTGGACAGCCGCCGTGCAACGCTCACCATCAGCCTTCCCTCCGCTCCCCCCGCTATCAGCCTCCAGAGGCCACGTCTGATTGGTCACTCGCGACAGATTGCGCACCCATCATGTAAATGGGGTCCTGATTGGCCGCGGGGTGGCGTCAGGTGAAACAGTTGCGGAGCTGCGGGGGTGTTGGGTGTTTCCGGTTCCGGGTTGCTGACCGAGCCGACTGAAAGCAGACGGAGGTGAATTGCGGCTTCATTTTAATCTGAGGTGACGGCAGGGACGCAGAGGAAGAGAATGGGATAGTGCCGCCCCGGGGTTGGCGGGCGGGGAGGGAGGAGAGTGGATCTCTGTGCCGGATCCTCTTCAACCGGCCTATCCGTTTTCTGATCGCTGTATTTATTTATTTATTTATATTTATTTGGTTGGTTTCGCAGCGCCCGCACAGGGTTTTGCTTTTGACGGCAGGCTTTTCCTTTGTTTCGGTTCGGGCGGCCGTGAGGCTCCGGGCCCCTCCCGCAGCAGTTCGGCCTCTGACGGAGGGAGGCCTTGGGACCGCTGGTTCTGTCGGCGCCCGGATAGTTTGCTGGCTGGCGGCTGGCTTGCCTAGTAGGCCCCTGTTCCGGTTAATTTAAATCCGCCTGGCCGAAGCAGACTCGGGCCTGTCATCCGAAACTTTTATTTGGCCCCCGAGTCGGAGGCCATGTTGTGAAGTCGCCCGTTTTCCCAGGGGTTGTCCTTCTCCCCCACCCCACCGGTGTTGTGGTCAGTTTTCGACACTCACCGAGGAACAGATGCCAAAGCGGCGCCGTTACACACGGTTTGCATTGCACGGTTTTTTTTAAAATATATGACTCTTAGCACACTTAGGGGCAAAATGCCAACGATTTTCCTACTATTCCGCACTCGTATTTAAAATGTGTAATCGATGTAGAAATGTGCTTTCGATGTTAACTTTCACAAGTCCAACAATTACAAATTTTGGTGATTTGAAATAAAAACGCACAACACTCGGAATACTTGGGCCTGTCTAAATTAGGGCAAATGGTAAATTAGCATTATTAAACTCTCCATTCTGTGACTACGTTAATCTCGTCTTTTTCCATCGTTTGAAGATTGAAGAATCAGCAACATAAATTGAGAAGTTCTCCTTATTTCTAATTACCTTAACGGGTGAGTTCTGATTTATAGTTCTAATCTTTTAGAATGTGTCCAATTGTTTTGGGAGGTTGCATAGAAATACCCTTGATAATCTTGAAATTATACTGACGAATGAAATATTTTCTTGTCACATGGATTCAAAATTTAACCTTGTATTTTAATCTGGTAATGGTAGGTGCTTGCCTGGACATCGCTTCAAGTTTGGTTATCAAGATATTTAATACATTAATGAAGACAACTATTTTGAAACAAGGCGTTGAATGATTTTTATGTTTTTTGAGTAGTTAAAGTTGATTTTTGATGGTGCAGGAAGTTTTAAATATGTGTACACTGGATTGTCTTTTGTTACCTGATTGCCTCAGCACTTGAAAATTGTTCAGAAGTACCATTCTGCATAAGTATCATCAGGGGGATCAGTTTCCTGAGAGTTTCAACATAATTGTTTTATTGAGATTTGCTTCTTTAAAAAACGAAATATTTACCTAGTTATAAACTGCATTTCATGTTTGAAGATTCTGTTTATTACACTTTTAATTGTCACTGTAATAGGTGGTTGAAAAGGGTGGTGGGATAGTTTTTCCACGTGTGATCTGTTAATATCTGGTGAAGTTTGTTAATGGCTTATTCATTAATCAAGAGGGTGATGAAAATGGAAACAGTCAAAAAATTGCACTTGAAAGAGATTAACTTGTGGGGCTGTGGGATCAACTGCAGGTGTGACGGACTGATGTGCTCTGGGGAGTTGGCAGCAGCTTAACTGGCTTCTGTACCATAAATGATGTCTAAGACACGAATATGCTCACGCAAATACGTGTTATACTCTGGATAATAATCTTAGGTAGCGACTATGTTCATGATATGAAAATTTTCATTTTCAAACTTAGGCTGTTTTGTATGCTTCTTTCCTCCCACTCTTCCATCAGCTGAAACCGGATATTTAAAACTTAAATTTGAAATTATTTGAACATCCCGGTAGTTAGCATCTGAAAAGTGGGAAGACAGGTCACCATGTTACTACGGGTGTGAAGGCTTAAATCAGAGCTTGAGTCTAAATTTGTTAGCCATCAAAATTTAAGGGCTGCCTGCAGTCAGCTTTCAAAACATTTTCGTTTGGGTTTGAGGAGAAAAACAGAAGGGAAGATTGTTTAGAATTGGACACACCAATCTTGGATAGGGCTAAGTGGGCTAAGAGACTGATAAATGTTCAATTGACTGAGATTTATGTAAACTTTGGGAATTGGTAAGTAAAATACCTGAAGGTGTTTTCAAACCAAAACTGATTGGGGAAATAGAATGCAAAAATAAGCTGCAAATGCTTCCAGTTATGTGGTATCCCAAAGTTTGAAATTTGTCAAAATATTCTTGGCTGGGAGTTCAAAACTAATACAGAATGAGAAAACAATGTAGAGCTGGAGGAACACAATCGGTCAAGCCACTTCAGAGGAGTAGGAAAGTTGACGTTTTGGGGCCAGGACCCTTCTTCACTTCTGAAGAAAGGCCCTGACCCGAAATAACAAATTTCCTACTCTGCCTGACCGCCTGTTATCTATGACTGCAGCATCTGCAGTTCTTACTATCCCACAGTTTAACTTGTCTAGCACGTGGAATTTAGGGCCTATGTATTACGCAAGCGTCTTTTAAGTATATAGCACACGGAATGAAAATGGAAAATGAAGATGTGTCTTGATACACCAAGTGTTATGTCAAAAAGTTTACACAGTGATCTGTAGGATCTATCATCCTGTTTAGGTTTATAATTAGATGGCATTTTGCAGTTGGAAAATCCTGCTTGATGCCGTACTCACTTTAGATCACTTAGATCACTCAGCCACTAGAGTTGCACAAGACAGAAATATAATTGTTTGATTGGGATGATGTTGCTGGTGTTGTGAAGATGTTGCAGCACTAACTACTTCATACTGTTTCCATATAATACAAGCAGAGGTATTGGCTATGTCTGATATTCTCAATTTATTTGAAGGAACAGGGAGGGTTTCTTTGTAATTGGTTTTGGAACCTTTGCATCCCTGGACGTATTATGCTGCTTAATATCCTGCTTTTGGCTAAACTTCATTTTGATATTGCGTACGTCCCCTACAATTATAGTATTGTTCTACTGGAACAAAAATAATTGAGGGTAGTGGATAACTTCCAAATGAAGCATATGCCAATAGACTGTTAGATCTTTGAAACAGTGCGTTAGTTTATTAGCTGGTTTACTATTTCCGTAGGCAAAGATGTCTACTTGGATAAAACCGAGGGGAGGTCCATCACACAGACCCAGCCCAGATGGAAGGTAAGGATGATTTATTAAGGTGTAGATGTTTAGATTAATATTGATAGCTGGTGCTGCACAAGTCCGGCAATGAAAGTTGGTTGGATCAGGACTCAAATCACTAAACTAACTTGGTTTAATAAGGATAATTATAAATTTAATTAGCGTATATTGTGAAAAATGAATCCATATTACCTATTTTCAACTGTTAACTTAGCTGTATCTTTGAATTTCTGACTGAATTTTACACTCCAGTTGCACAAAGAATGAGGTTTTTAAGCTAATTTATGGAAGACGATTTTAACAAAAGGCTAGAGATTAACTTTGTATTTTCTTTTGTTCTCTTTTCTAGTTCCTATGCAACAGCGGAATACAATGTTCCGAGAGAATCCTTACCAAGGTATGAAAAGTTAATTCTGGGATAACAAAATAAATTGTCCAATTGCATTTGCAATAACACTTTTTTTGTTCTGGAATGTGGGGCATCAGTTTGCCCAAGACTGGTGTAAAAGGGATAGGTTTTGTTTGATAAATCACAGGTAGGACTTAGACATTTAATGGTAGGCCCCTGGATAATGGTGTTGAACTGAGATACCTAGGGGTTCAGGTACACAATTCTTCAACAGTTACGTTGCAGGTGCACAGTAAGGGGTTAAGGCATTCAGCACGTTTGCATTCATTGTTCAGACCTTTGTGCATTGGAGTTGGGTGTTGTGTTGAGGTTGTACAGGACGTTGATGAAATCACTTGTGGAGTACTGTGTACAGTTCTGAATGCCCTCCTATAGGGTGGATATTATTAAGTTGGAGAGGATTCTGAAAAGCTTTACCAAGATGAGTGGTGTTCCACAGGGCTCTGTCCTTGGGCCTCTACTGTTTGTAATTTTTATTAATGACTTGGATGAGGGGATTGAAGGATGGGTCAGCACGTTTGCAGACGACACAAAGGTTGGAGGTGTCGTTGACAGTATAGAGAGCTGTTGTAGGCTGCAGTGGGACATTGACAGGATGCAGAGACGGGCTGAGAGGTGGCAGATGGAGTTCAACCCGGATAAATGCGAGGTGATGCATTTTGGAAGGTCGAATTTGAAAGCTGAGTACAGGATTAAGGATAGGATTCTTGGCAGTGTGGAGGAACAGAGGGATCTTGGTGTGCAGATACATAGATCCCTTCAAAATGGCCACCCAAGAGGACAGGGTTGTTAAGAAAGCATATGGTGTTTTGGCTTTCATTAACAGGGGGATTGAGTTTGAGTCATGAGATCTTGTTGCAGCTCCATAAAACTTTGGTTAGACCGCACTTCGAATACTGCGTCCAGTTCTGGTCACCCTATTATCGGAAAGATATGGATGCTTTGGAGAGGGTTCAGAGGAGGTTTACCACGATGCTGCCTGGACTGGAGGGCTTTTCTTATGAAGAGAGGTTGACTGAGCTTGGACTTTTTCCATTGGAGAAAAGGAGGAGGAGTGGGGACCTAATTGAGGTACACAAGATAATGAGAGGCATAGATAGAGTTGATAGCCAGAGACTATTTCCCAGGGCAGAAAAGGCTAACACGAGGGGTCATAGTTTTAAGCTGGTTGGAGGAAAGTATAGAGCGGATGTCAGAGGTAGGTTCTTTACACAGAGAGTTATGAGAGCATGGAATGCGTTGCCAGCAGCAGTTGTGGAAGCAAGGTCATTGGGGTCATTTAAGAGACTACTAGACATGCATATGGTCACAAATTTGAGGGTGCATACATGAGGATCAATGGTCGGCACAACATCGTGGGCTGAAGGGCCTGTTCTGTGCTGTACTGTTCTATGTTGCTGGGACATGAAGCGTTTGAGCTATAACGATAGGTTGGGACTCTTTATCATTGGCTGACTGTGGAGCTTCTTGAAGTCATGAGGTGGGGTAGGTAAGGTAAATAGTGACGGTCTTTTCCCTCGGGTGTGGGATTCAAAATTACGGGGCTTATTTTTAAGGTAAACTGAGAGGCGACTACTTCACACAGTGGCTGAAATGAGGAATGAACTACCAGAGGAAGTAATAGATGCAGGTACAGTTACAACATGTAAAAGACCTTCAGACAGGTACATGCAAAGGAAGGGTTTAGAGGGATACAGACCAAACATAGGCAAGTGGGGCTAGTTTAGTTTGGGAAACATAGCCAGCACGGACAAGTTTTACTGGCTCAGTGCTGTGTGACTGTGATGTTGTGCAGAAATCATTTGTGTATATATAGTGCATAAAAGCCCTTGTAAAGGTTGTCTTGGCAGCTTGATCTTTCAATTAGCAACATAAGAATTTTCTGTGAATACTCTGTTGTAACTACATTGAGGATAATAATTCTTATCCTCTGCTTTCCCATTGCGGGAACACACAAGACTTGTATTGCATCACGTTTGAGGATGATTGTTATTACTGTAAGTATTATGAAACGACTGAATTCAGTAAAACCTTCAATGGTACTTTGCTTATTCCACCAATTTTTACTGGTGTTTAATGCCTCCACTTGAGGGCTCAAATTTACAGTATTCACAGCTTTGCTCCAAATCTAGACCTGCTCAATGAGTCTAGTGCAACTCTACTTGACTTGTTTTTAATTGAACATGGATGAGTTTAATTTCAGTAAGGGTCAACAGATTAGGGAAGCTTGACTTATTCTTACATTACCTTCCAGTAGTACTCTGAACTTGTTTGAGGTGCATCATTGCCACCCCAAATGAGGTTCATTAACTTGCGACTTCTGCACAATTTCATTTCATGATGTTTTTGGAGTCATCTGTAGGTCTTGTTTTTAAATAGAGATTTCTTGGGTATTGATATCTAGGATATTTAGTTTTAAGATTTTATTTTAAAAGTTAACTATTTTGGTTATTGTTTTATGTTCTTCATAGTATACTTTCAACTTGGCAAGATCTAGAACAAGACCGATCACCTTTGGGCGTTGCAAGAGTTGATCCCTACAGGTGTGAGATAAATAACTTTCTGGTGATCCCAGTGATGATGGTCATAGAGTCAGAGTCCGACAGCATGGAGACGGGGCCCTTTTGGCCCAAACTGGTCCATGCCATCCAAATATCCATTCATATTAGTACCATTTCCCTGTACTTAGCCCATATCCTTCTAAACCTTTACTATCCGTGTATTTGTCCAAGGGTTTTTAAATGTTGTTAACGTACCCACCTAAACCACTTACAATGGCAGCTCATTCCATTTGCTTACCATCCTCTGTTAAGGAAAAATGTTGCCCTCCCGTGTATTCTTTCCCCACTTGCCTTAAACTGATGCCGTCTAGCCATTGATTCCCCAACCCTGGAAAAAATATTGTGCATTCACCCTATCCATTGCCTGTCATGATCTTGTACACATCTGTAAGATCCTCCCTCAGTCTCCTACATTCCAAAGAAAAAGGTCCAAGCTTGTCCAACCTCTCTATATAATTCAGTACCTGGCAACATTCTTATAAATTTCTTCTGCACTCTTTCCAGTGCAATAAAATCTTTCCTATACCAAGGTGACCAAAACGGAACAGAATGCTCCCAAGTGTGGCCTCACCAAAGTCCTGTATAACCGCAACATAACTTCCCAATTTCTATTCTCCGTGCCCTGATTGATGAAGGCCGGTGTGCCAAAACCCTCCTTCAGCCCCCTGTCTGACCTGTGCTTCTACTTTCAGAGAATCATGCACCTGAACTCCTAAGATTCCTCTGTTCCACTACACTCCTTAAGGCCCTACCATTCTCTGTGAAGCTCCCCCTAGATTTGATTTTGCAGAATAAAACATATCACACTTGGATCTATTACACTGCATTTGCCATTTCTTAGCCCACTTCCCCAACTGATCAAATCTTGCTGCAATTTCTGATAACCTTCCTTGCTGTCTATTTTAGAGTCATCCACAAACTTACTAATCGTGCTTTGTACATTCTCGTCCAAATCATTGATATAGGTAACAAACAGCACACAAATAGGACCCCTGAGCACATCACTATTCACAGGCCTGCAGTCCGACAAGCACCCTTCCACTATTACACTCTGCTTCCTACCATCAAGCCAACTGTGTATCCAATTGCCAGCTCTCTCTGGATTCCACGTGCTCTAACCTTCCAGAGCAGCTTACCACGTGGAACCTTATCAACAGCCTTACTGAAATCTGTACAGAGTATGTCTACTGCCCTGCCCTCATCAACCTTCCTGGTCACTTCGTCAAAGAACTGTCACAAATTTGTGAGCTCTGTACTCACATGTACAGAGCTATGCTGACTATTGATAATCAAACGGTGTTTTTCCAAATGCGTGAATGTCTTATCCTTCAGAATTTTCTCAAGTGACTTACCTACTACAGATATTAGGTGTACTGGTTTATAATTTCCACTTTCCAGCCCTTCTTGGTAGCACATGTTGTGCCCTTATCCCTTCAGTCTTTGGAAACCTCATCTGTGGCTGACAATGATGGAAATATACCAGCCAAGGCCCCTGCAATTTCTTAGCCTCTTGCAGGGTTCTTGGATATATCTGGTGAGGACCAGGAAATTTATCCATCTTCGTACATTCCAATATTTTCAACACCACCTCTCCTGTGAATTGGACTATCCCGAAGATATTGCCCCCTAACTTCTCCAAGTTCCCAAGTCGTCTTGTCCGCAGTAAATAGAGGAGCAATATTCATTTGAGACCTCTGCCATCTCTTGCAGTTCAATACATACATGTCCACTTTAGTCATTGAGTGGTCCTATTCTCTCTCTAGCTATCCTTTTCTCCTTTTAAAGAATCTCTTTGGATTCACCCTAATCTTCTATCTCGTGTCCCCTTTTCGCCCTCCTGATGTCCTTCTTCAGTAAACTTCTGTATCCCCTATATACCTCCAGGGATTCCCTTGATCCCAGCTGCCTGTACCTGAGCTGTGCCTCCATTTTTTTTGGGTCAAAGCCTCAATAACTCTCTTGTCATGCAATATTCCCTACTCTTGCCAACCTTGCTGTTTGCCCTCACGAATGTATCGACCTTGAACTCTAGCATCACACCCTTAAAGGTCTCCCACCTGTCAGAGGTCCCTTTGCCTGCATACAAACTACTCCATTCACCTCCTGCAAGCTTCTGTCTAATTCCATCAAAATTTGCCTTGCTGTAGTTTAGTACTTGAACTTGTAGACTTGTTTTGTCCCCTTTCATAAGTATTTTAAAATTAATGGCACATGGACACTGGTCCCAAAGTGCTCCCCTACTGTCACCCCAGTTACCTGTCCTGTCTGATTTCCCAACAGCAGATCGGGTTTTGCCCCTCCCCTGCTTAGGACCTTCTATATACTAATTGAGGAAATGTTCCTGAATACGTAACAAATTCCACCCTATCTAAAGCCTTCGCACTATGGCAGTCCCAGTCTGTTAGGAAAATTAAAATGTCCTACTCTGACAACCTCGTTGCACCTCCAAGCCTCTGCAATCTCCATGCAAACATATTCATCTAATTTGCGTTAACTATTACCTGTCAGCCCTCTTGCATTGAAATAGATACAATATAATCCAACAGGCATTCTACATTCCCTGTCTTGTTCCAGCCTGACTTGTCTCTTCAACTTGCTATTTCTGATTACTGTGTCTCCTCCCAGCCTCCCACTTGCCTCCCTACTTTGGGGGGTCCTACCCCTACCAATCCAGTTTAAGCCCTCCGCTGTAGCATTGGCAAATCTGCTTGCCAGGATATTAGCCCCTGTCCAGTTCAGGTGCAACCTGTCCCTCTTGACCAGGTCACCCCTGCCCCAGAAAACATCCCAGTGATTTGAAGAATCTGAATCCCTGCAACAAGTCTTTAGCCATGCATTCATCTGCCTTATCCTCCAGTTCTTACCCTCATGAGCACGTGGGACTGGAAGTAATCTGAAGATTACCACCATTGAGGCCCTGGTTTTTTTTTTTCTCTAGCTGCCTATAATCACTCTACAGGACTGCATCCTTAATTCTACCTATCCCATTTCTGCCAGTGTGCACAATGACTTCTGGCTGCTCACCTTTCCCCTTGAGAACATTCTGCAGCCCCTCTAAGACATCCTGGACCCTGGCAGCTGTGAGGCAACACACCCTCCTGAATTCTTGTTTGCTTTTTGTCTTCAATGTGAATTTTGGTAATTTCCACATGTAAGTAATGGAGCACTATTTTCTACTTGGAATGATTTTTATATAAGTTCCTCGCTGCTCCAGTCAAAACCCACGAAACATTGCAATCCATTTCAGAGCAGGTAATTTTACTTGACCTTCCTGTTAATTTTTGGTCTTAGGTGTCAATAACTTTACTCATAAAGGCACATAGCAGTCGAAATTTATTTCACTTGCAACCTTTGCATGTCAAATAGAAATTGTATTATAATGCTCTAAGTAGATCTAATAAAGTCAGCATACTTTATCTACCACACCCTCCATTTTATGATAATTAATAGACTAATGAATGGTTTGTGGTTAAATGGTTTAGCAGCTCAGTTTACTTTTTATAACATGGATCGGGGATTTTTGGGACTATACTTGATTCTGAGCTTTATCCTTGGGGTTCTTGACTTCTAGAATCAGATTCGAACTAGTTAGGACTAATTAAGAAATAGCTCTCAATCGTTTACTGATGGAGTAGATTTCTGGATGGAGTCTTGAAAACTAAAGCCACAAAATTTTAGAACCAATCATCTCTCTCACCTGTCTTAATTCCATCTGTTTTCCCCTCTCTTTATTCCATTTTTGATTTGGTATTAAATAGTCTAACTTAAACTTCCAGGTTTACACTTCGCTGCTTGTGACGACTTAAGTGCTTTCCTTTTTAATTACAAGTTCCGCAGTGTTTTCAGAAGGCATTGCAATGGAATTCCTAACGGCTACACATTAGTGTAAATTTTGCTTGTATTAGGTCTGTAAACTGCCTTCTATTGTTTTCCCAACTGACTGTGAAATCCCTTGGCAGTGCAAGGAAGGCACATGTGCAAAGCCAGATCGAAATCCACCTTTATGCATAATTGGAAGTAGACCAAAATAGGAACAGAAGTTGAGCATCTTGCTGTTGAGGCCAATTGCTGTTTTGACCCCATATTCCTGAGGGAAAAAATTGTTTAACCGCCAAACATCTTCATTTCTTTGGTTTTATCCAAATTGAGTACCTGCTCCTGAGTGTTCTCTACCATTCAACAAGATCATGACTGAGCTGTTTCTGTTTGGAATTTTCCATGCTTGTCTGCCCCAAGTAACCCTGTGATTCCCCGCCTAACAAGAATCTACATCTTCAGAAGTATTGTGACCCCACCTCTTGTCCATTTTGGAGGGTTCCAAAGTGTCTCAACCCGCTAATAACCTTTCTATGCCTCTACCATAATAAGGCACCTGCTAAAATGCTGCTCCCAGTTCTGGACCGATCCACCAGATGAAAACATTCTTTCCACATTGACCTTAGCAAGATGTTCAGGATCTTGTCACTCTCAATGTTCTGAACTCAAATAGAAACAAACCCATCCTGTCTGTCTTATCCTTGTCAGATAACCTGCTCATTCCAGTATTTCAGTTGCAAACTTTCTTTGAATGGTACCCATGAGTTTCTATCCTTCCTTTAAAAACAGGAGACCAAGACTGCAGGCAGTATTTGAGATGTAATCTTAACAATGTCATATATGACTGAAGCATAAATCTTAGTTTTGTGTACTGTTGATCTCATCATAAATATAGGAGCAGGAAACAACACAGCACCATCCAGTGCTCAGGCCCCATCTTTCCATTCCAACAGGGCTGCAAGCAGGAATTCATCTTACTAGGCTCAAGTGTGTGGCTATCTAACATTTGGGCAGTTTAAACATCTGAATACCAGCTACTGTTCTTGCATGCATCCAATCCCATCAGGCTCCAGTGGCTTGATCTCAGATCTTTCCTTGAAAAGGACAGTGGGAAGAGAAGAGGAGCGTTGTAGACTGTGTGGAAAAGAGGTTTTGGGCTAGCATCACTGCAAATACCAGTGGCCATTTTAATGGCCATCTCACTGTTCTGGCCAACTACTGTTTCAACCCCAAATTCCTCAGGGGGCAAAAAAAATGTTTAACCATTAAATGGCTTCATTTTTGCAGTTTTATCCAAAGTGAATACCTGCTCCTGAGTGAAATGGAGCCTGTAAATGATTGTTCTGCATTAGCAAAATTGTTTTTTTACTGATGTTCCAAATCACGTTTTTGTCATTTTAACACAAATTTGAAAATAAGTTCACTAAAAGAAAACAAACTAGGTGATTGTATCAGTCGGTGCAAATTGGATATCTATTCTTGCTGTTCTCTCTCTTGCTTTTCAGGACTCAGGAAGTGTTGGAATATTATGGTGGCTATACTGAACCTTACAGTACAGAGGATTACAACTACACTTGGAGCGGTATATATGATTAGCATCTGCTTCCTGTAGCATGCACATGTTTGCTGTAAATTCAAACTCATTGTAAAATGATTGAAAGCAAGTAAAGCTATATTTGTTGAAAGGCTGCTGTCTAGAATGTTTGCTAATAATGTTTTATTTCATGTCACAGCTAGGATTATTTAGGAAGCAACAATAGAATTGAGTCCCCAAATGAATACAAAACTGCAGAGGGACTTCTCCAACTGTTTTAAAAAACGGTGTTTGATTACATGAAAGCAGTGAAGTCTACATGAATATAAGTACTTGTGTGGGTAAACATCCTTGCCTTGACATTTATTTGACACGTGTTATTTTGACATGTTTTATTTGGGTTAGTTTGAGGGCCTTTTAGTAGTCCCTCGTTATGACAATATGTTCCTTAAAAGATTCCCTGACCTTTTACTCAAGTCAAGATGAGTTGCAATTGTCAGACAAAATGGGGCTTATGATTATCTTTATTGTTGTTATTTTTAACTGGTATGGATGAGTAGAATTAGCAACTGTTTGGAGGTTGGGGCATCGCAGGATGACGTTCAGAACTGGATAGAAAGATGTACCATTATAGAAGGATTGATAGGAGACCAGTTTCATTTGCTGACTTCGATCATAAATGTGAAATATTCAGAGGAGTTCCATGCAGAGGAAAGATTTGAAAACAATTTCCTGTAACCCATTGGGGGTTGCAGATGGAAAGATACTACCAGATGTAGCTTTCTGATGAAATGGGGGGGTGATTGAAGATGCTAGGAGGAGGATGAGGTTCAGCGGATTACTGAAATAATAGGGAACAGTCATTGATATTTCTCCACTCTGGGTGCCTCCAATTGTACCTTCCCATTCTTGCCTTTCCCCTTCACCCTTGACAGAGTTCTTCCTTTGCTTCCCTGTATGCTCTTTTCTGTTGCCATTCCTATGCTTTGAGCTGGTTGTTAATGAGCTGCAGCCAAGAGTGTTTGCCTGCGTTTTATTTACAATCATTGGGTTCTCTGCAAATAACCTTTCTCAAGTGGGTTTTTGCCACATTGGTCATTTAGCCTCTGAATCCTTTTGCAGCATTCGCTGAGATTCAGCTCCAAGGACCCTCCACCTCTGCTCGCCCTCCCCTCCCCAATACCTCTCATTTAAGCCGTGATTTAAAAGGAACAGTTAACCCATTGTCATTTTGTGGAAAGCATGTTCCCAAACTTTTATCATTCACAGCAGATAAACTGTTTCTTGTTTTGCTCTAAGGTTAGTTATTAGACTGTGCTCCCAAGTGTTCGATTCCATAATTGGAAAACTAGTTTTCGTCTACCTACTCGTTCCTCTAAAGACATGGAATGTTTAACTATCTAACACTTGTAATTTAACCCCTGGTCTTCAAGTCTAATTCTGAAGCCAAGATATCTTCCTTGAGGTTTGGTTATAACCAGAGTTTGTCCAACTGCAGCACAACCTTTACATGGATAATTAACAAAAAATGAAAATGCTACAGCCAAGAAATGAAAGACTGAAACTGAGTTGCTGCTGTAGACAGTTAACATAAACATGGCTGATCAAATGGTTCCCTCCAGACCTGTGTGACCATTCGTGATGCCTCCCTGAACTATATTTCCATAAAGGACAGCATTCTGTTATTTTCTACATCTGTTGGTGACATTCTATTGCTTTGTGTACTCGGGCGCAAGGCTTCTTTGGATGCCACTGTCTCTAGCTTTTCAATTAGAAATTGCCCTGTTCTAATCTTTCTAAAGTTGCTGACTTCTCATTTTCCAACTTTGAAATGCATTGACCAGGATTTTGCCTATTAATCTTTTTATGCTGTAGCAGTTTTATGCATCTACACGACTCAATGTTGCCCATCTTTGTGGCATTTGAGCAATTGTATATGACGCTCTTATCATCTCATCAGAACTGTTAATAAACAGTGAATAGCTGAGGTCTGAACATAAACCCTTGCAGACACCGGTAGTCACATTCTGACGAGTTAGAATGCTTGCCCATTTCAGAAGGGCTGTTGTGGCCCAGTGGTAGTTGCACAGGGTGTATTGTAACATCTTCCAGGTTGATTTTTTTTTTAAATGTACTGCTAATCAGACTCTCGCTGCGCAGCTACTTAAACAGTTCAATAATATGCCATCAATTCCATTACCTTTGACTAACTAACAATATGAAGGATTTCATCAAGTCTTTAGAAAGGTCAATAAACATCTGTTTACACATCTGCAGTGAGTAAAGGAAAAAGGACAATAGTTCTGTGGAGAGCATTACTGAAAGATGCAACCTTTCCAGATGATGGGTTCGATGCTGGGTAATGAAAAACTACACTTCCTCATGGGAACCTAAATTTAGGAGCTGCATTTTATAAATATATAAATAAATAGGACCTCTCTCTCTTCAGACTGAGATAAGAAATTTCTGTTGATGGTTTTCAGTGTTTGGAATTTTCTGCCAGATACAGCTATACATGTTGAGGTGATTGATGAATTATTGTATGAGCTATTTTTTTCATCTACAAGGGACTTGAGCAGTAGGCAGGAAATTGGAGTTCAAGCAACCATAAAAGGAGATACAATTTCATTGTACAGTGGAGCTGTCATAGTGAGTTGTTAGAGTTGAATGACCTACTCCTCTCATTTCTTATGATCTTATTCAATTGGGAGGATAGTTTGTGCAAGGTTAGAGTGCTCATCAGTGCAGGGGGTTCTGTAGTTTTGGACAGTGGGATTTTGGATCTCATGTGGAACAGAGTTTCCAACATGGACATCGACTGATTGGAGCAATGAACTGACTGACCTGCTTGTGGAACTGCTGCTCCCTGAAGTGTCAGGGTTTCAATTGTTTCTGCATGTGGAACAATGTTGTGAATTGTTGGTGTTTTGGGGTCCTAGAAAAGAAAATACTTCACTGGGTTGAACTCATTAAAGGACATTGTCCTTTAATATAGATGATGAAGTTCTGTCAGCTGTATTGCTTAGATTACCAGACAGGGTGCATCAAACAACATGTACCATTTGTACTGGTTTCAGAGCGATATGCTTCGATTTGGTGCTGTTGCTTCAAGTATTTGGTAGAACTGCACACTGAATCGAGCAATTTAGATTGAGGCTGGGATTTAAGAGACTAAATTGATTAAAATTGTGGCTGTTCGTACCTTAATGGCTCTGCATTTGTTTTAACTGGCAGAAAAGTCCATGAAACTTAGAATTGTCAGTTCTGCTGACAAATGAAGGAAAATATTGAGGCCCTTTTAAAGAAGGAAATATGCTAATTACATAGTGACTGGGACACAACCAGGTTAGGAGGATGCAATAAGTTAATTATTTACCAGCATCCTTCCAGTTCTGTGAGGTTTGCATATGGCAAACAAATCCGTTTCAGATGGGGTGTCTTTGTGTTGAACAGCTTTGCAGCTGACTGAAATTGAGAAGTTCTGCCACAAGTGCTGGACATGAAGCTACTAAGAGTATTCATTGGTGTCGGTTATCAAACTGCTGTAGCTACTGGTCATCGTGGTGATGTTCACCAGCCCACAAGTCACAGTATAACAACTAACCTGGGAGAGAAATAATGTAGAACAATTGTATTTTTGTGTTATCGCTGTTCAGTCTGGTCACAAAGTCACCAAGCTGCCTGAATATGAAGTTTGTATGTCAATAATTACATAAGCAGTATGTAATTATAATTTCCTGACAGCAGGAAATCAAGTGGTGGTGGTAAGATATTAACATGAAGATAGATTAATTGCCATCTCCTTTTGAAGTTAACAGTTGTCTTGGATTTGCTCATTAAACTGCAGACTGTAAATATGTGAAGAGGTACTTTGCTTTATTTTGAAAACTTACTGAGGCATGAAAATATTTCAAACGAGAGGTTGAATATTATTTAAAAATAAACATTTCTCCAAGAACCACAAAGCACATCAGATTAACATTAAATATTGCATTAATCTAAGCAATTAACAGAAATTCTTCCCCACCACAAGATGAAGCAGCATGCTTTTTGTACCAAGACATCAGTCATGATTCACGTAGTAGCGCACTTGCCTTTTTGAAGCAGAAGGTTGCAGGTTTAAGTCCTGTTCCAAGACTTGTGCGCAGCCATTTAGGCTGATACTCCATTGCAGCACTGCAGGAGTTCTGCACTGCCACTGGTAATGTATTTTGGGTAAGGGATTAAATAATGCCCAGTGTTCCAAAGTAGATGATCCCTTTAGACTATATTGAAGAGTGGTGTTGTTGGGAAGACATGTTATTCATGTACTGGTCAATATGTATCCCTTTAATGGCAACACAAAAATTAAATTATGGCTATTTACATACTGATATGAGAGTACTTTTGGTGTGCAAAATGGCTGCCACATTTCTTGAGTAGCAAGAATGACTAAGCTGAAAATACTTGGTGAAATGCTTCAATGTATCCACTACTCAAGAAAAAATACATAGAAATGTCAGACTAAATTTTCATATCAAATGAAACTGTTCTGTTTTAATTGTTTAACTATTGTATATTTTTGTTTACAGAAGACAGCTGCAGACAAGAAGACAGTCGCCGAGATGAGCTTTATCAGCAGTTTTACAGAGAGATAGAGGATGACTACAATAAAGAAAAACATGCTGACTGTGTAGTTATAGCACTAAGCAAGCAACAGGGGTAAATTTCCTTGGGATTGTTATTTTGTTATTCTTTGGATATTGCAAACTCATGCCCTACAAATTTCTATCCTGCTCAGGTTTGTGACTGCAATTTGAGACTGATTTGATGCCAGTCTTCAACTGGAGAGAATTATCTGTGATTTCATTTGAAGAATTTGCATGTTCACTTTTTCTTAATTATTGTTAGGGATGCTACTTGAAAAAATTTTAATTAATGATGAAGCGGCTTATTTCATGACCACAATTAGCATTTTGGTTCCAGGGAGAATGTCACTGATCTTCTACAGCAATTATGCATTTAATATCTTGTTTAAATCCAGTTACACTTCATTCAACTATGTTTGAAAGGCTACCTCCATGAAAGCAAGAGCACAAAAAGGTGAAATTCACAACACTTGACATTGTTTGAGGTTTCCATCCTTCGAGACTTAATTGGTTATTTTGAAGAAGCAAGGAATCATTGATAAAACTTCTAGATATCCATTTTTAATTGCATAGCAGATGTACAGTCTGTCAGTTTTTATCAAGTAATGAAGATGGTTAATACCAACTATTCCACTGCTATTCTGACTGCTAACTCTGGGCTATTGTCTTTCCTGTGATATTCATATTGTAAGTTGCAGTGTTGATTAGTTGACTTAAGTGACAAATAAGTAATGGTTTGAGCAATGAGGTTGAACTAGAAGCAAAGTTTGTGAACTAATCAACACTGAGTCTCTTGGTGACACATGGGGCTGGCAGTATTTAAACAGCAAGATTGATAGAGCAGAAAACCAAATTTTTCCATAGAGGACATTACAGAATATTTTGTAATGTTGATCATCTGGATCAATAAATATGAAGAATTTGGATTTTTTGAATTTTGCAAGTAGCTATTTATTTGTACTTCCTTTGGTGCTGTGGTTGCAACTAGTGCAAAGAGAGGCTGCTGTCTTTTTTGTTTTGAGAAAACATTGTACTCTGCAATAGCTGGTACTGTCTGTGGCCAATATTTGTGCGTCCTTTGGGATTTGGTGTGGTTACGTGATGAGGGCATGATGCGTTTCATTTCAGTGACTGCATTGTACAGGTGCATTTCACAATTACAGAGCCGTGGAGTAAGATTTAGTTTTTTAAAGTGGATATCTGTGATAATGACAGCTGTGATAAAACCTATCAATCACTTGACCTGGAAAACAATTGGGTATTTGTCAGGAATTTTGAGGCATGTTGTGTAACCTGGGACTTGGAAGAATGAGGTAGTTTTGATGGTGAAATGAGTCATGTTTAAATTGGATTTTGTGAAAACTAGATTGGGGAAGGAAACTACAGTGAAGTGTTCAAAACCTAGATATTCTGATCTTTGGATGCTTGGAGGTTAATGTAACAGATTTCTGATGTCTAATCAGTTCTTGTCAGTTGTATATTTCACTATACAATGTTCAGCTTGCACATTTGACAATGTTAAAGTGGTCAACCTGGACAATTGGGATCCCTTGGTTTCTGTCAACGGTCGAAGCGTTATTCTAATACTATTGGCATATCTACTCCATTATGATAAAGTCATTTGTCTCGATTCATCTAACTTCCTTTTTGCGCAGGAAATTAGCTTTAAATTCAGTTGTGCTGAAGCAGGCCAGACACTAATAGTCATGTAGTCATACTGGATTGAAACAGGCTTTTTAGTCCAACTCATCAATGCCAAGCAGGCTTCCTAAATTGAATTAATCCCATTTGTCTGTATTTGGTCCATATCCCTTTAAATCTTTGCTACCTTTGCACCTTTCCAAATGTCTTTTTAATGTTGTAGTTGTACCCTCCTCTATTTTGTCTGGCGGTTTGTTCCATGTACATGCCAATTGAAGAAAAAGTTGCCTTAATTTGAAGTCTAAATATCAGAATTTGCTATCTTCATTGCTTCTGTTCTGTCTAACTTCTGAACAGTTTTCTACAGTGTCTGTTCTAGACTAAAATATCTTAATTGGCTAACTAGCCAACTTACCATACCTTTGATATTCATTGCTATGTTGTTCTGGAGTTTGGATGCCCAGCGACTTAACGTTGCTTTGTTTTCAAAGTTGAAGCTATAGCCCTCCGTTGTCCTTGTAATCAAGCTGTTCTTTAAGAAAAGAACATTATTTTGGTTTCTGAAAGCATTGGTTACCACTTCAGCAAAGCCTTTGATGGGATCCCTTTATAGGAGAGGGACAAAGAAGGTAAAAGCACATGGGATCCAGGATAACTTGGCAATTTTTATCCAAAATTGGCTTAGCAGGAGACAGAAGGTGGTGGTACAAGGCTTTGTATTACTGGAGGACAGTGTCCAGAGGCATACTACAGCAGTTGGTGCTTGGTCACTTGTTCATGATTTATATATAATCATGAACATGTATAAATGATGCAGCTGTGTCTGTGGGGGATAAGTTTTCAGATGACACGAAGATTGGTTGAATGGTTGATAATGAAGAGGAAGGTCATGGATGACAGAATATAGATGTTTTGTCAGAAAAGTGTGAGGTGATGCATTTTGGAAGAAATAATAAGGCAAGCCTGAATGGAAGGACACTAGGACCTCAGGAAGGGAGGGATTTTACAGTCTTCGTCCACAAATCCCTGAAGCTGGTGGGGCAGGTTAGTAAGCTGGTTAGCATATGGGGCACTTGCCTTGATCAGTCAAGGCATGGATTATGAGAGCTGAAACGTTATGTTGAAGTTGTATGTAGGATGTCATTGCACTGGAGGGGACACAAGAGATTTACCAGAAGGTTGCCTTGGATGGAACACAAAGCTGGGTGTGCTGTGGTTGTTTTCTTTTTGGAGCAGAGAAGGTTGAGGGGAAACCTGATAGAGGTGTATACACGATTGAGGGCATGAATAGGGTGAATAAAAAGCAGCTAAGTTTTTAATGTTTGTTCACAAAAAAATTCTCATCTTCGTGTATTTTTATTTTAGGGTCTTACTCTGTGGCTTTGATTTTTGTGAAAAATTGTAATTGTGTGTATTACTAGCAGCTTTAAGTGTTACCGATCTTATTTGAGTATCTAATTGGAAAATGTCCACTCTTTCAATTTTAAGGGACTATGCCAAACTGGTAGGACGACGAGTCCAAGAACTGGGGCTTCTCGTGGATCTTGTGTACCTTAAATTAGAGTTGGCTCTTGATACTGCTTTGAAAGATGTTCGAGAAGAAGGTTCCCCGTTTTGTGTCGTCGTTGGAGGAGAACACCAGTCTCTGTCTTCTTGCACAGTGATTATTTTGTATGCTGGTCACAAAGGTACATATACAATACCCGTAAAGATACTTGTCGAATTCTTGAGGTGCAGTGGCCCAAAAGTGTATTTTGCTTTCATTTTGCTTTTGTATAGTCTTATTCCTAGGTAATTTGATGGTCGTGTTTTATTATGAACTAAATCATGTTTTCCCAAAATGTTTGTGTTGTTGTGTGGTCATATTGAAATATTTCCTTCAAAAGTGTTTTAGTGGAATTGTTTATTTGTAAACTTGGTAAAAAATATGAGATTGGTTTTTACAACTGTTTCTTTTTCAAAAGGCAAGCAACAAGTGCTGTTGAGTTTTTGCTTTTAAGAAAGAATACCTCAATTTGTAGGAAATTTTCCCCCCATTCTTTGGCACTTGTGGCAGTAAAGCATGCTTCCTGGTGCTTGGTTTTTGATGACCTGACTGAAGTTGGAGTTTACTAAGGAGTGAGTGCATTCGGACTGTTTAAATTGTCTAATCCATTGTTCACAGACTCTCTGTATTCATGTGATCAGGCTGCTAGGTATCACTGGGCAGTTAATAGAGGAAGTTTTAGTTTTGTTTTGTCTTTCCTGATTTGAAGGACAGTAAACTTTTTTCCCTGTAGGCTAAGCTTCATACTTCAAAGCTTGGATTATAGGATAACTTTAACTCTTCCAATTATACTTTAAAAATCAATATTAATTTACAGGTACTAAAAATGTGTATTTAAATCATTGTTTCATAAATCATACTTGTTTCAAATATTATCAAGATAACATCCTTTTGATTTTCAATACACAAATTATCACTTCAGTTTGCTTCTGAGATCTGCGCCAGGCTTGAAATTTACAACTGATGTGCCCAACCTAAATGAGCTGGAGTCATGTAGCAATTATATCATAGCTAGCTTGTGGCGTGAGTATGGTTGCACAGATCCAAAACTTCAAGTTCAAATTGCCTTTTCTTTTTAAGGTGCATATAACCTAAATCTTTTACATAAAGCATTAAAACTCTTTTCATTTCCCTTCCCCCGTGCGCCCCCACCCCATCACCACCACCACACAAAATGCATATTTAGGTTCTTCTCTTCCTCCTCTTTAATTGTTTCACTCCTTTTCTGCATCTTCATCTTTCTTTCCTCCCAAAAATACCATCTTCGGCTTATCCACTGAACCGTTTCTCTTAAGTTAGAAGAATATATTGACTCATTACTTAACATAATGAAGAGCTTTCATATCAGATGAAAAGTTAAGTTATCTATCTTGAACAGAACATCGTAATATGCCTTTGGAAGATGCTTTGGACCTGATTTCACGTGAACACCAACGCATTTTTGGTGAAACTCTGGAAAAAGAACGTCTTGAGATCGCACACAAAGCAGCCAATTTGGCAGATGATTATCTTCATCGTGAGTCTTACGATGAAAGTCATGTTGTGCCCAGCAGCATTCGACATCTCCTGTTCCTGCTGGGTGATGGAAAACATCTGTATGCTGAGGAGCTTCAAAAGGTGATTGACTATTTGAACAAAAGGAAAGAGGCCCTTGAAGGAGGTTAGTTGAGTTAATAATTCTGCCTGCACGGAGTCCATACTGATGGAACTCACTTTATCAGCTATCTCTTAAATTGTTTTATTTCTTGCATTTACAATTTAAACTGAAAATCAGTATTAAGCATTTTGTTTGTTAACCTTGAGGTTTTTGAGCAATAGTTAAATACAAAATTAGGAGAATCTGACTAATTGAACTTCTAATGATTACAACTGTGACCATTGCACTGTCAATGAAGGAGTTGCTAGATTCGTAAAGCAGCAATTTCAAAAATGGTATTTTGCCTCTTTGTGTATCTGATGTTCAAAATTAAGGCAAAGATTAATTATGAACGCCCTTATTCCATGGAACAGTACCAATATTCAGTGCCTAGATCCATAATTCTGTTAACGGCTCCAAAACACACTGGCTTCAAGATCACCACATGTAGCCTTACGGATGTGGTTCAAAATTTTGGAATTTGACTTATGAACATACTTTCAAATGTGCTACTTTTGATAATTGTTACAAACGTGATTTGGAATTTGGTTGTCTGACACATTGTACTTGTGTTTTCATAGAAGCTAACAGTAATTGGCAAAACTACCAGGAAGGAGGAACTGAACTTTATCAGTGGCCACATGATCGTAAGTGACCATATTTCAAACTTTTAGTGAAATGTTTGATATGGCTATTATTCAGTTTTGATACTTTGATAAACAAAGTAGGATCAGAAATAGACCGTTTGTGGAATTGAGTTTCTAAGAGGCCTGAATTAAGATAATGCAAGCTGTCCATTAGTATGCACTAATGTTTTAAACTTTTACTTTACAGCTTCTCTGGCACAACAACCCACTGGAACTGAAGGTTACTATGATGTTGGCAGTGTTCCACAGCCCTCTAGCAAGCCTAAACCCCTCCTTCCAACACCAGGCAGACCACCCCTTTTGGGTCATGCTCCTCTTGCTCAGAAAAAACCTCCACTTTTGGGTGATCGACCAATCAGGGCTCTTTTGCCTGCTCCAGGTTAACATTTCTTCACTTAATTAATATGCAACTTTTTGCCTTAAATAAAACTGATCACACCGCATTCTCACTTGGGCCCCTCACTGACTACTTGGATGTTTTGGAGATGAACTAATACAGCAAATTTCCTGTATTTTGGATATGTAAGGTTTACTTTATCCAAGAGTGCCTGTTCACAAGGTGCCGCCTAAAGCTTGCTGTAATTTCAAGCATTGCAAGATTGTAAAACTGCAAATTGAGCTCAGATTTTCAGTTTTGTCATCCCATTTTATGAGCCATTTTGTTCAGAATAATTAACTTAGCACTTCCAAAATGTATTTATGGTATCCTTTACTGTGTCATGGAAGGGATAAAAGTCAGAACACTTTGTAGAGCTATTTTAGTCAAATTTTCTGCCAGGGTAAGAGTCCAGTTCTTGTGAAAAGCTCAAGGACAGTGCCACTTCACAGCTGTTTCCGACAGGTCTTGAGTCTTTCAGTAAGAGAATGAATGTGTGTGTTGAGTCAGGTTGTGGGGTTGATTTTGGAGGGATCAGTTTTGGTGTTCCATTGAGTAACTCTAACTAATCTGATTAGAGCAAGGACTAACCATCAGTATAGGATAGAAAGAACTGCCAATGCTGGAGAGAGAGAGATACAACAGTGTGGAGCTGGAGAAACACAGCAGGCCAGGCAGCATCAGAGGAGCAGGAAAGTTGATGTTTTGGGTTGTGACCCTTCTTCAGAAATGGGGGAGCGGAAGGGAGCTCTGAAATAAAGAGGGGTCAGGGTTGGGCTGGGGAAGGTAGGTGGGATGGTTATAGCAAGTAGGTAGGGATTGGTGAGTAAGGTGGGAGAGAAAATGGACAGGTCTAGGAGGTGGGGATGAGGGGGAGGATTGGTCTTGGGATGAGGCTGGGGGTGGGGAGATTTTGAAGCGAGTAAAGCCCACATTGAGGCCATTGGGTTGTAGCAGTATGTTTCCTAGGTATTTCCAGGTAACTTGAGTCTGTCCGTTTCAAGCCATTGATAATTGCAGCAAGTCCCATGCAGTGGAAAACAGCCCCACTGAAGTTTAAATTTTTTTTTTGGTATTTGCACTGTGTGTAAAGGCATACGAGGGGTCACGATGTGCACCTCCAACTTGCATCCTATTTCTGAAGATTTGGGACACATCTTTAATTTACATGTACCAAACACTGGGGGTCATCTGTTTTAAAGTTAGAAATGTGAAGGAATAGCTGAAGCAAAGTGATTCAAATGATATTCTGCAATGTGTCAGCAGAGTAAAATTTATCCTTTTTTTTAAAAGAAATGCAGGAAAAATACGTATTCTGAACTGAATAAATGTGACCATAAATGGATTAGCACACAAACTTGGAATAGAGGCAATGCACACTTTTTACAACGTCCAGAAAGAATTCACTAGTTGCATATAGGAGGAAATGTATTTGGATACAGATTGAAATGATTCATGAAACGATGAACCTCTAAAGGAAATCATGACAGCAAAATTCAAGTTTGGAATTGAACCTATAAAAGTTTTCCTAATGGTTACCAACAATGACAAAATTTAGATGGATCATTTTTGATTTCATTTAAATTTTCTCTAACAGGCTATAACCACTAGGAGTGTGGTAGTAATAATTGTTTGTGCCCCACCTGTTTGCAATCATTTTTAGCTGAGGAGATGAGTTGTTACATGTCCAATTTTGTTAATGATGCAAACATGAGTGGAACACCAAGTTGTCAGCATGCAGGCTGCAAAGGATGGGGCAGATTAAATGAGGTGACAAATGGACTACAGCATTGGGCAATATTAAATGTTTGATGTATGGAGTTTGGGTAAGCGTTGGGCTGTTTACGAAAGAATGATGGTGATCCACATCTTGGAATACTTGCTAGTTTAGTCTCCTTGTACAAGGAAGGATATACTTGCCTTTAGGTGAAATGAACGTTCCATGTTAGAGATGAGAAATTTCTTCCGAGTGTTGTGGAGTTCTCTTCGCCAAAGTGGTGTAAATGTTCAGCCATCCAATATATTCACAACAAAGGTTGGACTTTTGGACACTAAGAATTAAGCAATGATGAGGGGCATGGAGAAGTTGATGATGGTTAATATATATTTCACTTGCCATCTAACTCATGGGTTGTATGGCTGACTCTTGTCTGTTCTTATGGATAATCTTGCTTTGTATTCTTGTCAGATTGTTATTTTAAAAAAAAACATAAATAAAACAAAATAAGCATTTTGTTAAACTGCAGCTTGAACTTGTTGCTAGACTGATTTTTATTTTACAGGAAGTAAATATTTTTATTTCTTTTATTTTAGGTCATCCATTAAAACTAGGTGCTAGACTCCAGCTGCAGTAAGGAGCACAACTTAACACATCAGAATGCACACTGCTTTAGAGAGGAGTTTGTATATCCGACAAAACATTGTTTGAAAAGCACCGGAAGTCCAAGATATTGTACTGAATGAATACAACGAACACCTTGAATATTCTCAGACTGAGTTGTGAACTGTAGTATTTTAGAAAGATCCCATTGTCAGTTAAAGTTCCTTTTGAAGGTGTATGCCCAATGTCATGTATAAGGACCATTTTTTTGTAACTTTTAAATGTCGCCATAAATGGTTTTGGAAGGGTTGGGAAAACCTTGATAAATGTATCTTTCACAGTGGTTGTTTCATTTGTTAGATGCTTGTTAAAACATTTCTCCATTCTGTTTTATGAGAACTTTTTAAAGATTTTATTGTATGGTGATACCTTTTTATGGAGTCTCAAAGCACTCTGACATGCGCACCTTTGTGTTGCTGAAAGCAAGTTGAGTAAAATCGCCGTACAGTATTATCTTGGCCAGATTTGTACAACTGTTCACTTAACTGCTTTTTTTGTACTGAGCATTGTAACAGTGCTGCATTGATTTGATGACAAACAATATGTTCAGTATATCCCAATTAAAGTAATTAAATTTCTTTTAGTGTATTGATATACACCTGTTAAATGAAGTTTCTAATGATTTTGCAGGAGGAGGGAGAAAATTCCACAATCACTTCAGAAGTTAGTTCTCAGTGTGTTACAATAGTAAAGGGATGTCTTCTGTAACGACTGAAGAATTCGTAGGCGTTTGAACTTAATAAAGGTTCCCCTTTTTCTTTGTAATGCATTTGTTTGCACATGTAAATCATTTACTACAGTATACTACACTGAGTTTTAATTTTAAAGCACATTCCTTTGGTTGAAAGGAGGAAAAAGATAGGTTTAATGGTGTTCTTATTCGCTCTATATTTTAAATCATTTGTAATATGACTGGTATTTTGATTTTGACCCCTGCAAGATCTAGACTTTGTGTAAGTGTTTATCCATTTCTGGCAATTGAGATGAACGCTTATGGCACCTCCTAACTTTCGGGAAAATATCCTAATTTTTGTCTCAAATTTTCCTTTCTACTACAATTTGCAGATAGTTTTGGTTCCCCGGTACACTTTATTTATTGCATCTTTTACTGTCTTGCAGTCTGAACTTCAGCTCTACTTCAGACCTTTTTAATTTTAACAAATGCCTGTGGAAGTATACAACTAATGCTTTCATTAGTTAAGTTGCTTTCATGAGATGTGGAGGTGCTGGTGATCATCACTCATCTCTTAATACTTTCTCAATCATCCAATTTTGCAACTGAACTTTACTATGAATGTTTATCATTTCAATTTGCTGTACTTTTACCCATGGTTGGCTTATCACCTTTCTGGAATCTTTCCTCAGTGGATATATCTTTGATTTTAATCATGGTTTTTTTTTAAGCCATTTGCAATTGATCAGCAACCATCTTTTCTGCTAACGTTCTTCATTGTCTGCTTCAGCCAACACTGCCCTCATTCCCATCCAATTACCTTAAGGTTCCTATGTTTGACTCCAACTCAAGTTTGATCCTCAAACTAAATGTTGAAGTCTAACCTGTTATGCTCAATTTCCTCAAGTTTTTTTTTATTGAGATGACTTACTAAACCTGCTAAGATGTTTTTGTGATGGGTTCTAATATTAATTTTCCCAATGCCCTAAGATGAATGCAAATGAGCTTAGAATCTGATTTACCCAAGGGGTTAAACAAGTGAAGCAGAGGCTTAAAGACAAGATTTTTTTTTGAGGGGTTGCAAATTGCTAACTATTCCTGACAGTGGTAAATGTGGTCTTTTTGCTAGCATTTCAGAGTCTGGCTTTTGTTTTTCCAGGTAATTGTTTTTGTTTTATAATCTACAGTGGGATACATCATGCCTGTGTTTTCATACTGTGGTCTCTTCAGCCAACTTGCATCATGAATCATTGGCCTTCTGAGATGTGTGAAATATAAATCAATGAATTAATGTTTATCAAAGCATTCAATTTCCAATGAGAGCAGTGTATAGGTGTTAGCTGGTAATACCACTACAAAATCAACAAGTCAATATTGTCTAGAAGGGAAAACAAAAACCATCTTTCAGAAAATGTGCACTGGATGTTGGTAACAATTGATTTTCCTTAGCTTTATGTTTATACAGTACAGTGTAATTATGCACAAAATTAGTCTTTTTTATAAATGTTGACTAATGTTGGATTTGTAATCACCAGAAAACTGGGGACGTGCAATTTGAAAGTATGGTTAATAAAACTTGGGCTATTTGACAATAGTAGAGCAAAAACAAAAACTTGAGAACAACACCACTGTCAAACATTAGTAAAGGTGAAATACTGTGGATGCTATAAGTCTCTATTACTTTTCAGGATAAATAACTACCTTTCTTCAGGACTGGAAGTTCGATCTCAAAGATTTAGAGTGAAAAGCAGAGTAATAAAAATGCTGAGGAGTTAATGTTTAAGCCAAAGTCGTTTGCAGCACACAATGAAGCCATTGGGATTTGTCAGGTTCTGAAGCATTTCTGAAATTTTTATCCCTGTAGCCCTAAAAAGTGTCTGTTCAATTTCATCTAGCCGTCAGTGATTAGCTTCCCTGTTCCGCTAGTTTATATTGCTCATAGCTTCAAATCTCTTCCACACTACTTTTTAAATTCCTGTTGTCATCTACTTGTACAAGTTATTGACTAAACCCATCATAATCTTGTGTACCAATATCAAACTTTCCCTCAATGTCTCCAACCTAACCTTTTGCAATTCTTCCTTTCATCCCTAAAACTATTCTGGTAAATCTGTCCAGTTGGCCACCTTTTTAATGTATGGTGACCCTCACTGCACGCAGTACGAGTGGCTGAACTAGTCCTTTTGCAAAGATTCAACATAAATTTGCTTTTTTTTTCCTTCTCAATTTGAAAGACAGGACCCTGTACACTTTGTTATTGATTCCCACAATGCCCTGCCACTTTAAATCATTGAGACGCATGAACCCTCAGCTGTGGAGGGCAGTAGCAATTAAATGACCAAGAGCGGTAATGGGAATTTTTATGTTAAAAATCCAAAGCAGAGATAAATTGTTTAGCAGAGTCCTTATCAACACTTGCTATCCAAGTTGTATCCTGATTTTTTTTTTGTTTAAAAAATGTGCATTGTATAGTGGCAAACATGTTTGGTGACGAAGAGGTTGATAAGGGTATGCAGGTATGGTGAAAAAAGGAGGCCATCACAGCCTGGAAACAAAATTGGTTGAATCACTGGATGTAGAGCAGTTGTGCGCAGTTGGCAGAATGCTGTAGTAATACTCTTTTCTCTGAGACAGGAGACCCAAGTTCAAGTACCACCTACTCCAGGAGTGTGTGTCATAATATGTCCAAATATGTTTGATTTAAAAATGAGTTCTTGTGGTCCAGTGCTATTGCCCCTACCTCCAAACCAGGAGGCCTAGGATAAAATTTCACCTGCTTCAGAATTGTGCAATGTAAAATTTGACTTAAACTTTACAAGTGTGATGAACTGTGAGAAGGATCAATATAATATTCAGGAGGATATAGTGTGGCTGGATTATTGGGCAGACACCTTTGGATTAAATTTAATGCAGAGAAGTTTGAAGTGATACAGTTTGGGGAGGAGTTGCCTTAGAAAATGAAGGATACAATATCCAAAGGTGGTGCAGGAGCAGAGGGACCTGCTAGTATATGTACATAAACCACTGAAGCCGTAAATTGAGAAAGCAGATCATAAGGTATATTGGATTATAAGATACGTAAACAAAGGTGCAGAATACAAACGTGAGGTGGTTATAGTAAACCTGCTACAGGTTCAACTGAGCTCTTGGAGTAGATCTTTGGAGCTGAAGAGTAGAATAGTCAGCAGTTATCTTCAGGTCTCTGCAGACATTGCAGCATGCAGATAGATACAAAGGATTTGCAAGAATTCAGAAGTTTCCAATTGTGTTTTTTACCAATGCAATTTTTTCCACTGTTCAAAATGAAAATTGAGAGTTTTCATTGTAAAGCTCACACAGTCATAGACACAGGCTTATTGACTGGATATTAGGAAATAATTAATGGAATCTGATGAGATGCTTGCATTCATAACCTAACACTTTAGCAGAGAACTAATAGATGTGATTGAAAACTATCTGAAGATTGAGATATTTCAATTGTTTGTAACTCTGAAGAATGCTTAAAAGAATGGAAATGTGAATTGGTTTGCAACTTTTCCATGCAATTTGGTCACTAAGATGCCTTTTAAAAGAGATTTGTTTATGAAACATGATGCCTTCAAGTTTTTGAGACAGTAGGAACTGTAGATGCTGGAGAATGTGCGATAACAAGGTGTCGAGCTGGATGAACACAGCAGGCCAAGCAGCATCAGAGGAGCAGGAAGGCTGACATTTTGGGCCTGGATGCTTCTTCAGAAAATTCAAGTTTTTGACTATTTATTCAATACCAATCTTCGGAGGTGTTCAACTGTGACATGGGAGCAGCATATTATGCATCATTATTAGAGGTCTATTTATGTAATTTGGCTTTTTAGAATCTTGTGTGAATGCAACATTTTATAAATGGCATAAAGAAGCCACTTGTAAGCTGGTGTGAGCTAGCCCTTTAACTAGTATTCAAGAATCTATTGCAGAATCAGACTTTGAGCACAAAATATCCTCACTATTGACACCGTGAAATTATGGATTATTTACGGGAACCGTGCAATTTAGGGGTGGGGGTTCAATATATGCAGTGGGATCATCAGGCGTCAGGTAACATTTCTGTTTGCTAACCAAGCAGATGAACTATGCATTGCAGTAATTGTACAGGTAGAGAATGTCCCATGAAATGAT
Source organism: Stegostoma tigrinum (assembly GCF_030684315.1). Classification (NCBI taxonomy): domain Eukaryota; kingdom Metazoa; phylum Chordata; class Chondrichthyes; order Orectolobiformes; family Stegostomatidae; genus Stegostoma; species Stegostoma tigrinum. The sequence continues at coordinate 28,113,904 of NC_081369.1, forward strand.
GTTGAAGGAGTTGTGCATCAGGAGACAATGCTACTGCAAGGAAGTGATCATACATTGACAATAAGTTTAAGGATGAAATGAAATCAACTTCAAAATGTGACAGTACATTAGCAGTGCCAACAAAAATCACCACAGCATTCATATTTTTTAATCGGAATCATCTCAGTCTGGTAATTGTGGCATACACAACCTTTCTCCAATTGCCCCAAAAATCTGCATTTACTAAGTACCTAACACTATTTATCATAGGGCTCCTAGTTTCATAAACCTTGGTTTTTAGTTTCATAATTTCTGACAAATCAACCACCTAGGACTGTATCAGTGATAATAGGAACTGCAGATGCTGGAGAATCCAAGATAACAAAGTTTGGAGCTGGATGAACACAGCAGGCCAAGCAGCATCTCAGGAGCACAAAAGCTGACGTTTCGGGCCTAGACCCTTCATCAGAGAGGATTGTAGACAAGTTTCAAACTCTGGAAAGGGAAAGAATTTCAAGATTTAATAAGGCCTAATTTATCTCAAATTGAAATGTCCCCAAGAAAACATTGGCTTATAAAATGGTAGAATTTAGTACTCATTTTCAGAAGGAGCAACTTGGGTCAGGAACAACACTGTTAAACCTAGAGAAGGACCATTGTAAAGGAATGAGGACAGAGCTGGCTGGAATGGACTGTGAAAGGAGATGAGCAACAAAGATGATTGAGTAACAATGGAAGATGTTTGGAAAAAAGTTCATTGCTCATAAAAAAGATGTCCCAGTGAGAAAGAGGGATTACAGAAAGAAGATAAGCCATAGTTAACCAACAAAGTTAAGGACAGCATCAGGTTGAAAAAAAAACATAAAATGCTGTGTTTTCCATCATGGCGCCGATGTTGTTCATGTGTTTGTGGAGGCAACAGTGCTCTCAGAAGTGGAGGTTTTTCACCTCCCAAAGATTCTGAGCATAACCCTCCCCACAACTGCCACAGCATCACAGACCTCCCCTTCCTCACAGTCTGTAATGTTTAACATTACACAGAGGCTTACAACACAATGGTTACTCTTCAAATCAGAGGTCTCACCCTCCTTAATATTCTCCCTCCACAGTCGCTGCCATCCCTCATTGATGTAACGTTTCATTCTTTCTTTATCAACCTAATCTTGGATGCTGCTGCCAACAGACCTCCATCACCCTGGATACCTGCACATCTGTTAGAGGAAAAGATTCATGGTCCACCTGGTCTTCTGAACAGCGTCAGGACCATCATGTCTCACCCTGGTCACAAAGAAGAGATGACGGATCCATGCAGGAAGAAACTTAATGATCTGTCACATTCCGCCAGGATTTTACATGTAGAGTACAAGTTAATTCTAGAATTGTTAAATCCTACCCTTTTATTTGAAACCACTGATGTATCACATGAAAATTTTAATTTACTAGTTTAATGGAATGTTGTAACATGTTGTTTACTTGGACATAGGAACAAAAGAGCAGGAATAGGTCATAGAGCCCCTTGAGCCTGCTCCACAATCTACATCACGGCAAATCATTTATTTCAATGCAATGTTTTCATGCTACTCTCATAACTCTTAATGCAATTAATATCTAGAAATCTATTAATCTCTGATTTAAACAGACTTAATGACTGAGCTTCCGCAGTAGTAGAGAATTCCAAAAATTCAACATCCTCTGAGGGCAAAAATTCAGCATCTCAGTTCTTATGTCATCCCTTTTCTTCTGAAGTCATGTCCCTTGGGTTCCCTTATCTTGCCCAAGAACTTCTTATCTGGCACCTTTTCAAACACCTTCTGGAAGACCAAGTATAACACATCAACAGGAACCCTTTAATCCACAGCACATATTACTCCTTCAGAGAATTCTAATAAATTGGTTGTACAAAATTTCCCATTCACCAAACCTCAAGGGGGGACCAGAACATCACACAATACTGCTGTCTCACCAGCTTTTATACAACTGAAGCAAGGATTATTGCCTCCTGTGCTCTAATCCTTTTGTTACAAAGGCTTGGAAATGTTTCAGAAATGAGTTAACTCCGCTTTCTCTCCACAGATACTGCCAGATCTCCTGAGGTCTCCAGAATTTCTGTTTTTGTTTCTTAAATTTATGATTAAATTCCATTTGTGATGCTCTTATCCACTCACTCACCCTGTCTAAATCCCCTTGAAGCCTCCTTGCATTCTCTTCACAACTAATTTTGTCACCAAAATTTGTATCATCTACAAATTTGAAGACATTACAACTGCAGCCCCCACCACACCCAAATCATTGATGTAGGTTGTGAACAGCTGGTGTCCCACTAGTCACAGCCTATCATCCTGAGAATGACCCAATCAGACAACTATTGTCTACATATCCAGTAATTACATGCTTAGTGATAGGTTCTAGTGTTTTCCTAACTTCTGATGTCAGGTTAACAGGTCTGTTGTTGACTTGTCTCTCTTCCCTCCTTCTTAAGTAACGGGATTATATTTCAACTTACATCCTGTGGGGACATAGCAGAATTAATAAATTTTTAAAAGATGATCACCAATGCATCCACTATCTCTGTAGCCAAGTCTTTCAATACGTGACAAAACATTTATTTAGCTTGTCTGCCACTTCTCTATTTGTTATTCTACATTGACCTGCCCCTGACTGTAATGGACCTGCATTTACCTTAGAAACAGAAGCATATAAAATAAGTGCACGAGTAGGCCGTTGGCCTTTGACCCTGCCCCATCATTCAATATGATCATGGCTGATCATGCAGTTTCAGTATCTCACTCCCACTTTCTCTCCATATCCCATGAACCCTTTTGCCACAAGGGTTATGGCCAGCTCCCTCTTGAATATAACAAACTGGCCCCAACAGCTTTGTGCGATAGTGAATTCCATGTGCTCACAACCTCTTTTTGAAACATTTCTGTTTTGCATACCTACAGAAACTTTTACAATTTTAAAAAATATTTCTTGCTATTTTACACATTCTATTCTCCCTTCAAAATTTCTCAGTCGTCCTTTGGGAATTCTAAAGTTCTCTCAACTGTCTCTTCCGTAAGACAATTTTCTTGACAACTTTTGAAGCCTTCTCCTGTCAGTGAACACGATCTTTACCTTCCCTTGTTAGCAATGGGCTCTCTAACTTTTCCTATTCACTATTTGTGCCTTGGAGAAATGCATTTTTTAAAAAACCATGTATTAATTCTTTAAATCTGAATCATTGCCTATTTACCGTCAAATCTTTAATGTAATTTTATGATCCACTGCAGCAAGCTTCTTCCTCATACCAACATAATTGCCCTTGTTTAGATAGAGGATCCTAGTTACAGACTGAGCCATATCTTCTTAAAAATTAACAGAAAATCCAACAATAATATCGTCACTATTCCCTGAAGGTTTACTTTTTAAGCAAATTTATTATGTAATCCTTTCTTAATCAAAGTTCCCTTATAATATCAAATCATCGATGACTATTGCTCTTCCACTCCTCTTCCCCTCCATCTGCGTGGCTGATGTCATGTGCTATTTTAAAATAAAACATTCCCTGGATGCAGGTCAAAGGCTGTCTCGAGTTCTCATTATATATGTCACAAGACAGCTCAGCACATATTTTCTTTGCAACTTTAATTTATTTCTTTTGGGAAATCTGGCCCACAATGTTGCAGAATACCCATATCCTGAGGCCTGACAAAGCAGGAATAGTTCACAGTGCAGCCACCTTTCCAATCCCATGATAATCAGTGCTGGCCAAACACATGCTCACTGATATGTTACATGTGGGGGCTGACAAAAGGTGATGTCATCAGCTGACAGCTTAAACTATGGAGAGAGTTAATTTATTTGACCAAAAACCTTTTCTCCTCTGATGGATGTGCTGGTTTCCATGGTGACGGAAGTGAGTTGACAGTTGCATCCAAGATTCCGGAAGGGGTTGAAGCCGACGGGATGGAGGTGAATACCTCACAGCAATGTGGCATGGCAGTTAGAGTGCAGGGTGGAGAATGACAACTCTGAGTAACCAGAGTTTTGGTGCAACTGTGATGGTAAAGTTAAATATAATGGCTTGTGAGGAAGGGGAGGCTGTGAGACTATGGCTGCTGTGGGGAAGGATGCTGCTCAGAATCTTTAGGAGGGGAGGACCCTGCAACTTTGGGAGCAGCAACTTCAGCAACTCCGTGAGTTACATAGACATCATCGGTATCGTGCTGGTGATGAACAAAACAAAAATGGTCTGATATTTCTTCAACCTTTATGTCAGGACCAGGTTCAACATAGTGAGTGGAATCAGGCCAATTCAAATTTGCTTTACCAAATTTGACTGATTTGAAGACAGATTTTAGCCAGTGTCTGCTAAGAAACAACAGTCCAGTTCCTCTGGTTTCCCAAACCAGAGACTAAAATACCTGAAAGATGAAAGCCGGGACCTTTTCCTTATTCATTTGTTGATTTTGGGCATTGGTAGGTGAGGAGTAGTGATATTTTTTAGTAGTAGAAATTATTATCCGTCCCTAATTGCTCTGTGAGAAGGTGGTTAGAGCTGTCTTCTTGAACTGCTGCAGTCCTCAGAGTTTCAATGCAACCACAGTGCTATTGGGAAGGTACATACCAGACGCTCTATGATAAATAGCTTCACATCCCTGGTTACCTTACCAGGCCCTTGTAGTAGTCTGAGAAATATTCGAAATGTCATCAGCTCTAGGTTGAAATGACTCATGTGCAAAATAAATCAGGGCAAAGGTGACTATCACTGGCACAGTCAAGGCAGTGTGGCATTTTGAGGTCAGTTTCAGGTCATTCTTCAAGACAGCACAAAATGTCTGATCAATTTCTTGTTGTGGCATTGTCTCCTGAAGCACAACTTGTCCAATATCATTTCCAAGATATACTGGGTGACACACTGGCTCAGTGGTTAGCACTACTACCTCACAATGCTAGGGACCCGGGTTTGATTCCACCTTCGGGTTGACTGTCTGTGTGGGTTCCCTCTGGGTGCTCTGGTTTTCTCCCACAGTTTAAACATGTGCACATTAGATGGATTGGCCATGCTAAATTGCCTATCATGTCTCGACTTGTGCAGGCTTGGTGGATTTTTCCACTGCTGGGAGGGTCAGTATGGACTCTATGGGCCGAATAGCCTGCTTCCACACTGTAGAGATTCTTTATTTCTGAGACATCCTCTGCCTACACACTCTCTGGTGTGGATGTTTGTCTTCTTGGTCAGCAAGTGGACATGGTGCATGACTCTTCGTCCATTGTCCCAGTGCCTACACTGTGCCCTCAATAAAAGTGGCCCATTTCAAGGAAGGAATGCATAATTTCTGAAGAGCCAACAGCAAATATGTTTCCCCTTCAATGTCTGATTCTGCAATAAATTCTGGAATACCTGTACAAAAGACAGCGAAATCAGATGGCAGGCAGCTTGGATATGTTTACAAAATGTTGCACATTCAAAAAATTAAACATTCAAAGAAACAAATTACGTAAATAGACTTGAGTAACAGTGAATTATAACATACTGTGGACCCCCTAAATCCCAGAGATTTGAAAAAAAAGATTTACAAGTTTATTTTGATTTACAGACATTTAAAAACTTAAATAGACCTTGCTGCATAAAGAAGACTTTTTTGAAGGCATTCCAAATAGGCAAATTAAATAATAATAGGTAAAAGAATTCATATTTCCATCTTTCTTACCATTCTAAAGAGTTATGAATTCTGAGCACATCTGTAAAAAACAAGTTCTCAGCCACAAAAGATGTCCTAAATAAGTGGTGTCAGTTCTCATGGTGTTAGACTATCAGTAAAATAGTCTAATATTTCCAACATCTTTTGTACCAGTCAATCGCCTAGTTCTAAGTTTCCAAGGCACCTGCATTTTATATGATCTTTTAAAATTTGTGAATATAGGCAGAATCTTGCTTTATGTATTTTCAACTCATATACTATAGGTGCAGCAGAACTCTAAGTGAGAGTTATTTCCAAGGCAACTGGATTTTATCACACCTCATAGCATTAGGAAACAAAAATAACATTGTAAGTGATCTTTCTGCAGTTTCAAAAAGTGGAGTTTAAAGTTTATATCCAGATAAATATATTTTTCAACCCTGGCAAACTGATCAAATTATAATGTATATTCCTACGTTGATCCATGCAAGCGGCACATTGCAACTTGGGCTGAAATTGGCAAGGTATCTTATCCAGTCATTTCGCTTAATTCGCATTTATTGGAAATGCTGGTTTTATCCACTGCTGAAAGAGAATGAATTCCCTTAAAATAAACAAATCACCTTCACAGGATTAAAAGGCAAAAATCAATTTCACTTTACTTTAGAATGTACCTTCTCAAATTATGATAATATCTTGGAAGCCTTCATCACATTAGGTAGAGTGGAAGCAAATAAAACAATCACAATCAACGGTGAAAGATGGTGTGGTTTGTTGTATAAGGGCATGGGTATAAAAACAATCAACCTGACCTAAGCTGGATCTATCCACACTGAAATATATAGTACAGCTTCCAGATGGAACGTCAGGACATTAAAGTAGTCTTAGACACTTTAGACAGAAGGTACTTGGAGCCTGACCTAGTTTACTCAGGAACAATAACAAAGTTGCTGGAAAAGCTCAGCAGGTCTGGCAGCATCTGTGAAAGAGAAAGCAGAGTTAACGTTTTGGGTGTGGTGACCCTTCCTCAGAACTGATGGTGGCTGGGAAAAGGTCAGTTTATATGCAGAAAACAGGGAGTTGGGTGGGGTAGGGAGTAAAGGATAGGATAGTGCCCAAAGAAAGAGAAATACAGTTGGACAGAAAAAGGAGTTGCTAACGATCAGGCTGGGAGGGTGAATAGTTGTTAATGGGGACTGTTCGTGACTAACAATAGGTACTGTGTAATGGCAGGCTATGCGGTAACTAGGCCTGGTGTGTGGGGTAGGGCACTGGGACATGGAAGACCTTAGGCCCTAAAATTGTTGAACTCAATACTGAGTTTGGAGGGCTGTAGGGACCCCAAGTGGAAAATGAGTTGTTGATTCTCCAGCTTGCATTGGGCTAAACTGGAACACTGCAACAAGCCAGAGACAGAGATGTTGGCCAGGGAGCAGGGTGGTGATTTGAAGTGGTAGGCAACAGGTAGTTCAGGGTCCTTTTGTGAGCAGAACGCAGATGCCCTGTGTATCCATGACGTATCAATCTTACCTATCTTTGTTTCATCCCATTAATATAACTAAAAATTAATGTAACCAGTTTATTGTTCCAGAAATGTGACAAACATTATCTGTTGGCTAAGATAAGTGCCTCCTTTATGGAGACACATCTGTAGTTCATCCTTCACCACAGAATATCAGTAAGTTCCCAGACTACTCATGTGAAGAAAGATGGCAGGCAGCTCTTCACTCCAGCTACAATGACTGGTACTCAAGCCTTCTCATCACTGCTACACATTGTTAACAACGGCAAAACCTGCAGACAGATCAAATAGGTTGAAGAAAATTAGAGCACAAGAGCATAAGTATTCAAGGACTGGATGCTTATTATTTGAGATGCCTTAATTCAATTCAACTTATTTTCATCTAACTGTCCATATAAAATTTAATTTCAGATAGAATTTAATTGTTCATTAATTACAACATTATATGTAAATGTGTAACAACAAAAAAGTTGAAAATTGCACATAATAGGAGGTCTAATTCTCATTAAGATGTTTGAAAACCATTTCAGTACAGTGAAGGAATCAGTCAGTGATTCCATCATGCGTATATATTCTCTTCTATTCATGCAATACCTGTTAAAGGTTCTAATGGAAAAAGAAACAAATGTGTTCAAAAACTGATGTATCCTGCATCTGACAGGATGTAACCTATTCCTTGAACGTATCCGACAGTAATACTGAGATAAAGGGTGGCTCTCATTGGTCATGACACTTTTTTTTGTCAACATTCTTCAAGAAAGGGTTTTTATCAAGAAACAAATGCTCATCATATACCCATCCTGACTAAATCAGTCATCTCTATGTGTCTGAGAGTGCATTTGTTCCTAAGACAATACTACCAAGAGAGATTTTAAAAGCTTTACTTACTGCTTGTTCAAATATCCTTCGATGATGCTCGCCATGAGTATCAGGTTACCCACTTTACAAAACAAGATGGACCCTCACAAATCAACTTTTTTAAAAGTAGTTCTTTTCGTATCAGTCCATAGTTATTTTAAAAAACTTAAAAGTAACGAGACACAGTCCATACAAAAAAAGGATAGGATGCTCAACTATAGCCATGAAGTGAGAACGCTATGATTTGTGGCATTTACTCAAAAGGATTTTAATTTTCTGAGGTAATATAATTGTGAATGTCTTTGCCAATCACATATTTATGCTGTTCCCTGAAATTCAACTTATCAATGACTTTTGTAAAGATTGTGTGCTTTTAGCTCTTTCAGTTTTGCTGAAAGAATTGAGTTAAAATGGGAAAGTATTGCTGCAACTGTACAAGGCATCATTAACTCTGTAGCTGGAGTATTGTGTATAATTATGGTCCCCTTTCTTGAGGAGGGATGTAGTTGCATTGGAGGCAGATCCGAGGAGGGTCACTTGATTGATTCCAAAAATAGCAAATTTGTCTTATGAAGACAGGTTGATCAGTTATGGCCTATAATCTCAGGAGTTTAGAAGAATGAGAGATCTAATTGAGGTGTATAAGATGTAAAAGGGGATTGACAAAGGAGACGTAGGACGGATGTTTCCTCATGTGGGGCTATCCACAACAAGAAGTCATTGTTTTAGGATAAGGTGTAGCATATTTAAAATAGAGATGAGGAAAAATTACTTCTCTCAAAGTGAGTCGAATCCGTGGCATTCACTACCCTAGAATGCAGTGGATGCCAGGACATTGGGTGAACTTAAGGAGTTGACAGACAGATTTTTGATTAGTAATTGGTTGGATGTTATTAGGAGCAGTTAGAAAAGTGGAGGCGCAGTCATGAATGTATCTAAAGATGTAGCAGGCTTTAGGGGCTGAATTGCTTACACCTACCCTGGATCTTATGTTCTTATGTTCACTATTCGCATCACAAATCTTTAATGGAACAATTTTTTAACTAATATTTTCATCAATCAGTAGTTCTTTTGTCTTACTTTTTATTTTAAGAGAATTGTTCTTGCACCATTTTACAAACATCTTCACCAGGTTCCAATATTTGGTATTTAATTATTGTTTAATTATTTAATTATTTCCAACAATTCAGTACCCTTTTAGAGACTCACAGATGCAATATTAATATATATTTCAGGATCATTATGTTGTTGTATTCTGATCAACAATCACCTATGTAGAAGATATAAAACTAGCAGATTCAGCATTTATTGACATGTTTTGAGTGAATTTTAGAGAATAACACCTGTTGGGTCCTGTCATGAAGAATATCCCTGATCCGAAGTAGGGAGTAGGATTGGCATCAAGGTTTTCCAATTTCTTAAAAAGCTTGAGTTGTTGCATGGTATTAAAAGCTGAAAAGAAATCAACAAAGGGAACACAAACATTGTTGCCTAATCTATCAAAGTGGTGTTTGATCAAATTGATCAGCATCAGAACATTATTGCTCATTGTCCTACTAGATTCATAGGCAAACTGTAATTGATCAATGTGTTGAACAAGAGGATCTGAAAGATGCTTTGACACAAAGCCGTCGAAACATTTCATGACTATCAATGTAAGAGCAACTGGTTAGAAATTATTCAGGTTGACAGGCTGTTACTTCGCAATCGGAATGATGTAGCTGATTTCCAACAGCAAGGAACAATGTGGGTATCAAACAATTTCTAAAAAACCAGAGAGAAAGGAACTGCCAAATGAGAAGCACATTCTTCAAGAATTTTTGTGGACTGGATGCTTTCTATAGTTTCACTCACATGAATTAAATCTTTACCTCTCATTTGCTGATGGCAACTAGTGATCCTTCTCATTCACAAAAAAGTCACGTGGTCCTCATATTCATTCTGTTTGAATCACCTAAAAAATCTGTTCAATTCATTTGCAGCGTCGTAAGGATTATTTGTGGGTATAGATGGTCATTTCTCTTTTTCGATGTGGAGCCTGACATATCGTGCATACATTTCCACGCATGTCTGGGACTATTTGCCCGAAAACAATTACACTATTCCTATTTGTATTTTTCTCATTCTCAATTTTCTTTTTCACCTTAAGATGCATTGTTCAACTCACCCAACCATTGTTCATTAATATTAGGTGCAGCATGTTAAACAGCTTACAATTGGGAAGCTTATGAATGCTTTAATTTAACTTTTATATATGCCATGAAAATGTATTTAAAATAAACAGAAAATCTGATGCAAGTACCAATGAGGATTTTTTAAAGAAACCTCAAAGAATGCAACAAAGAGCAGAAAAACAATTTTTGTTTCCTGTTGTGCCTGTAATTCTGACTGTAATTTTAACAAACCCTCAGAGCAATCATAAATGCAGGAAATGTAGACCAAGTCAGTATTATGAACAGATGATCATATCAATAGCTGGCACAGCAGCAAAAGATTGAGGAGACTCGAGTATATTCTACTTATACACGTAAATCATTCACCCCTAAATTCCACAATCTTTCAGGGCATGTAATTGACTTGTTCCTTGATTATGAGTATCTGTGATCAGATACAGATGAAATTCAAGTCATGGTTTTCAATGCAAAGAGACATTTTTAGGTAGACAAAATGATTCTGTGTGGTGAAATAAGGTTATTCAATATCAGTAGGAAACCTCCGGAGTGATAAATACAATGTGATACATCACTATCACCTCCATCCCTACTCGCATTACCCAAATTGTTTAAGGGTAAGATTCTACAGCTGGATCAAAATTCCTGCAATTCCAGTTGGGGATGAGGAGAGATCACCAAGTGAAGATTTAGGACAATTCCTATTGCGATAAATAACTAGAATTCAGCATTTTGGAGCCTTGGTACCTTCAGATTGGCACAATCTAAAATCTTTATTTCAATTGTTGTTATTGTTAAATGTGTAAAACATTTTAAAGAGTTAAACATCCAAGTACTCTTTGGAAATGAAACCTCCTTTTTGTACTGAGCTTCAGCCAAGTGTTGAAGTGGCTGCCACATGTCAGAATTTTATTTACTATTTGTTCCAGGGAAATCTTTTTGATTTTTTTTGAGCAAAGTGTCTTCTTACAAGCTTTTGATTTGAAACAAAAAAATGGATGAATTATGTTTAATATGCTAAAGAAAATTTGTAACAGTAAAATTGTAGTTAAGACATAGTTTGTCAAATGAAATTGTTCACATATTGTAAAGGTACTTCCAATTCTTGGCATTCAACCATCCTTTGATCTCTGTCTGTGAGCAACTAGAAAGAAAATAACAGAAACTGGGACACAGGGCAAACAATCATTTGAAATATGAAGGGAAGAGGGTATTACATTTGTTCAATGGAAAGATGTTTTTGCTACATATTAACGATTACAAATGCTGGTGAAGAGTTAGAAGCCACATGTTTCAGTCTGATAACAAGTTGCACTTATATAGCTTTTATTCCATAGCAGAATGCCTCAACGAACATGCGACAAAAAAATTGGCAGTGACGTTTGTGCGTTAATTGGCACGATAGTGTTGATGAATGGGACTTGTTGTAATTTAAAAGACGAGCAGACATTTTTTGAATGAATTTAAGTTTACAGAGGGTGGGGTGCATTGAAATGGTCAAGATTATCATAATAGATGAATGTGTAAAGATTTCTGCAGCAGATCAACTGAGGTAGAGGTGAAGGTGAATGATATAACGGAAAGAGAAGTTGACAGTGTTTGTGACAGAGACAACATGGGTTTGGAAGCTCAGCTTGTCTCAAATAGGATGCAGAAGATGTGGAAAACCTAGTTCTGCCTGAGCCAATGGTAAAGGAGGGAAATTGGATGAGTGGCAAGGGACAAGAGCCAATGGCAGGGAGCAAAGATAATGTTTCAGACTTCTCAATGTTTAATTAGGTGAAATTGTGAATAATCCAGACCCAGATGTTGGACAAGCAGTACAACAAAACAGAGTCTGTGGAAGCGTCAATGGAGATGATGGTGAGGTAGAGCTAGGTGTCATCAGTAAACATGTGGAAACTAATACGGTGTTTTTGTTAGGTCTGGGGGCAGAACATGCAAATGGAACCAGAGGAGCCAAGTCCAGGTCCTTGGAGGATTTCAGAAAGGTTAGTACAGGGAAGTGTTTGGGCTAGGTGGAAAACTGTACAAGGAAAGTCACTGGAGGAGATTCTCTGGTTATTACTGAATAAGTAAAAGGTAGAACAGTGTGATGGCGCTTTCATAAAGCTTGACAGCAGAAGCGAGGCTTTGGAGAAGCAAATGTGGGTTGCTTTGACAAAGACTACATGGGGGTTGCCAATTAGGATACCACTGGGCCTTGGACCAGGACCACCTCAATGCCATGGCAGGAGTGGTAAACTTGATTGGAGAATCTCAGACATTGGGCTGGATATTATGAACTGTGGTGGGCTGCGGGAGCAGGACCTGGAAATACACAACTCCCTCACACCTACTGCGCTGCTTGTGTGGGGATAACTACATTGAAAGAAGACTATTAAATCCATTGGAAGTTTTGGAGCAGCAGTTGATAAGAGCATGTTGTTACATTTTTCTGACAATTGTGCCAACAGCATCACATTCAGGACCTTTGTCATGGAAGAGGAAACATCAGAGAGCCGCTTTTCAATTCCTAGAGTTCCACAATGACTTCCTGTGAATTGTTGTCCAGGCTGGAGGGTCTCATGCCAAGGGATGGCATGAAAATACCTCCTAGATAGAACAAAGAACCTAAATGTAGTTCAAAGAGAGGCAGCCATGGAGTTATACAAAGGACCTGAATGCAGTGCTGTAAACAGCTAGTGACTACTTACAATTGGCAATGAGTGAGGATGCAACTATTCTGCAGATTAACCCGTAATACAGGGTGGAAGGGAGTGGTGTATGCCAAATGTGAGATTGACTCATGTCTGGGTTACATGCAGAAGTCAATGTGAAGCAGACTTGCTGCACTGCATGGCATCAGCAATTTCTTGGGATAGAGTCAGATATTCTGAAGTGCAAGACATTGGTCATGGAGAGGGGCTGGAGGATATCCCCTGGGCAGTGAGATTCCAAAGGCCGAAAAGCTCTCTCCTGGAAAATTATGTTGAGGGTGTGCAGGGAGGTGTTATAGAGGGAAATTTGGGAAGGAGGCGGGAAAGGAGCATCTCTGAGTTTATTTGTCAGCTTACTTACTTTGAAGATAAATTTCTTAATTAGAAGGAGCTGAGGGTTAAAATCTGGTTAGCATTTTCCCATGGCAAATGTACGTGCATTAATCTTAAATGATTATTGTGTTCTTCAACATTGCTGTTGGCTTCCTCTAAAGATGAAACTTCAGCAATAGCAGTCACCAGCCCTGAGGACCCAATGTTATTCTCTGAGGAGGGGAAGGGAGCACTCTTACATTCTTGTGCAGCATCCAGCATAACTGCAGATGAACAGCCCTTTGTGCATATCCTCATGTCACTGGAAAGAGTTACACATGTTGGTGTAAGCACATTGCAGGAACAGCTGTTGGAGATGAATTAGTGCAGCCGCTCTCAACCAGAAGAGTGCTGGACATGGTTTAAAAGCTGAGCCTCAAGCCTGCCTCTGGAGTTGTCTTTTGTCCGTGCAGGACATAAAGTGAAGAGATGACAGAAATTCCAAAGCACAACAGCACTGGTGGGGAAAGAGTCCAAAAACTGTAAGTCTGTGACCACTTGGTCTTCAGGTTATGTGGCTTCCTCCACTGAGGCACTGAAGAAAGGCTTTCAGTCTCTCGTTGGCCAAACTAGTAGCTCAGCTCACTGAGGGAATACTGGTTATGTATTCTGACCTGCTTTCTATTGTCTTGCCTCTGGCCTCTAAGCCCAAAGCTAAAGTAAGATTTGGGAGAGGAGCAGCTTCAAGGCACCAAGAGCTGCTTCCTCTGAGAAAGGCAAGGAGCGACAATTGGATCTCCCCAGGATAGATGAGCAGTGACTGTCCTAATCAAAACACACCTCTCAGGGTGCTCCTAATGGGGCCACCCTGTTCTTTGCCAATGCCGTAGGGTGCTGCAGTGACAGATGATATGCCTGTGGCTTTCAGGAAGACACCTCACCCCCACCAACCCCAGCATGGTCCTTCTGGTCAGACACTGGAGGATGCCTGTCAAGGCCATCCCAGGCTGAAGGGCATTGGAATCTGTAACCTATCTCCTGGAAAGTTGAGGGGAAGATTGGGGGTGGATGGGTGCAGTGGAGGGTGGCACCACAGTGTAGGACCCATAAATAAATTAAGAAAAGATATTAGTCACACATGGGCTCACAAGAATGGTTGTGCAATCCATTTTTAGTTGGATCAATTTTACTTTGATTATGACATGATGCATACTTGCTGTTCTGACTTCATTTGTGCATCCATGAAGGATGTGGTGAAAGCTTATACTGAAGTAAATGAATTTTAGTTTCTATTTCTGTGAAGATTGGGTTTTTGTTTGGACTTCAGAAAGTCATTTTTGAACAGTGAGCTAAGGATAACATTTCTAAGAAATCATGTGATTTTAGCTAAATTACTATCAAGCTCCTGGGGAGATAATTGTGAATAAATTTTGCTGACTTGAAGATTTAGAACCTGGAGAGGGAGTCAGACAGATAGACAAATAGCAGGAGATTGATTCAAAAAGAAGAAGTCATTAATAGCAGATGTGTTGTTATTAGTAATCCAAATAGTCAGGGCTAAGAACAAGTGCCCTGAGTTACTTAGAAGAAACTCCAGAGGAGAAGTCTGTGGAAGTATTAGAGTGGAAAGATAGTCTATAAGGCTGTTAAAGACATGTGTTTGAAGGACTCACCTCCGATAGTAAGTTAAGCTTGCAGCTTGTTTAGGAATCCTGTGAAGAGACATTAACCAAAGAAAATAATTAGATGAGCGCAGAAGTTGGCTGAGAAGAAACTGATAAATGACATACAAGCTAAACAAGGAGCTTTAGCATGGAAACAGGGTTAATAGACAATAGGCAATAGACAATAGGTGCTGGAGTAGGCCATTTGGCCCTTCGGGCCAGCACTACCATTCATTATGATCATGGCTGATCATCCACAATCAGTATCCTGTTCCTGCCTTATCCCCATAACCCTTGATTCCATTATCTTTAAGAGCTCTATCCATCTTTTTCTTGAAAGTATCCAGAGAGTTGGCCTCCACTTCCTTCTGGGGCAGAGCATTCCATATATCCACCACTCTCTGGGTGAAGAGGTTTTTCCTCAACTCAGCCCTAAATGACCTCCCCCTTATTTTTAAACTGCGTCCTCTGGTTCTGGAATTATTATTAATTATTCACTAAGGTTTAATATCTGGACGGCTGTTGTTGGGATTAAGGGTTAATCTTTCTTTCTGATATTTGCAATGTCTCAGTTTCAATTAGATCTTGTCTAATGCAATGTTGTGTGTGTCATTCTTTTCATTTTATGCTTATCATTAAAAATACAGCAACAGCCTCTTGTGAAGTTGTTCAATGTCTGACCTCCACAGAAACCAAAAAGTAAGAAAAACAATAAAGTCCATCACCCCAGGGCTTTGGCATTCTCGGGGGTCTGACTACTCCAGAATTACCACCAAATGGGAACATATCAAATTGGATGCTCTTTGCAGGGCAAACTTTGTTGCATTTTAAAGGGATCTGTGAATTTTTAAAAACAAGAATTGTGCATCAAAAAAAAATTGTGGTGTACTACCTTGCATCAAATTTCAACATGACTTTGACTGTTCCTAATTTTTTTTCTGTAATAGAAAGTGTAACAGTGGATTATGTGAAATTTTTGATTAAGGTTAAACCCTGAACCGTGAAAAGGGAGGTAAATCAGGCATGACTTGGCAAGATAAAAGCTTAGAGTACAGGGAGAAATGTAAAATTATAGTTCAAAGGATGATTCAAATTCCAATCAAGGATTTAGTTCAAATAAAAAACTGTGTTTAATCCCTACATTTGCTGACAGTAGAGGTGGAGAATACTTTACCTCATTTGAAAAGGTATCTGTGAAATTAAAGTAGCCAAATGTTTGGATCTTATACTGGGATTTAACTTGTCCTACTATTGCCATCAACTAGGACCTTAATAATAGTGCAGATTAGTACGATGAGTGAGACAGATGCTGTGAAAATTGTGACTAGTCACCAGTATGGTCAAAATGTCAGAATATCATTTGTGTAGACCGATAGTTTGTACATTGATGGCTCTGGTGGATGTCTGCCACTTATTGTAGCGCATTGTGGCCTCTATGCAAGGACGTCTCATTGGAGTCATTAGTGATCCCTTTAGTGGGTGCCCCTTGTCTCCAAGAAGCCAACGATCAAAAGCCCTGAAGGGCAGAGTGTCTATTCCCAGGACAGTGGTCACACAGCTGTATAATTCTCTTGCAACAGTCACAGACATGCTGAACATTGATGGAATGGAAACCTGCTCACAAATGGTCCTGGCTGTCCCCATGGACCTTTGATAGCTACATGCATGCAAACACTAACCCCTTTCACTTTAAAGAATCCAGCTATACTTGCAAACCTTCTTGCTCTCTCGGCTGGATTATCATTATCTGCGCTGAATGAAACAAATTTGTTAGCTCACCTGAACACTGTATCTGTCATTATCTTGATGCAATGAAATATTGACGCTTGTGAAATTCTTCAATGGTCTCTGATTGATGCCTGGAACAACCCTGATATAAAGAAATTAAAGGCCACTGTTCCCTTCAATGTGATAGGCATAAGGTGACCACTAATACAATTGGAACTCATGTCCCCAGCCGACATTTCACGGTGGGATGCCAAAGTTTCCCTGGAAAGCCATCGTCTGCGAAGATTGCAACAAAGCTGCAGTTTATGAACAGTGCGATGAAATAAAGTCAGATGTATGAGAAACCTGTGCTCGGCCCATTGGGTTTGAGCATCATCATCACCTGGATTGGTTTGGTAAAAAAACATGCAAGAGCATGTTATCTCTTCTAGCAAAAACAAGTGACCTTCATTGGCAGGCAGAACAATGCAAGTCAAAGAATCAGCTTTCAAACAGCTCAAGGTTGATGTCCAAAGACAAATCTGGAGAAAAATAAAGGGAAGTTGTGGGAATAGGAAGGTCAAAAAAATCAAGAAGACTCTGATCACCAAGACATGGAAAGACTTTTAAAACCATCAGGGCCATTTTTGCTTTACTATTTGGACATAGGATGTTGGCTACACACAGACTGGGCCAGCATTCATTACCCATCCTTAACTGAATTTGAACTGACTGGCTTGTTCAGGCCATTTCAGAGGAAGTTTAAGAGTCAATCACATTGCTTTGGGTGGGGAGTCAAATGTAGCGCAGACCAGGTAAGTGTGGCTGAAAAAAAGAACTTGCCTTCAATTCAGGAATGTGTGGGTTGTAACTACCTTCAGACTGGGAGATATGTCATGCAGTGGAAACTATTGAAATGTTTCCTTGTGGCTCATAGCAGGGAAAATCTTGGCAAGCATTCTCCTGAATTGCTGACTTCCTGTGACTGAGGAAAGCTGCCAGAGACAGAATGTAGCTTAGAGCTTCTCGAGGAATGTCTGACATGGCCTTTATTGTCAGGCAAGTCTGAGAAAAATCTCAAGAACAACACTAGGAACTCTTTATTCTGCATTCATTGGCCTGACTGGAGTGTTTCATTCAGTAAACTGCGAGACTCCGAATTGTTCAGAGATTTGGGTGTACAAGAAACTTCAACAGATCCTTGAATCGCTTCCTGATTAGGACAGCATTCCAACAGCTCAAGGCCTAGATCCAAAGACAAATCTTAAACATAATAAATTCCTGTATTGTAATGGCTATGTGAAACTGCGTATTAGCAATGCGTAAGAGCATGAGAGAAATTTCACGAACAATACCTCTGTTGCATTCTCTGAATTTTATTGGTGGACAATTGAACAAACACTTGTGTCCTCCTTGAAGCTAGTTTGACCATCATATAGTTAAATATCAAAACCAAATAGGATGGACTAGACTCTGTATCTGGATGGTTGAAAATATTTCCTCTGTCAGATCCAGTTTCCTCAACTCTCAAAAGGCCAACTTTCTAGAGGAGGATGTAGAAAACACTACAAAACACTCTGAAACTATCCTTGAAGAATGGCAGCACTAACGATAATAACTGAGAGGAGCCTGCAACCAATCATTCAAAATAATAACCTGCCCCTCAGGCTGTATCATGCCTTGAATCCAAATGCCTTGATGATGAGGCAAAGTGGTGGCAGGGAAGGCAAGAAAGGGATACTATATTCAGGATCCTATTTCCTTCTTGGATATGCATTGCTGTGTGCCCAAAGGTCACCAGGTTGAGAATTGGCCTGTACCTGAGTGGACGTCACTGTTGAATTGCAGGGCATGAAGCTCTGACTTCTGAACGTAAATGATTCTTTGGGTAAGATAACATAATCTCTCACCGCTGCTTGACAGCTGTTGAGTTAGGGAAGTGGGCCCATGGAGATTCAGGGGTGTTGTAATTGAAGTTTGGTGAGATGGTATCAGGTTTTGCACTGGGTTTTAGGTCGGGGTCAGATTGATGAAGTGTTTTGGGTCTGGGGAAGTCTTTAGGGAAGGAGGTCTGGTGCCACTCAGTGTGTGTGGGGAGGGGGTGTCGTGTGAGTGTGAGGTGGTGTGAGTTGGGTGTTTGTGATGGTAGTTGGGGGTGAGATGGGGTAAGCTCTGCTACAAGCAAGCAAGGATTGTTTCATTGTCTGAGGAAATGTGAACGGAGCTGAAAACTGTGCAATCTTCAGGAAACATCTCTGCACATGACTATATGACAGAGGAAAGGTCATTGATGAAGCAACTAAAGATGAATGGGCATAGCACTCTGTGGTGTACAATATATTGAAAAGCGCAATGTACATTTTCTTCACTTGAAGGTTCTAAATACATTTGCACCAGTAGAGGGAGTCTGTTAGGGTCTGCTGAAGGAGTTTAGTTTTGAAAATCATTACGCTTGAGCAAATTTTAATTCTACTGTGCCTGGCTGTTTTATGGCCAAAGAGCTTCACATTGGCAACAAGGATAACATTCCTTCCAAGTATGAATTTTATTTGGTGGGTTTCCCTATCTTTCACAAAGAAAACAACATTTTAAAGTTCTAGACAGCAATTTAAACTGCAGACTTACAGAGACAGTCAGATGGTGTTAGATGTACACAAGCAGAAAAGCTCTTAGAAGGAGCTTCATCACTGCCACTGATGAATGTGACATGGTATATACTCAATCTACCAGCTTTTGATGTACATTTGGAGCCTTCATCTGTATCCCCACATTGGCATATGCGCTATCACATTTTTCAAAAGTGTAATTTTAGGCTCTCAAATCACACATGACAAAAGACAGAAGTTTTTACTTCTTCACTATAGCAGTGATGAATTAGAAGAAATTTTTGTGATACTTATGCCTGAACAATTTAACTATAGTCAGTTACAAATGTACTATCTGCCGTATAAGTGGTAAGTAGCTATTATGCTAATAGCTCAAGTCATCATCAATTATGTCATGTCATGCCAGATCACATGCAAATAGAACCTCACAGAAGGAAGTTCTGATGGAGTCCTGCTACAGTCTGTCTCCGTAAATAGTCAATAATCGCTTACTAGTTTGCACCAGCAGGATTTCCAGTGTTTTTCTATCAAAGCATCCAAAGCTGAGTCATGATAATAATGCACTAACGTTTCACACTCCAGAAAATACAACTTACTAAACAGTTACCTTCTGATGCATGATGGAAGATACAAACAAGTGAATTGACCAATATTGCATGCACTTGAGGCAGTCAGAAACTAGGTTTTGATGCTGCTGACCATGTTAAATGGGCTCGCAAAAAACACACAAAAAACTCCAAAGGTTAGCTCTCCAGCCAAATATGGCAAGAAAGCACTTTGGATAGACCGGAAACTGCCACAGCTGTTAATGTTTGCAAGACTTCTATCACTCTAAATGCCAGAGCTACTAAAGCTGAGGCTGCCAAAGGAACTAGCAAACTTCAAGTTCAACTCCAGTGAACACAACCCAGGGCTCATATGCTAGGAAACCACCTGCAAAGTAACAACTGCAGTTTTACCAAGTTGTGACATGTCCAAATTACTGTCCACACGGAACAGTATCTTGCTATCAACAAACAATGCAAAGATTGTTAAAAAGCGCAACTGCTTTGTTCATGTTTGCCATTCATCAGCAAAATGGGGTGCAAGAATATATCCGAAGCTGGAGTGGATGAACCTGATCTATTTTTTTGGACACAGCAACCAGCCACATGTGAATGACCACTGGCTGTTGAGATGTAGCTGGTCTCAGAGACCCAGGAGCATCTATCAATGTCATGTGAAAACAAACACTCAACAAACTTCAGGATTGCTCTATTCTCTGCAAATAAGTGAACATGAACATGTTCACTTACCAAAGTAACAAACCAATGCAAATTCATGAGACTTTTAGAAGTGCTAAGCTCATTCAAAGACATTAGAATAAATGCTGTATTTGATGTTACATGCTTATCAGTTTTCACACAGCAACAGATCTGAATGTGCATGCTGTGACACAAGCAAATCAAAACATTCTTGGATTTTATGCTGACTGCTTCATTAGTATTGGTAAATGAAAAGGTGTTACATGTAAATTGTATGTAGATGCCAATGTGCCTCCAGTCACCCATCAACAGCAATGAATAACTTTTCATGTCAATGAGCAAATTGAAAAGGAACATCCCTACAGCCTTAGAGACTGTAACCTCATCTTGAACAAAGCCTGTTTAATAAAAGCAGCATCAAATTCTGTTATATAGTGGAGACATATCACTAAATCCATGGACAGTTGAAGCCATTGGAAATATTTTGCATTTTACAAATATTACAGCAAGTCCAGAATCTACTGGTACTGATTTTGTTCCATATTTATTTCATTCCTGAGTTCATTGTACTGTCTTACTGTCAATATGGTCTAACAAAAGAGACCATTATGTGGAGAGGACCACATCACATAAACAGACTGTATTTCGTATCAAATAATGGTTTTCAGCAAATTGTACAAATGCCTATTTTGACCCTGAGAAAGCCATCCAACTGGTAATAGGTACAAACATGGTTGGCTTCAGTGTATTCTGTTGCAGAAGGACAACCCATTAATCATTGCAATGGTAAGCTAATTGCTAAAACCTGTAGAGTAATGTTGTGCACAAACAGAAAATCGAGCACCCTCAATGGCATGGGATGTCTTACATTTTCATCTCTCTTTATATGGAAGCAAGTTTGAAGTCGGAAACTATCATGGACCACTCATATGCTTGTTTAACAGTCCACATAGGAATCAACACTGAGCAAGAGTATTAGATGTTCAAACTACAAGAGTACAAGTTCCTCGCCAATTATCAGCCAGACAAGCTCAACCTAGAGGACTATTATACATGTGTTGCCAACCGTCAGTTGGACGAGTTGTGAAGAAATGATTGCCAAACACATCTTAACTGCGTAAGCCTAATAGCAGTTCTAAAGGTGTGAAAATTAGTTTGCATCATAGCAGCAACAAAACAAGCTGAGGCATTACAACTATGTAAGATGGCGATGGAATCACAAAACTATGGAAACAAAGACCATCCACAAGTGAAACTATCAAACACTATAAGGTCTTCACAATGTTTGAAATGAACTTCTCTGTTACAACTACATCTGATCACATATGCAATAAAGGTATTGACCTTCCAGGATCATTGAAGAATGTATTATTGATAATAGCATGTGAACAGCATCATTGTCATTTGTCAACACCCAACAACACTTCAGGGAAAAGGTTTGGTTCACAGATATTGACAACTTGGTACAGCACAAAATCAGTCTGAGTTTGCTTGTCACTAACTACAATGTCAAATCTTTGTGATTCTCTCAAGATGTCTGAACTAACTCAGGACAATGTATCGAAGTTGATTTGATTTTGCAGATTTGTTTTGAGCAGAATTTCTGTTCTGAAAATACTTACATCATCTCAGATTGTGTTAATGATACATATTTCACAGAATCACAAAGGCCTTATGGTGCAGAATACCCTGGTTCCAAAGTTCTTTAACTCTGGTTCCAAAATTCTTTAACTCTGGAGTTTTGCAACAAAAACTCTGTCTTTCTTCTCAGCTTGGCAATATCACAAGTAAACTCACTGTTCGGAAACCATCAGTGAACAAGTTTGAAACTCTTATAGATAGTGCACAAAATGTCAAGAGAATTCTATTTGAAAGAGATGGTTCCTGCAGCAAGCTTGTTCTAAGCAGAAACCTAACCCTAAAACAAAACTCCTTGAATGCAGAACCACATTAAATAACCTAATCACCTCCACATTTAATTCCTGTTTGATCTTTTTTGTATTATTTGTCTCCCATGGTCATGCAATCAGTTACTAAGAGCAAATAGCTATTTACAATAAATCAAAACTTCTGGTTATGACAACTTCAGCTTTTAGTTCTATAATAAGACTATTCTATGGTCTTTATTTAATAGCCTCATTTATTTGAATGACAGCCTTTGTTTCCACTTTCACAAATGTAGAGATCTTACTCCTGAGCTATTAGGAGTCCTTCTCAGTGTATATCATCATTTTCTTTTGGTCCAGCAGCCATTCTGTTGTATCAAACAACTAGAAAACCTAAAGAAACATATGTAACTGGAGAACCAACCTAACATTGAACTAGGCATCACAAATAACAAGCACAACCTCAGCCCGGTTGACTCTGTAAAGACCACCTGACTAACATCGAGAAAATTGAGCAACCATTCGGAAGGCTAGCTCACAAAGTAGTCAAACAACAGCCTGTCACTGTGATACTCTCAGAATTAAACCTTACAAACAATATCCCAGACATCACCATCACTGGATATGTCCTGTCCCATCAACAAGACAGTCCCAGCAGAGGTGGAAGTACAGTGGCATGTAGACAGGAAGGAGTTGCCATGGGAATCCACAACATGAACTTCAGAGCCCAGTTTTATGGCATCAGACCAAACACCAGTAAAGAAACCTCCTGCTAGTTACTATTATTGCTCCAGATCTTGGCTGATGAATTAGTACTCCATGTTGTCATCCAGTTGGAAATGGTGGTGAACAATTCAATAACTAAACGGGGAGGAGTCTTCACCAATAACCCCAGCCTCAATAATGGGAACGCCCCTCACATCAGTGCAAAAGATAAGACTGAAGCATTTCAACCCATCTTCAGCCAGAAGTGCTGAACTGGATGATTTATTTCAGCTTCTTCCTGATGTCCCCAGCATCACAGATGCTAGTCTTCAACCAATTAAATTTCACTCCATGTGAAATTGCTGATGGTGCAGGATATGGCAAATGATATGGGCCTGACCATGTTCTGGCAGTAGTACCGAAGACTTGTTTTCCCAACCAGCTGTGTTCCTAGCCAAGCCATTCTCATCCAGCAACAACATTGGCATTTACCCAGCAATGTGCAAAATTGTCCATTACGTCCTATCCACAAAATACAGCACAAATGTAAGCAACTACTGCTGTATCAGTCTCCTCTTGATGACCAGAAAAATTATGGAAGGAGTTATTTACAATGCCATCAAGCAGCACGTGCAAAGGAATAATCTGCTCACTGACACTCAGTTTGGATTCTGCCAGGGTCACTCAGCACTTGACCTCATTACAGCCTGGCCCCAGCATGACTAAAAGAGCTGAACTCCAGGGATGAGGTAATAGTGACTGCTCTGAATTTCAAGGGCATTTGACTGACTGTGGCACCAAAGGAACTCTAGTGAAACCACAGTCAATGGAATCGGGGGAAAACTCTCTCCTGGTTGAAGTCATACATAGCTCAACAAAGATAGTTGTGGTTGATGGTGGGCACTCAGTTCAAGGACATCCTGCAGGGTACTGTGTTAGGTCCGACCATCTTCAGCTACTTCATCAATTTTTTCTTCATCATAAGGTCACAAATGGGCATGTTCGCTAAAGATTGCACAATGTTCAACATCATTCATGAGTTAAGACCATAAGGCCATAAGACCATAAGACATAGGAGTGGAAGTAAGGCCATTCAGCCCATCAAGTCCACTCCGCCATTTAAATCATGGCTGATGGGCATTTCAACACCACTTGGACAAGCATATGGACATACATGGAATAGTGTAGGTTAGATGGGCTTGAGATCGGTATGACAGGTCGGCACAACATCGAGGGCCGAAGGGCCTGTACTGTGCTGTAATGTTCTATGTTCTATGTTCTATGTTCCCTGCACTCTCCCCGTAGCCCTTGATTCCTTCTGAGATCAAGAATTTGTCGATCTCTGCCTTGAAGGCATCCAACGTCCCGGCCTCCACTGCACTCTGCGGCAATGAATTCCACAAGCACACCACTCTCTGGCTGAAGAAATGTCGTCTCATTTCAGTTTTAAATTCACTCCCTCTAATTTTAAGGCTATGCCCACGGGTCCTAGTCTCCCCGCCTAACGGAAACAACTTCCTAGTGTCCACCCCTTCTAAACCATACATTATCTTGTAAGTTTCCATTAGATCTCCCCTCAACCTTCTGAACTCTAATGAGTACAATCCCAGGATCCTTAGCCGTTCATCATACGTTAAACCTACCATTCCAGGGATCATCCGTGTGAATCTCCACTGGACACGCTCCAGGGCTAGTATGTCCTTCCTGACATGTTCTAACGTACTTTACATGTCCATGTCTAACACGCAGCAAGGTCTGGTCAAAATCCAGGCTGAGACTGATAAGTGGCAAGTCATGTTCCTCTCATACTGTGCCAGGCAATGACCATGTCTAACAAAAGGGAATCTGATCAACATTACCTGATCTTCAGTGAATCCTCCACTATCAATATCCTACAGGGTTACTATTGACCAGAAATTTAACTCGACCAGCCATATAAATAGAATGGCTATATAAACAGGTCAGAAAATAGGAATTCTGCATTGAATAGTTCATCTTCTGCCTCGTCTATGCCTGTCCACGATGTACAAGTACAAGTCAGGATTGTAATTGAAAATTCTTTATTTGCCTGCATGTGTTGAACTTGAACAACACTCATGAAGCACAAAATCATCCATGGCAAAGCAACTCTCAAACTTAAGAACTGGTATTAGAACTTGTCTGGGCATCCAAACAATTCAGCTGACCATTTGGGCTTTACCATTTCTTCCATTTCCATTTTGAAAGCTGCTGTGACTGTTAGCAATGGGACTGATATTTTCCAAAAGGAATTACTGATGCAAAATGACATAGCAATCCTGTTACCGATGGGTAAGGAATTTCAAAACAAGGGGGCATGATTTTAGATGACAGGAGAAAAACTTGAAAGGGTCCGAAGGGGCAACTTTTTCACACAGAGGGTGGCGCATGTATGGCATGAACTGCCAGAGGAAGTGGTAGATGCCAGTTAGAGTTACAACATTTAAAAGACACTTGTAGAGTTGAGTCATAAGAGTCCTACAGCATGGGGACAGGCCCTTTAGCCCAAACTGGTCCATGCTGACCAAAATGTCCATCCATGTTAACCCCACTTCTCTGCACTTGGCCCATTACCTTCTACACCTTTCCTATCCATGTATTCATCCAAATGCCTTTTAAATGTGAATGTACCCGCCTCTACCACTTCCGCTGGCAGCTCATTCCATATGTGTACCATCCTCTGTGTAAAAATGTTGCCCCTCAGGTTCCCATGGATTCTTTCCCCTCTTACCTTAAACTGAGCCCTCCAGTCCTTCATTCACCGACCCTGGGAAAAAGTCTGACTGCATTCACCCTATCCAAGCCTCTCATGATCTTATACACTTCTATAAGATTTCCCCTTCAGTCTCTTATGCACCAAGGAAAAAATGTCCTACCTTCTCCAACCACTCCCTATAAATTTAGCCCAAACTGGTCCATGCATGAGTCCTTGTAACATCTTTGTAAATCTCCTCTGCACTCTTTCCAGTTTAGTAGTATCCTTCCTATAGCAAGGTAACCAAAACTGAACAGAATCCTCCAAGTGCAGTCTCATCAGCATCCTGTACAATTGCAACATGAATTCCCAATTTTGATACTCAATGCCTTGACTGATGAAGGCCAGTGTGTCAAAAGCCTTCTTCCCTGCCCTGTCTACCTGTGACTCTACTTTCAGAGAACCATGCAACTGAATGCCAAGGTCCCTCTGTTCCATTACACTCCTAAAGGCCCTACCATTTACTGTGAAGCTCCCACCTTGATTTGACTTTCCAAAATGCATCATCTCACAATTATCTATATTAAACGCCGTTTGTGATTTCTTGGCACACTTCCCCAGCTAAATGAGATCTTGTTGCAATTTCTGATAACGTCCCTCACTGACCATGATGCTGCCTATTTTAGAGTCATCCGCAAACTTACTAATCATGCTTTGTACATTCTCATCCAAATTATTAACTATAGGTAACAAGCAGCAATGGGTCCAGCACCAACCCCTAAGGCACACCACTATTCACAGGCCTGCAGTCCAACAAGCACCCTTCCCCTATTACACTCTGCTTCCAAACATCAAGCCAACTGTGTATCCAATTGCCAGCTCTTCCTGGATTACATGTGCTCTAACCTTCCAGAGCAGCATACCATGTGGAACTTTATCATCGGCCTTACTGAAATCCATATAGAGTACGTCTACCGCCCTACCCTCATCAACCTTCCTGGTCACTTCATCAAAGAACTGTAACAAATTTGTGAGGCATAATCTCCCACGCACTAAGCCATGCTGACTACTGCTAATCAAACTGTATTTTTCCAAATACACGAATATCTTATCCTTCAGAATTTTCTCAAGTAACCTATCTACCACAGAGGTTAAAATTACTGGTCTATAATTCCTCGGCTTTTTCTCCCAGCCCTTTTTAGATAAGGGCACAACATTTGCTACCCTTCAGTCTTCAGAAACCTCACCTGTGCTTAACGATGATGCAAATATATCAGCTGAGGCCCCCGCGATTTCTTCTCTTAACCTCTTAGCCTTCTTGGGTATATCTGATGAGGACCACGAGATTTATCCATCTTCATACATTCTAATACTTCCAACACCTGCTCTCCTGCAATATGGACTGTCCCCAAGATATCTCCACTAACTTCAAGTTCCCAAGTCGTCTTGTCTTTGTCTGTGGTAAACACGGAGGAGAAATATTCATTTGGGGTCTCGGCCATCTCCTGCAGTTCAACACATACATATCCCCTTTGGTCATTGAATGGTCCTATTCTCACTCTTGCTATTCCTTTTCTTTTTAAAGAATCTCTTCAGATTTTCCCTAATTTTTTCAGCCAAATCTATCTTGTGTCCCCTTTTTGCCCTCCTGATTTTCTTCTGTAGTAAACTCCTGTATCCCCTATATACCTCCAGGGATTCCTTTGATCCCAGCTGCCTGTGCCCGGGCCATGCCTCCTTCATTTTTCTGGTCAAAGCCTCAATAACTCTTGTCATGCAGAGTTCCCTATTCCTGCCAACCTTGCCCTTTACCCTCACAAGAATGTATAGACATTGAACTCTAGCAATCACACTTTTAAAGGTCTCTCACTTGTCAGAGGTCCCTTTGCCTGCAAACAAACCAGTCCATTCACCTCTTGCAAACTCCTGTCTAATTCCATCAAAATTTGCCTAGACCCAGTTTGGAGGTTGAACCTGTGGACAGTTTTATCCTTCTCCATAAGTATTTTAAAATTAATAGAACAATGGTCACTGGTCCCAAAGTGCTCCCCCACTGTCACTCCAGTCACCTCTCCTGCCCGATTTCCCAACAGCAGATCAGGTTTTGCCCCTCCCTGAGTAGGACCCTCTATATACTGTTTGAAGAATGTTCCTGAACACATGTAACAAATTCCAACGCATCTAAACCCTTAACACTATGGCAGTCCCTGTCTATGTTAGGAAAATTAAAATTCCCTCCTATGACAACCCTATTGCTCCTGCAAATCTCCCCAGTGTCCCTACATATTTGTTTCTCTAATTCCCGTTGACTATTTGGGGGCCCTATAGTGCAACCCCAATAATATCACCATTCCCTTATTATTTCTTAGCTCCACCAACAAAGCCGGACTGGATGATCCCTCAAGTATTTCATCTCTGACTACATCCCTTAACAAAAATTGCAACTCCCCCTCCCCTCTTTTCTCCATCTCTGTCCTGCCTAAAGCACCCGTACCCTGGCACATTGAGCTGCTAGTCCTGTCCCTCCCTTCGCCATGTTTCTGTAATGTCTATAATATGCCAGCCCCATGTACCTATCCACGCCCTGAGTTCATCAGCCTTACCCATCAGCCCTCTTGCATTGAAATAGATGCAATTTAATCCAACAGGCATTCTTCGCTACCTGTCCTGTTCCAGCCTGACCAATCTCTTCAACTTGCTGTTCCTAATTACTGTGCAGATGCATGTGAGCATTACCATATGCAAATTTTCTGCCAAACAGTATATCCTCCTGACTTGGGAACTATATCACCACTATTTTTACTGCTGGTAGGTCAAGGTCATTCAGCTTCCTACTTATCAGCACTGTGCCTGTCCCTACACCCAAGGGCTGTAGTCTTTCAAGAAGGCAGCTCAACACCACCTTCTCCAGAGCAATTGGGAATGGGTAATAAATGTTGATCTGGCCAGTGATGCATGTAACCCCTGAGCAAATTTCGGAAAAATGAAGTGGGGAGCAGCAGAGAACCGAAAGAAAATGTCTGTGAACAAAGGACAAGAGACAAACAGCAAATCACTCGGTGAGAAGATCGGAATGTCTTCCAGGCAGGATTTTCTGGAAGAGAAATGACACTAATTAAACACTAAGCCAAAAACAAAATACTATGGATGCTGGAATTCTGAAATAAAAATTGCAAAATTTTCAATCCTATTCTTAAAGGATGGGAGAAATGTAGAAAGGTGAAAATGTTTGTGGAGAAAATTTAAGAGTTTAGGATCTGATGGTTTATGGTTTGATTACCAATTTGCCTGTGAAGGAACTGGAGGAAAACTGTTAAGAATGGTAGTAAGTTGTAAATATATTCAACCTACTTATCAAAGGCTAAAAGTCCTCCTAAAAGATACAGTTTACTGAGCTAATAAAGGAAAATAATGAGAAGTGCGAAATGTTTAAAATAACTCAAAAATAGCTTACTATCCTTCTGTAAGCCTTTCATTGACACCTGACTTTATCAGTGATTAAAGGTCTGGGACAAAGACAGAAATATTTTCATCTTACACTTCACAGATTTAGGAATAAGTGTTAGGTTTTTTACAATGATGCATACTAAGGATTGAAACATTATTGCATATAAATTTATTGAGAAATGAATAGGGACCAAAACACAGCAGAGATGCTTCTAACAAATAATGTCATGGAACTTGTTACTCATCAGTTGAGGGATGTGTGAAAGTATGAAGCTTACGTTCATGAATACTGCTCTGAAAGTTTTTCTCACAATGGACTTTGTGAAAGGAATCATGCAATGATGAACAAAATGCTGATTTAAATTTTAGCTGGTGAACGAAAGTAAAAATTGACAACTGACCTGACATAGACAGTTCATGCAATGTATTCATTCCAGAAAATTGGAGAGTGTTGTTCCTATCAATTGATCTGTGGGCAAAATCCCAACTATCTTGCTCTAGAATGTAATGTAATTTGGGAGGCAATAGCCTCGTGGTATTATCACTGGACTGTTAATCCCAAGACCCAGATACCCGCGACACATCCCTCACACCCCGCCCCCGCCACAACCGCCCCAAGAGGATCCCCCTCGTTCTCACACACCACCCTACCAACCTCCGGATACAACGCATTATCCTCCGACACTTCCGCCATTTACAATCCGACCCCACCACCCAAGACATTTTTCCATCCCCTCCCCTGTCTGCTTTCCGGAGAGACCACTCTCTCCGTGACTCCCTTGTTCGCTCCACACTGCCCTCCAACCCCACCACACCCGGCACCTTCCCCTGCAACCGCAGGAAATGCTACACTTGTCCCCACACCTCCTCCCTCACCCCCATCCCAGGCCCCAAGATGACATTCCACATCAAGCAGAGGTTCACCTGCACATCTACCAATGTGGTATACTGCATCCACTGTACCCGGTGCGACTTCCTCTACATTGGGAAAACCAAGCGGAGGCTTGGGGACCGCTTTGCAGAACACCTCCGCTCAGTTCGCAAAAAACAACTGCACCTCCCAGTCGCAAACCATTTCCACTCCCCCTCCCATTCTCTTGATGACATGTCCATCATGGGCCTCCTGCACTGCCACAATGATGCCACCCGAAGGTTGAAGGAACAGCAACTCATATTCCGCTTGGGAACCCTGCAGCCATATGGTATCAATGTGGACTTCACCAGTTTCATAATCTCCCCTTCCCCTACTGCATCCCTCAACCAGCCCAGTTCGTCCCCTCCCCCCACTGCACCACACAACCAGCCCAGCTCTTCCCCCCCACCCACTGCATCCCAAAACCAGTCCAACCTGTCTCTGCCTCCCTAACCGGTTCTTCCTCTCACCCATCCCTTCCTCCCACCCCAAGCCGCACCCCCCGCTACCTACTAACCTCATCCCACCTCCTTGACCTGTCCGTCTTCCCTGGACTGACCTATCCCCTCCCTACCTCCCCACCTACACTCTCTCCACCTATCTTCTTTACTCTCCATCTTCGGTCCGCCTCCCCCTCTCTCCCTATTTATTCCAGTTCCCTCCCCCCATCCCCCTCTCTGATGAAGGGTCTAGGCCCGAAACGTCAGCTTTTGTGCTCCTGAGATGCTGCTTGGCCTGCTGTGTTCATCCAGCCTCACATTTTATTATCTTGGAATCTCCAGCATCTGCAGTTCCCATTATCTCTAACATTCTGGGGACCCTGGTTCAAATCCTGCCATGGTAGAATTTGAATTTGTTAAAAATTAGAATCTAATGATGACTGTGAATCGTTTGTCAGGAAAATCCCATCTGGTTCACTCATGTCCTTAAGGGAAGGAAACTGCCATCCTTACCTGGTCTGACTTACATGTAACTCCAGACCCACAGCCATGTAGGTGACTCTGAACTGTCCTCTGGGCAATTAGGGATGGGCAATGCATACTGCTTAGCAAGTGATGACCTCGTCCTGTCAATGACTAAAGAAAAAAAAATTTGTATTTTTTTTATGCGTTTGAATGCCTTGCTTGCAGGGAGATGGGCTTTTTTTAAATCAAAGCTGAGGTCTGAGAGGAAATTTGAAGAGTAATGAGACATCATATCACATCATCTGATGTGGAGTTCACTCCAGAAGCTTTGGTATACTATAACCACCATAATAAGTGGAAAGAGGCAACATAGTATGGAGCAGGCCAGGCAGCATCAGAGGAACAGGAAAGTCAATGTTTCCAATCGGGATCCTTCTTCAGAACTGGGGAGGGGGAAGGGAGCTGGGGAATAAATAAAGGGTGGAGGGCTGGGGTTGGGGGAATGGAGGTGGGATGGTGATACGCGGATGCAGGTAGGGGGTGGAAGGTATTGATCAGTGGGAAGGATGGGGTGGATAGGTGGAGAAGAAGAAGGACAGGCTCTGCCAGGTCAGGGACACAGGAATGACAGGGAGGTTTGGATATGGGGTGAGGCCTGGGGTGGGGACATTTTAAAACGGGTGAATTCCATGTTCAGGCCATTGGGCTGCAGGTTCCCAAGGTGCAAAATGAGGTGTTGCTCCTTCAGTTTGTGTGTGGGGTCATTGTGGCACGGGAGGAGGCTAGATTATTTTTAAAAATCCAAATTTTATTAAATTCAAATCTCACCCATTTTAACCCATTTAAATCACCATTTGAACCCACATCCTGAGACTGCTAGCATAGGGCACTCGATTTCCAGTCCTGTGTGACTTGACCACTCTGCCTCCTCCTGTTACATTTCAACCTTTTTACATTTCTCAAGATAACTCCTTAATATCTGAAACATGGCTGAAGCTTACTATTTTTGGCTAAATGGAAGTTGCACTGAGTTTGCAGGAGGAATTCTCACTTCAAGGCTCTGCAAATTTTCTCACAATTGTGTTACCAAGCACACCTCATTAACTAAGACAGATTCTAGCTCCATCTTACCATGAGCCATTTCCACAATAACTTGCCATTCACTAGATAAACACCAAAAGACTGACATCCATGTGCCATACTTAAAGCCCATTGTGCACCCAGACAAGCACTGTTAGTCCAGAGCTGCCCTGCATGGTTCCTAACATTTGCCCCAGACATGGCAGTCAGGGGGGAATTGGTAACCTGCTTTGTGGGCGAGGACCTGGAGCTCTTGCTGATGCAAATCCAGGTCTTCCTCATTCCCCAGAACTAGCAGTGGAAGTTAAGCAGCAAGTCCATTCCTGCTCAGATTGAGGTTGCCAGCTGGGTCAAAGCAGTCAGAGCCATCTGGATGATCGCCCAAGCAAGAAAGTTATATTCCTCCTCCATTCCACCAGTGTAACCATTTGCTATTCCTTGCAACCTCTTCCCTCACTTACCCTCATGCACAGCAACCCCAACAACACTAGCCCTGAAAGCCCTATACACTGCCTAATCACCTGTCCTAATACCTGCTGCTTTCTTATTTCATTAGGAAAACAGCCCACAATAAGGTAGAAAGAGTCAAAACAGGTGGTGGGCTGTTAGAGATTTGGGTCTTCATCCCTTATGTGGAGAGCAGTTGACTCTGGGCACCTCAAGCAATGACTGACCATGTTCAAACAACTGGACTGGTATTGGAAGCTGCCTTTGATTTACTGTGCCAGGACCTCCTAAGGGAAGGAAATCTCCCATAACTTGACTGAGGTATGTTGACAACCATCACAAGCTTCCTGCCTATGCATCTATGCTAACCAGCAAGGCAAGACAGAAGTAGTATGAATGATAATGGGAACTGCAGATGCTGGAGAATCCAAGGTAACAAAGTGTGGAGCTGGATGAACACAGCAGGCCAAGCAGCATCTCAGGAGCACACAAGCTGACGTTTCGGGCCTAGACCCTTCGGTATTGGCAGCTGAAGGGGAAAAGTGCACAAAGGCGAGGCAGGATGATGCCAGTACCCAGGTAGGCACAGAGTGAATGAGCACTGTGACAGTGATCAAATAGCCCAGAAATGCAGATTAATCCAGTCCATGAGCTGAGTACATGGCCTGAGTGCATAGCATTCTTGCAGCAGCATTGCAAAGATAGTTACCAATGCAGCCTAAAGTGTAGAAGCGTCTTGTAGGTAGTTTGGAGATGTGCGATGAGGGTTTCTCGAGGCTGGCAGATGTTAGGTGGTAATGTCTGTGGATATGGGGTGTATGGTTGGTGCCCATGGAGTGTGCCCTGAGATATTGCTGCAGGCATCTGACATGGAGTCCCTTGGAGCAAGTGCTAAACTGAGATTGCTAGGTACCCACTCTGAACTCACTGTTCAGTTTTTGCAACATTATCTTATTCAGCATGTTTGGTAGATAGAAAGCTGAATAATGATGAGGCAAGTTGAGACATTGATAAGGATTAACAAGTATTAATCCCCCTTTAATTGGCAACTCACCTGTGTCTAGCAAGTAACTTGCCATGCTGCACAGCTAAAACATAAATGCTGGAGCAAGATGCTCCCGACATTGAGATAAGCTTCTCTGGACTTGTTGCTCAATTCTGCCATAAATCTTGCAAGAGACCACAACACTCAGACCCCCATAAGATCCTCTCTCACAGACACTGTCAGACCTGCCAAACTTGTCCCAGCATTATCAATTTTAAATTCAGATTTCCAGCATCTGCAGTATTTTACTGCTGATTCTGAGTTAAATTTTAAACATGTCTTTAATCACCTGTCCTGATATTTCCGGCTTGCACCTTGGTTGTAGTCTTGTGAGGATCTTGAATATTTTGCCGCTTTAAGCACATGATCTAAGTGCATAAATAAAATTATAAATAATCTATATTTAATAAAAACAGATTTAAAACTGGTTTAAAATTAAAGTGTTTTACCAGTCAAACATTTTAGGTATTTGAAGTTATTTTTGTGATACAGATATGGAGTTTGTCTTAGTTCTAAAGTTCTTCTATGGACTATTCACGTTAATAATAAACTTAATGCATGCAATAAGTCAAGTTCAATATTCCTTTTGAAGTCAAAAAAGTCAAAGTGACAATAATATTTTGCCATCTGAGGATGAGGCAACATTCCCTAAAAGTATATGAAAATATCTATAGAATTCTTGAATAATTTTGATATTTTCCAGGCTAGTCTCTAGTGTTTACACAGCAGCCAGTACTTGAATATAACAATTATCATCATCAGACACACAATTTTAATGAACTGTATTAGTCATTGAAAAAGATGCTTCATCCACTTTAACTCTCGATTGCACAAGCGTTTTAAAGAAAAAGGCACAACATTTTCAAAGATTATCTGAGAGGATTGCCCGAGTTTCATCGAGAATTATATTAAGTTGGACATATTGTAACATTTTCAGCTATTATGGTCGATTCATACATAGCGACCCTCTCGCCTGATTGTAGTTCTTCCTTACAAAACACAGCAAGTGCTAAAGAGAATTCATTTTATGTGAAAAAGGCGCAAAGTACCTATTAAATTATTAAAATGCATATTTCATTCCATAAATATGTATATCGAATATACACTCCAACAACCGAAGTTGAATGGGTACCTGTGCGGATAGGTAACTGAGCACTGTCCAGACCCTATTTAACGACGTAAGAAAGAACATTCCTTGACTGCATTGATGTTTTGTAATAAGCTAAATGACAAACAACGATTATATTACCCTCCTAATTCACAGGTACATTCTTACCACGCTACCAGCATCAGTCCTTTATCGAAATGATTGCACACAATTTATCTGGTGTTACCGAATTCCATTGACTTTTGGCTTATATCTAATGAGCAAGACAAAAAAAACAGCAAGAGGAACTGCTGACTTGGATATTTTAAAATAACGGAGTAAACCTTTGGTCCGATTTCATAAACATTTTGCAATGCCACAAAATGCTTCTTAAAGCACGCTTTTAAAGTACAATTGCAGTGAAACTTTTAGGATGTGTATCGGGTTTAGCCATTAACTGCTTGAGAATTGTCAAGTTCAACAATCACAGCCGGTTTCTAATCGTGGATTTATGTTAAAGAATTAAAGGTAATGTTCCTCCAGCCATTTATTATCTGAAAAAAACGTTTTGTTTATTAGAAAAGTATTAAACAGATAAGAGACGAGTAACAATTTCCCCGGTGTACTGCTCGTAAGTTTTATTGAAGCTCACAACATGTGGTATTATTTTCGTAGTTTGAATCGATTGTTTCCAAATGTATTTACGTTTTGCTCACGCCGTGTCGAAATGTTTCAAGTTTATGGATGTGGCGCTCAGTGTAAACATTTCGCAAATCTGAAAATAAAGTGATTGCAACAGTGAACACTTAAAAGTTTTTCTTTTTAATTAGTGCGCTGTTATTTTGACTAATATGAGTTTGTTATTCAATTTAAAACAACAGTACACTTTAAGGATTTCCTGAAAAATAAAACTGTCTTTAAGAAGTAATTTGTAGCAGAAATAAATCCTATGGTGCTGGAAATTATTTTCTGATCAAGAGATTCGCAATAAATTTCGTAACAGAGAGCACTTCCATTAAGAATTGCATTGATCCTGTTCGTCTGTCCAAGGTTCTCATTTATTCCTTCTTTCGGGATTTTGTAATTAACTTTTGATGTTTCTCCAGATTCTGAGACTCTGTAATTTTGCTCTTGTTATCTAACAAAGAAAGTAAACTACGCCTTTAAACTCTGGTGTCATTTTGGCGGTGCTACTTTTTAAAAAAGTGCTGGGACAAAAATAAATGTTCGGCATGCTAAAATATTTTCCCTGAATGTCCAACAGAATTGTACTAATTTTGAAGTCTTTTCCAGGAGCAGAACGACTGCAAACTTTAGTTTGAGCTCCGGAAGAGGGCGCAAGCTACCTGAACAGACAAGAGACAAGTAGCAGCGAAAGGTACGACCCATTCAACTCGACATTGCACAGAATGTAAGAACGAAAACTATTTACAGCTCTGCATTAGCCCCTGGGGGTGAAGTCAGATCATAGAACCACTAAATTAAAAAAAATCACAATTTTATGACTTACTGCGTTTCTTGTTGTCACTACGGACTTGGTTGGAGGATCACTTGTGTTATTTATGCTGGATAAACAGATAAAATACACACCTCACTATTGAAAAAAATATTTCCCCCCTCCCCGGCTTATTGTATTTATAAGGCTGATAACATCCACCGATTTTCAGAACAGGTTTCCAGTCTGTCTCTTGCTCATCTGTTAACTCCCCTCCAACTCTTACCTCAAAATTGTATTTAAAATCACACAGAGGTGGTCGACAACCACGTCTGAGCAAACACACACACATCCACACAAATAAATTCAAACCGATTATATTTGTTAGCCACATAGGCATAATTCCATCAGTTTATAATTAGATGTAAACGAATTACTAACACTAATACCCTTTTAATTCCACCGTATCATTACGGATATTTTTGAAATTCACTGTGCCCTGCAGGGAGTTACGTGCTGGAAGCTAAAGAATTTCCATTGTTCGGTAGGAATTAGGTTATTAAAAACTGTGAATGCGAGATTGCTTCTGCGAATCAAAGGAGATGTGTAGTAATGGCAACATTAAAGCAGTTTGTGGTTCAGCTGGAGCGACTTGCTTAAATGGCCAAGAGTCTGGTGCCTTCCACTATCATTACCGTTTTTAATATCATTTTTCTGGGGCGGGGGTTGGGTTGCTTTCTGTTGTAATTTCAAAATCGCCTTTCCCGTATAAAGCAGTGGAGTTGAAGGGAGACTGTTAAGTTGCATAGGTTTGGAACAACTGACGCCCCTTTCCCCCCACCGTAAATGATATTTTTTTTCCCTTGCTGTCAGTGCTGCGCGAAACTAATTAGTTTCTTTCGGGATCTCTGTATGAGTTCGATGCAGTTGTTCCGTTCTGAGCGGCGTGTAGTATATATGATTATTTCTTTAAAAGGAATAGAATTAAAGTCGGTAGAAAGGGTGCAGGATTCGAGAGGCTGAATTTGCATTTGGAGGCGTTCGCGGTGCTTTAGTTAGATGTGTGTATCTGAGTGAGAGGAGGCAGTGTGAGGGAGGTATTTATTGTGTGTGTGTTGCAGTCCGCTCCAGGCTTGTCCAGGGCTCCATGCTTTTGGCACGATCGCGCACTCAGGATTTTTTCATTATTCACCATGCGTGCTCTGCACTTGGACAGCGATTTCCTCCGTGATTACGTGTGGCGCGTCTCCCTGCGGGAAAGCTCCCCCGTGGAGAGGTCCTGATGGGTTTGGGCCTTACTTGAATTTCCCAGCTTATTATGTGTCTGCACTGCGCGCTAACGCAGTTCCTCAGCAGCCAGCTCCGCTTCCAACAGCAGCAGCAGCAGAAGCGGCGGCGGTGGCGGCACAAAGAGCTGGCCCTGCTGCCGAGCCGGCCAGCCGGACGGCGGTCATGGCACCAAGCTGGTCCCGCTCGCCGGCCCCCCGTCGGTGAACATCCCCCGCACACTCGGACAGACAGCCCCGCTCTTTCTATGTGTGCGACTAACGGAGGAGGATCGGGACACTCTCCGGGCAGGATAAACAAGGGGCGCCTCGTACCCTCTTTAGATTTCTGGCTAAACAGGTGATCCCTCCCTCCACACACACACACACACACACGTTTAAAAATCCGCCAAGTTTATTATTGTTGTTGTGCAGAGAGTTAAAGCGTCAGATCGACGGGATTTTGTTTTGCTTTTTCCTTTCCTCTCCACTTTTTTTTGCACGCACTCCCCGCGCCCCGCTCCTTGCTGAGAATTTTAGTCCTTGAGGTCGCCGTTGACTTGGGAAAAGGGGGCGGGCGGGAAGGAAGGTTGGTGGTGTTTGTAAGGTTTGCACGGAAGGAAGGTGGAGGTTAATGCAAGTGGATTTCGTGCAACAATAGATCGAAATAAAAGGAGCAGTGGCATACTTTTTTTCCTTTGAAAACATCGAGTTTATTTCGAGGGGGGGGGAAGGAGAAAAATAAACAGGGACCCCCCTCCCGCCGTCTTTCCTCCTCCTCCCCACCCCTCAACTCCCCCGTAAATAATCACTTCTTGTCTTCGCGTGGACTGGCTGGACCCCGCATCCAAATCCACCAGTTGCAAAGAAGTTGGTGTGTGTTGGGAGACAGAAGAGGAAAAGGGAAAAAAAAATAAGAGGGAGAGAGGAGATTTTTCTTATTTTAAAAAAAAGCCACAAACCAAAAAAAAAATTTAAAGAATCATCACTTCACTGAAATCTAGTTTTAGCACCACCACGAACAAAAAAAGTAGGAAGGAGACGTCACACGTAGTCCACTCCGAGAGGTTGAAGTTGCCGCATTGCAACGGGCAGGAGGAGGGAGAGAGAGAGAGAGCACGGAGCAAAGATTGATGTTCGGAGCTCCAGTCCCTGCCCCGGACAGCAGCGCCCACAGGACAGATTCTTCCAGCGGAGTGAAGGACTGGGGACATGTCCAGACGCAAACAGTCTAAGCCTCGGGCTGTTAAAGGTGAGCTTTGCCGTGACGGATTCTTTTAGTTTCTTTCAAAGAAAATCTTTATTTTTTAAAAAAAGGAGAAAAATCTATATGTTAAATGTTGGTTTTG
This sequence comes from Stegostoma tigrinum, assembly GCF_030684315.1. Lineage (NCBI taxonomy): Eukaryota > Metazoa > Chordata > Chondrichthyes > Orectolobiformes > Stegostomatidae > Stegostoma > Stegostoma tigrinum. Next base: position 28,152,609 of record NC_081369.1, read on the forward strand.
AAGAAGGAGGTTGGCGGGGGGAGCGGGAACGTTCGCACCAGTGGACTTTTCCGCGTGTGCGATCCGCTGGCGCCCAGTTCAGTTGGAGCAGGCTCGAGCCGAGGAGGTTGGGCGCGGGGGTGGTTGGGGGGTGGTGGTGAAGGCTCGGAGAGCGGAGCCAGCGCGCAGGCGGGCGCGCGCGCGCACCCGCACGCGGGCTTCGCCGACAGGGGCAGTATGGAGCTGAGTAGGCACGAGCCTGGGGCGGGGCTGGAAGCACGAGGCCAAGGTGCTGCTGGCGGGTTTCAGTTGTGGAATCCTGCGAGCGCGTTTAAAATAAACGAGGGGCGGCTATCGTTGAGCGCGCAGGCTGGGACAGTTCAAATTCAAACATTGAAAAACTTAGTTCACCTCGCACGTGTCGGTCCGGGAGCGGCGGCCCGCTCTTGGGGAATCTGAAAGGGCTCTTGCGGGGTAGCGGTGGTGTCCCTATCTTTCAGCTTGGAGCCCAAATTCTAATCCCACTTTCTTCGTAGAGGAACATCTCGGAACAGGCTGATTTAGGAAATACTTGCTGCAGAACACTCGCTGGACACCCTGCACCCGGTGCTAGCAGCTGGCTTGTCAGCTTTATGTTGCGCACGAAGAGCTGTGTGTCACCCGTGGGAACTCTATCCACAAGTAATTAACTGCTAAGCACATCAACTAATATTCTTCCAAACACACATGGAGTCATCCCTTGAGATTACGTTGTTACTTGTGGGCCAGAGGGAATGGGTTTCAGTCCAAGCTGCCCCAGAGATCACTTTGGAATAAGTTGATGGATTTTGTTTTAATATTGTCACTTTCCTGTTTGGTTATGTCTTCTATGTAGGGAAGATAAATTTCAACAAATCCCTCATTTAATTTCAATATCGGTTTTTGAAAACAATGTTTTATTGAGGTGTAAAAGTGAATTGGACCGCTGGGTGGTTCAAGACCATCATCCAAAACTCCAAAATGAGAATATATTCAGTTTGCTACATTGTTCCCTTAATTCTCCAAGCAATGATTTCAAGAGATGGAAAATTTGCAAACACTGCTTGTAATTTTCCAATATACTGCTGTTTGCATGCGTGGCTCCTCGTTACTGCCAATGGAAAATTTTAGCCTATAATTTTTCCCTTCTCTTTTTGTTCCGTTATTTGTTTATAGGATAAGAGTAATGCTGGTAAAGCTGCACTCATTGAATCCAAGTTACTCTGAAGGTTGTTGTGGGTCACGTCTTACTTGAACCAATGCAGACCATGTGGATGTGATGCTCCATTCATGGTATTCGATGGGATATTACAGGATTTTGATGCAGCAAAAATGAAGGAATGGGAATATCTTGCTCACTGCGCTGACTTGTTCTTGCTCAGATGTTTCGCTGCCATGCTAGGTAACATTGGGAAGCTTTATTGGAGGACTCACTGATAATGTCACCTAGCACCTGTGACGAAACATCTGCACGAGAACAAGCCAGCTCGGTGAGCAAGTCAATAACCTTATCCATGACCCAGGCTACAGATCTTTGCCAAAACTTTGAATATCTTTCCTGAGTTAGAACTTTGCATAACAGATTTGGTGTCTTATTGATAATGCATGGATAGGATGCATTGGATATTTGACCTGTTATATTAAAGAATGTTATTGCGTCACCAAATCTGATGCTGAAGACTACATTTTTGAATTTGCGATTTGATTTGGAAAATAGTAAAATTGAAATTTTTAGGGGACATTTTTAGAATTGTTTAGATTCTGAAATGAAATTATTTGAGTTGTGTGTTCATTGATGTTTTTCTTATAATATGTCTATTTAGAATGTAATTTCTAAAGGATTAGATTTGTCTTTGGGCCACAATATCATTGGAATATATTGCGTCGAACATGAACAGATTTACAGGCATACCATCTCAATCAAATGTGTGAATTTGAGGAGTAAGGCTTGTGGCTTATAGCCCTTTGAATATCAATTACTGGATCTTTTTAATTAGTCAGTCACATTTAACAATTTAAAAATGTTAATATATTAAATATAGAATTTAGTGTTATTTGAAACATCTGCAGTGTTTGAAGGCATTCAAAAGTATGACAACAGTACGAATATTGTGAAATTTTGTGTTTATCATAGATTGAATAAGTGCGATATCAGATAGTCAAGTTGTATACATAATTGAAAAAAAATGCAAATGAACTCTGTTCATTGCAGAAATGATGTAAAATATGCAGCAATGTTTTATTAATAACATTGTGCACCTTAATTCAGTTTACGCTTCTGGAGATGGTACTTCTGGAACCAAGAAAGTACAGTTGGTATCAGGTTTGTATTCTGGAACCAAGTGAAATATGTAGGGTGTGCATACTTCATTAAGAAGACTATGAGATGTTCCCAGAGAAGCCAGTTTTCACTGCATTGAGTAAAATCTGGCCCATGTGTATGAAAATTTTTGTACTTTCTTGAAGTTCCTGCACACGTAATGTTTCAATATTTTGAGAGTGTGGGTGCTCCTGTCTGTGTTTAATGCCTAGGCTTAGTAGCTTAGCCAGTGAAAGTGATAATGTTTCCGGAAATGGTCTGTTGTGAGATTGGAGAGATTTTTGCGTGAAATGTTTCAACCAGGTCTTTTTGTAATTGCCAGCAAGTTGTACATGTGGATTATAAACTTTAAAAATGCTTGTGGCTGTCAGGCTATCTGGCCATCTCTGTTTGCTATTGCACCTTCTAACATTTGTGACATACTGGTGATTGTGACTCATGAAAAGAAAACGCAAGTCTGGGGGACAAAAACAAAGTTGCTGGGAAAGCTTAGCAGGTCTGGCAGCATCTGTGACGGAAAAAACAGAGTTAATGTTTCAGGTCTGGTGACCGTTCGTCAGAACTCCTTAATTCAGTTCTTGAGTTCTGAGAAATGGTCACCGAACTGGAAACTTTAACTGTTTTTTCCTTCGCAGATGCTACCAGACCTGCTGAGCTTACAGCTTTGTTTTTGTTTCAACTTGAGGTGTAGGTCTTTGTAGATTTCTAACAAAGTGCAGATTTCCTGTCATATCAAACTTACTTTCTAAAACAAAAAGTTTTAAATTTTTCCTCAATAAAATATTGATTCTTGGTGAACCAGCTGCTAAGCAATGTGACTGCCATTGCTTTATCCAAAGTGATGAGAAATGAATTTCAAGGAGTTACAGCATCAATCATAATATAGGAATGGACATTTTTATCTAAGAGATAATAGGAACTGCTGATGCTGGAGAATCTGAGATAACAAGGTGTAGAGCTGGATGAACGCAGCAGGCCAAGCAACATCAGAGGAGCAGGAAAGCTGACTTTTTGGGTCGAGACCCTTCTTTAGAAATGGGGGAGGGGAAGGGGATTCTGAAATAAATAGGGAGAGAGGGGGAGGTGGATAGAGGATGGATAAAGAAGAAGATTGGTGGAAAGGAGATAGACAGGTCAAAGAGGCGGGGTTGGAGCCAGTAAAGGTGAATGTCGGTGGGGAGTTAGAGTCGGGGTAGGTCAGTCCAGGGAGGATGAGCTGGGCCCCCGACATCCTCACAAAACCAGCCCAACTCGTCCCCGCCTCCCTAACCTGTCCTTCCTCCCACCTATCCACTCTTCCCACCTCAAGCCCCACCCCAATCTCCTACCTACTAGCCTCATCCCACCCCCTTGACCTGTCCATCCTCCCTGGACTGACCTATCCCCTCTTTACCTCTCCACCTACGCTCACCTTTACTGGCTCCACGCCCACCTCTTTGACTTGTCTGTCTCCTGTTCACCTATCTTCCCCTTTTTCCATCGCCTATCCACCTCCCCTCTCTATCTATTTATTTCAGAATCCCTTTCCCTCCCCCATTTCTGAAGAAGGGTCCATAGCCAAAACGCCATCTTTCCTGCTCCTTTGACGCTGCTTGGCCCACTGCGTTCATCCAGCTCGACACCTTGTTATCTCATTTTTATCTAATACTTATTTAACTTTGTGTCAATTTGTTTATGTATTTTAATTGTTTCTTTGGGGCCTTCTTGTTTAATCCTTAAAATTTTTCCTTTTGCTTCTTCTTTCCTGTCTCTTAGTGCTACATGAAATTTTTTTTTTCTCTTCTGTACTTTGCAGTCAAGCCCATTAATACTGTGCCATCCTGAAGCTGTGTCTAGATTGAATCTCTTGCATAAATTTCTGTCTACCTTTATTGTTGAATAAGACCACCAGAAATTGGTATCATATGCCAGAAATGGCCTTACCAAGGCACTGTATAATAAAAGTGTCATTTCTTTTGTATTCTTTTCCCCTTGCAATAAATGCAAGCATACCATTGGCCTTCATAATCAAGTTGTAATTAATACTAACTTCGTACTTTAGGTAACAGGAAATCCAGATACCCCTGAGTTCTGCAATCTCCTGCTAACTTGCAATGTCATTTTCCTCCAAATGTGTCTCTTATTTTCTAGCTGAGTGGCACTGGTGTTACTTTTTCTCACAGAAGATCTTGAATGTTTGGGGGGGAGAAAAAAGCTTTCTCAAAAGACAGTGGAAATACAGTCATTGAATGTTCTTAAGGTAGAGGTAGGCTCTTGGTTAACAGGGGGTGAAGGCTCATTGGGGTTAGGCTGGACTGTAGAGTATCTGATCAGTCTTGATCTTGTTGAATGGTGGTGCATGCTTGATTGACCAAGTGACCTACACTTAGTCCTTAATTGAATGCTTGTACGGTTTTTCTAAGCAATCGAACCATCTTCAGCAGAACATTCTCTTATTATTCGTGCGTGGCTACTTAAGGAATCCATTATGGATCTATTCTGGGCCTCGTCTGTTTGGACATTGGCTGCCATGACCTAAAACTAGTAACAGCAAGTGCCACGTGTGGATGTTAACACTGAGCTCCACCTTGCCATCATCTCTCTCTAATCTTCTTCATTACTATTGCCAGTCTGCTCATCAACATTCAGTTTTGGAAGAAATGCAGTTTGCCCTACTAAATGCTGTACAGACCAAAACATTCATTTTAGGCTCTGTGTCAAGTTATATTCCATTGGGACTGATATCATCTGTCTTGCAGTCTTGGTGAAGCTTTGCTTTCCGGTGTTGTAGTGGATTGCTAACTTCCAGACACACACTAAACCTTTTTATACCTGCTTTAGACTAAATATACTTGCTATTGGATCCTGAGTTGGGCTTCTGGTCTTGTATCACTAAAAGCAACTGTTTCTGTTGTTGTGTTTGACACCTGACTAATTTCTTCTGATACCCCCATACTTCCCAACTTGTTTATTCCAGGGCTTAGAAAATTCATGGGTTTGGAAGGTGCTATCTGAGGATCTTTGAATTTCTGCGGTGCATCTTGTCAATAGGAGCCGCAGAGTGTACTAAGTGTTGGTGGAGACAGTGGATGTAGTACAAACAAGCAGGCTGCTTTGTACTGGAAGGTGTCAAGCTTCTTGAGTTGTTGGAGCTGCACTCATCCAGGCAAGTGGGGAGTATTCCATCACACTCCTGACTTGTGCTTTGTAGATGGTGGACAGTCTTTGGGGAATTGGGTAGTGTGTTACTCACAACAATATTCCTACAGCCTGACCTGCTCTTGTTGTCAGTGTTTTTATATGGTGAATCCAGTTGAATCAAGACTAACCCTCTGGATGTTGATAGTGGGAGATTCAAGGGTGATGGTGAGATTGTCTTTTATTGGTGATGATCATAGCCTGGCATTTGCATGGAGAAAATGTTACTTGCTATTTGTCAGCCCAATCCTGGATACTGTCCAGATCTTGTTGCGTTTGAACATAGGCTGCTTCAGTCTCTGAAGAACCGGAAATGGTGATGAACATTGTATTATCATCAGTGAACATTCCCACTTCTGATCTTGTGATGGAGGCAGGCCGTTGATGAAGCAGCTGAAGATGGTTGGGCCTTGGACACTACGCTGAGGAACCCCTGTAAAGATGTCCTGGAGCTGAGGTCTCTGACCTTCAACAACCATGACCATCCTCCTGTGTGTCAGGTATGACTGCAACCAGCGGAGAGTTTGACCCTGATTTCCACTATGATGCCACACTTGGTTGAAGGTCAAGGGCTGTCATTCTCGCCTCACCTCTGGAATTCAACCCTTTTGTACGTGTTTGAAGCAAATGGCCCTGATGGAACCCAAACAAGGTGTTGCTGACCAGGTGCTACTTGATAACATGATTATTGATACCTTCCATCACTTTACTGATTGCAAATTGACTGTTGGGGTAATAACTGGCTGGGTTGGATTCGTCTTGCTTTTCGTGTACAGGACATAGGTGGGCAATTTTCTACGTTGTTAGGTAGGTGCCAGTGTTTTAACTATATTGGAAGAGTTTGGCAAGGGGAAAGACCAGCTCTGGAGCATATGTCTTCAGTACCATTGCTGGAATGTTGCCACGGCCTGTAGCATTTGTAGTGAGCGGTAAGTCCATCCATTTCTTGATGTCATGTGGAGTGAATCGACTTGACTGAAGATTGGTACCTGTTGTGCTGGGGACCAGTAGACAAGGCTGAGATGGATAATCCACTCAGCGCTTCTGGCTGAAGATTGCTGCAATAGCTTTAGTCTTGTCTTTTCCACTGATGTGCTTGGCTCTTCCATCCTTGAAGATAGGATATTTGCACAACCTCGTTCCAGGGATTTGTTTAATTGTCCTCCATCATTCATGACTAGATGTGAATGAGTATAACAATTTTTATTACTGTTTTTCTATTTTTTTTTCCACATCTGACTGTTTCAGGTAAACATTTATAACTGGGGTATTAATTTGTGGTTAATTGAGGTATTCTGAACTCAGATTCCAAAAAAAAATCCACAAATGGTTTGGTTCCAAGCATTCCAGACGGGCACAGTTACCGTGTAGCAATTTTTAAAAACTTATTTGTTAATGGGATGTGGGATTTGCTTGCTAAGGCAGCATTTATTGCTCATTTCTAATTGCCCTCAGGTGGTAAGCTTCCTGTGACTTTGTGTATTTTCTTTTACTAATCGCTAATGACCTTCAATTGGCTTGTTTGCTCTTGAGCCAAGTAAAATGTCTAGTTAGATTTAGCATTGACATGTCTTCTCATAAGCATGCTGCAGTGTACTTCCATATGTTTCTTTCTTCCTGGTTAATTATAGCCAGAGAATCCCTTGTAATGTATTTTCTCTTCCTGCTCATGCGTTCTGTATTTCTGCTGTTGCCCCATTGTCCTTGGTGTTCTCCTGGGTTGTCCCTTGGCCCACTCTTATTTCCAATTCACTTGGTGCCCCTAAGTGACACCATCTGAAGGCAGAGCGTTAAAGTTCCTGTGTGCTGCTGACACCTTGTTCTATCTCACCATTGTGTCTTTGACTCTCCCATGGAAATTTCCTCCGGTTATACTTTGGGAAGACTGTAGCAATGTTTGTAAGTCCTACTCCCAACTCTGTTCCTTAATTGCTGATTCCATCCGTCTCCACATCTGCAGCCTGAGTGCCTGATATTGTGTTCTGCTTCTGATCTTATGCTATCACGAAGAGACTCTCAGTCCAATTTCCTCCTCTTCAACTTTGTCCTCATCTCAACTTATTTACTGCACGAATCCTCATTTGTGCCTTCATTTCTTCTAGACTTGTCTATTCTGACATGCCCCGGGTTGGTCTTCAGCATTCTACATTTTATAATGTGATGTAATCCAAAACTTTGCTCGGTGTTTTACAGCAAACCCGATTGCCTCATGACACCTATGTTAGCTGATTGATATTACTTCTTCATCTAACAACATTTTGATTTTTATAATTCCCATCCTTGTTTTCATATCCTCTGGCTTTGCGACTCCCTATTTCTCTCAGTTTCTCCAGGCCTACAACCCTTTCAGAATGCCTGTGCTCCCCTAATTCTGGCCAGTTATTTGTTTAGAATTGCGAATCCACCTGACCTGCATATCTTTTGGACTGTGGGAAGAAATCCACTCAGACGTCGGGAGACACGGGTTGGCTAATGGAGAATTGCCAGAGACAATTTACCTAGACCATCAGACTGTCAATTAAGATATCATCAATAAATGAGGTGGTATTAGGGGATGCGAGAATTGCAGATATTGCATTCTTGATCATAAGATGAAAGTCAATGCCCAGCAATTACAGATTGGTCAGTTTTGTTCACACAATTTGAGACAAAATTGGTACTCACATGGACAAACATGGATTAGTTACAGAAAGCCAACATAGATTTATTAAAGTTGTTAAAGGTAAATTGTTTTGAATATTTTTCCCCTGATGTAACAGAATAGAAGGGTAAGGTTATATAGTTGATTTAGTTTGCTTGAATTCCTTAAAGGCATTTGGCCAAGTGTCACACCTGGTTTTATCAGCTGAGTTGAAGTCTAGCAGGATACATGGATACAAAGCTTGTATGACAGGAGAAAATGATTGTGATCGGTTGTTTGTTTTTGGACCAGAGGTTGGTACCTTGTGCCATTCACTTGGATTTGGTGGTAGTACTATTATTTTATAGTAATGAACTCGTCTTCAGTGGACAGAGCATAATTTCAAAATTGGCAGGTCATTCTTGATTTGGAAGTATGAAGAACTCAGGAGATTGTGGCAAATTTCAAGAGGATGGGATGGAGGAATAATTGGCTAAGATTTGGACAAAATTTAGTGAATTTTGAAGAGGGAATTTTGAATATAAAATAAGGAATGTAATTTGAATAACTGTGCTAAAGTGGAGTACATAGTGCACAAATTATTTAAGATGGTCTAGTGACATGAGAAAGTGGTTTCTTAAAAAAGACAGATTGGATTCTAACCTTTAAAATTGCACATAGTGTTCAAAAGCAAGAAGTTATGAAGGACTTCACTAAATGCAGCCCATTGGAGCATTTTGTCTGATTCTGGGCATCATCCTTTTGAAAAGATGTGAAGGTATTAAAGAAGATGTAAGAAAGATCAATAATGCTGGCTCCAAGGATGAGGAACCTTTGTGTTTCGTTAGATTGAAGAGGCTGGGGCTATTCTCTTTTTACAGAAGAGAAAGTTGAGATGAATTTTGAATGATTTTTGTAAAATACTTCTGTTTGCGCAATGTAGATTGAGAAACTCTTCCCGTTGGCAGAAGGTTTGAGAACCAGAGAACACCAATTTAAGATGATTGGCAAAAGCAATGGTGATGTGAGGAAAAACTTGAAAACAACATTTGGTTCCGATCTGGAATGCACTGTGTATGTGGATGTGGATAACTACCTTGACACTGAGCATAGTGGCTCAGTGGTTAGCAGTGCTGCTTCTCACTGCCAAGGATCTGGGTTCTATTTTCCCTCCGGCGACTGTGTGGAGTTTCCATATTCTCCCCTTGTTTGCATGGGCTTCCTCTGGGTGCTCGGGTTTCTTCCCGCAGTCCAAAGATGTGCAGCTTGGTGGGTTGGCTGTGCTGAGTTGCCCATGGTGGTCTTGGATGTGTAGGTTAGGTGGATTAGCCATGGGAATTACAGGATTACAGGGATCAGATAGAGGTATGAATCTAGATTGGGTGCTCTTCAGAGGATCGGTGTGGACTCGATGGGCCAAATGGCCTGCTTCCACACTGTAGGGATTCTATGAAGAGCCAAAACATGGAGGCTAAGAGGAAAGGTAGGGAAGTGTAATGAAAATGTTGTTTTTCAAAAGAGCCAAATGGGAGATGGTAGGTCACTTCACCATTTGGATGTAACCTTTTTGATTCTAAGAAAAATCTAGTTCAGCATAATGTTACTGTTAGAAGGATTATTAGATTGTTTTGGAATGGTCTAAAATTTAAGGCAAAGTGATGTGGATCATGTGACCTGTTTTGAAGTTTGGCTGCCAGCAAAGCCTCGCTGATTCGATAATTTGAGGTCAAAGAAGGGCTGTTTACGGGAAGAATGCTCAAGGTGGTGGTAGCACCCTCAGAGTTTTCACTTTTTTTTGGTTCGTAGAATGTAATTGTTGCAGAATAGGCCAGTAATTATTCCATTAATAAGGTGTTGTGTAGCACTTATCTGGACCCTTGCAGTTTGTGCAGTGTTTCTATGCCCATATTGCTGTTAGGATGGCAATTCCTGAAACTTGAACTGTCTACCGTGAAGTAGTGGTGATACAGTGCCAAGTCAGGATGGAGTATGGCTTAGGGAACTGAATAGTGGTGGTGTTTCCATGCCCTGTCCTCCTAGGTTGTAGAGGATGTGGATTTGAAAGGTACTGTTGAAAAAGCCTTGAGTTCTTGTCGTGCATCTTGCTGCAGGGCAACGACACAACCATTGTTTCTTGATAGAGGGAATGTGTGTTTATGCTGGTGGGCAGACTACCAAAATATACTATCGAGAGTAGTAGGTTGTAAATAGGTGTACTTTAAATTGGCCACTTCACTTAATTCTTGCTCACCTTGGAACTCTTGATAGATAGCAAATCAGTATCTCCACCTCAATACGAGGCTAATGTGAATCATGGTGCAATGAAAATGGGCTTTGAGAATGGAATGATTTATAAGGTATCCATGAAAACACTTTTTTGGTTATTTAGTCTGCTGTGTTGGGACCTTTAAACAGGGTCTGGTAGAATCACATGCTGTGTTAAATGGAGGATCTTCAGTAATGCTGTCACCCTGGAGAACCGACATTACAAGGCAGGGAAATGATGGAACAGTATTGATCTTCAGGAATCCAGAATCATTTTGAACTAACTTTTGGAAAATGCCATACGTCCTTAAAGGACAGAATAGTATCTCTCTGTGAAACTTGATTTCTTTGCTTGGACAAGGGGCAAATTTGGTTCTTTTGCTTAAATATAACCCCTAAAGATGTTGTTTAGTTAATAGAGCTTTTATTCATTTTTTTCACTCCCACAGTAAACCTGTTAGAACCTGAAGTCTTGTCTCATTTTCTTTCAGTGATTAACTGGAAGTTTGAATTTCTTTTTGTAAGTTAGAGGTCTCAATGACGTTTGTAATAACATAACCACCCTCTATCTTGGTGGCTTTTTGCTATTATTGACATGAGCCTCAGTTTAATGAAACTATTTCAGAAACTAGAATGATTTGGACAACGGGAAGGACCGGATAACCAAACTGATCAGGAAATATATTGCCACAAAAGACTTGATTCACAAAATGTCCATCAGTCCTCTTGTGATTTCCGAACTCATATCAGATACTACCAGCAGATGATTTTAGATTGCTCTTGCTGTTTTTCTGATCCCTTTTCTGAAGAAAAGTGGGCAAATTGTCAACTTGTGATGCTTTTTATCATGTGCCTGGGAATGATTCTAAACAGTCAGATGTCGTTTCAGGATGTTCCACAGCACTGATTCGATCTCGTTCAGAAACTACACCTTTAGAGCAATCTGTTTAAATTGCTGTTGTTTTCCTGATAAAGTGAATGCTATGGAACAATAATTGGCTGTTAAACTTGAATATAATGTATATGCGGCAGACCCCTCAACTTCTGTTAGTTGAACATGGTAGACATCCTTAAAAGAATGAAACAAAACTTGGTAATGTAATAAATAGTGGTCATGATAGTAGGAGGCTTAAAGCGGGTATATATTGTTATGTGAAATTGGGAAGCTGCGTGGCAAATGCAATTTAATGCCAATAAATCTGAAGTAATGCACTTTGAGGAAACATGAGGCAGTATAATCTAAATGGAATTATTTTAAATGAGTAAAAGCACAAAGGACCAAGGGGTGTATATTCAACAATCTTTTGCAGTTGGCAGGACAAGTTGAGATGGTGGTTAAGAAAGTGTAAGGGAACCTTGACTCTGTAAAGAGGAGCACTGTACGCCTAAACACTGAAGTCAAACTAAGCCTTGATAAATCTCTGGTTAGGCCTCAGCTGAGATCTTCCATGCAGTGTTGCTGTGAAATTTCAAGGCCTTTGAGGGAATATAGAGATTTGTCAGGATGGTTCTAGAGATAGGAGTGTTCAGTTATGTGGAAAAGTAGACCATGTTGTGATTGCTGTTCTTTGAGCAGAAGTTAAAGGATGACGTCTTAAAACATGAAGAATTTTGATAGAAAATAGGGGAAAAACAGTTGCCTCCTGCAAGTCAGTAGGTACTACTGAAGTTACAGAATTAAAACAATTCCTGAAAGAAACAGAGGGAAAATGAGGGGAACTTTCACCACACAGTTTAATATTGGAACACAAATCTGAAAGTGTAGTGTAATCAGATTTCATAGGGATTTATGAAAAGGTATTGGATAATTATTTGAGGATGATTAAACTTGCATGGCCTTGGATAAAGATGGGATATGGATTAAGCATTACAGATACCAGCTTTCGGCCAATTTGATTCATTCCACATGATACGGAGAAATGGCTAGAGGCATTGGATGGTACTAAGGCTGTGGACCTGATAACATTCTGGCAATAGTCGTGAAGACTTGGAGTCATAGTTATACAGCACGGAAACAACTTTAGTTGACTAGGTACCCTAAATTGATCTAATCCGATGGATCAAATGCTGGCAAATATCCCTCTTAAACCCTCCTAATTCGTGTCCCTGTTTAGATGCCTTTTAAATGTTGAGTGTACAAATCCTGCCTTGGTTTGCCTATCAAAATGCAGCACCTCACATTTAACTGAGTTGAACTCCATCTGCCACTCCTCAGCCCATTGGCCCATCTGATTTAAGTCCTGGTGTATTTCTAGATGACCGTCTTCATTGTCCACCATACCTTGAATTTTGGTGTCATCTGCAAGCTTGGTAAGCACACCATTATATATTTGAATCCAAATAATTCATTTGCGTGACGAAAGCAGTGTTCTCAACACTGACCTTTTTGGTATATTGGTGGTTTCATGCCTCCAGTCTGAAAAACAACAGTCTCCTGCTAGCCTCTGTCTCCTATCTTCAAGCCAATTTTGTATCCAGTTGGCTAGCTCCCCCTAGATTCCCTGTAGCCTAACATCGTTAATCAGCCTACTGTGCAGAACTTTGTCAAACACCTTTGCTGAAGTTCCTGTGGACAGCATGAACTTCAGCAAGCCATTTTGACAAGGTTCTATATTGTAGACTGGTTAGCAAGGTTACATTAGGTGGAATCCAGGGGGAGCTAGCCAATTGGATACAAAATTGGCCTGAAGGTAGGAGACAGAGGGCTGCCTTTTTTTGTTACCTGTTCAAAAAAAACTTAAGTTAGTGAGACAGGATTTCACATTACCAAAGCCCTGCTGACTATTGTCAGTCCTTCCCTTTCCAAATGCATATAAATTCTGTCCCTCAGAATCCACCCCCCCCAATAACTTAACTACCACTGATGTCAGGCTCACTGGTCTATAGTTCCCTGGCTTTTCCTTACAGATTTTCTTAAATAATGGCCCCACATTAGCCACCGTCCAGTCCTCTGACACCTCACTCATGGCTGTTGATGATGTAGATATCTCTGCAAGGGGCCCAGCAGTCTCTTCCCTAGCTTCTCACAAAAGTCTGGAATACAACTGAACAGGTCCCAGGGATTTATCTACCTTTGTGTTTTAAGACCTCCAGCATCTTGTCTTGTGTGATATAGATGCTTTTCAAGACATCATTATTTATCCAAGTTCCTTGGCTTCAAGTCCTTCTCCACAGTAAATACTGATGTTAAAAAAAGTGTTTAGTATCTCGCCCATCTCCTGTGATTCCTTACGTGGGCAGCTATGCTAATGTTTAAGGGGCCCCATTCTCTCCTGAGTTGGTCTATTACCCTTAATGTAACAATAGAGTCTCTTTGGATTCTCCTTTTAACCATAGTTGCCAAAGTTATCTTATGTCCGCTATTTGCCGTCCTGATTTCCCTTTTAAGTATACTCCTACTGCCTTCATACTTGGGATTCATTCCTGCTGTCTGTACCTGACATGCCAGAGCCTCAATTTCGCCATCATCTCGCATTCCGTATATCTACCAGCCTTGCCATTCACACCTAGAGGAATTTACTGTCTTTGAAGACCTATTATCTCATGTCTGAAGGTTTCTTTCTTTCCACTTGTCCCTTTTGCCTGTGATTAGCACTCCTCCCTCATCAACTTTTGAAAGTTCCTGCCTAATACTTTCAAAATTGTCCTTATGCAATTTAGAACTTTAACTATTATACTTGACCTATCCTTTTCCATCACACTTGTAAAATTAATAGAATTATGATCACTGGTCCTAAAGTGCTTTCCCACTCAGCCACTTGCCCCAGTGTTTTTCCTACGAGAAGGTCAAATTTTGTTCCTTCCTTAGTGGGTTCATTTACATATTGAATAAGAAAATGTTTTTGTATACACTTAAATTATTCTCCATTCAAGCCCTTAACACTATGTGGCAGCCCCAGTCTATGCTTGGAAAGTTTTTAAATTCCCTACTCACTACACCCCTATCATGTTTACTGATATCTGAGCTCTCCTTAGAAATTTGCTTCTCAGTTTTCCATTGACTCTTAGGGTGCCGATAGTGCAACCCCAATAAGGTGATCATCCCTTTTTCTTATTTCTCAGTTCTGCCCATATAACTTCACTTGACACTCTCAGGAATATACTCCTAAATACAACAATAATGTTTTCCTTCAAAAATGTCATGCTGCTGCCTCTTTTTGCGCCCCCCCCCCCCCGCCCGACTTTCAATATTTCCTACAGCATCTATGTAGCTGAACGTTTAAGCTGCCAGTTCTGCCTCTCCCTGAGCTACATCTGTCACAGCTGATATCCCAGTTCACCTGCCTTGCCTGTTAGGCCTCTTTGCATTGGAATAAATGTAGTTAAATTTATCTTCCTTGACCTCATTCTCTGCCTGCCCCTGCCTGCCCTGACTATTGAACTTGCTCCTCTTATGTACTGTAGCAGCCACAGACATGTCTCTATTTCTGGCTGTATCCTTTGGGGGTACACACGCACGCGCGCGCACGCACGCGCGCACACACACACACACCTCCGCTCATAACCCCACGGGTGCTCGTATACCCCGGACGGGGCCCCAATGGTCTAAACGTATGAACTTTGCCCTGTACATGAGTTCTGTAGCAATGCATATACTGCCCTACCCTCCTAATCTTGCTCCTTTTAGCGCACGGCAATGGAGGTAATCCTGATATTGTTACCCTGGTCTTGCTTTTCAACCTCCTGCCTAATTTCCTTTATTCTCTCTGTGTACACTGACCTCTGCTGGCTACTCTCCCCTTTGCACATTCTACATTCACTCCAACACATCCTTGACCCCAGCAATAGGGAGTCAACACGCCATTTTGATGTCTTGCTGACAGCTGCAGAAACGTTTGTCTGTGCCTCTGATTTGAGAACCCCCTGCCACAATTCATCTCTTGAAACTTGGTATACCCCCTCTTTACTGTCAAGCCAGTTAGGATACCAGAAACCTGGCTGTCAGTGGTATATTTCCCTCGAGCCATCATCTTCTACCACATCCAAAACAGCATATTTTTTTGAGATGGAGTTAGCCACAGGAGACTCCTGCAATACCTGCCGACCTCTCCTAACTTTGCTAGTGGTAACCCATCTCCTGACTGTATGTGCCATCCAATGCATCATCCCGCTCCTGTAAATTCCTCATGGCTTCTGAATTGCTCCCAGCAATCTATGTGATCTTTTGGATTTGCAACCAAACACTCTTCCTGCAGACGTAGTCTCCAGGAACATTGAAATGCTCCCTGATCTCCCATGTCCTCCAGACCTGTAACTCCCCTAGCCAAGCTCTTCCAGTACAGTTACAACGCTGGCATCAACTTGACGATTAGTTATCCTGGTTGTCCTCTACACACGCAGCATGACAAATTCTGCCTGGCCTATTAGGCTATTCTTGATCATTGGTAAAGTGATGGAAGGTGTCACCAATAGTGCTTTCAATAGCAGGTGCTCAGCGATAACCTGCTCAGTAGTGCCTTGTTTGGTTTCTGCGAGGGCCACTCAGCCGCTGACTTTATTACAGCCTTAGTTCAAACCTAGACAAAAGAGCTGAGTTCCAGAGGTGAGGTGATAATGAAAGCTCTTGACATTAAGGCTGCATTCGACTGAGTGTGGCATCAAGGAGCTCGAACAAAACTGGAATCAATGCGTATCGGGACAAACTCTGGTTGGAGCCACAGTGGGTAAGTGGGAACATGGTGATGGTTGGTAGTGGTAAGTCATCTGAACTCCAGGACATCTTTGCAGGAGTTCTTCAGGGTTGTGCCCTCGGCTCAGTCATCTTCAGTTGCTTCAACAATGACCTGCCTTCCATAGCAAGGTCAGAAGTGTGGATATTCACCAATGATTGTACCCTGTTCAGCACCACTTGCATCACCTCAGATACTGAAACAGCCTATGTTCAAATGCAACAAAATCTGGACAGTATCCAGGATTGGTCTGACAAGTTGTAAATAATATTTGAGCCAAGTAAATGCAAGGCTATAACCATCACTACTAAGAGATAATCTAACCACCATTCGTTGACATTCAATGTTACATCATTGAAACCCCAACTGTCGAAATCCAGGTGATTACCATTGACCAGGAGCTCACCTGGACTTGTCACTTTGGCACAGAGGCCACAATAGGAGCTCGGAGGCTGGGAATACAGTGGTGAGTAACTCGCACCCTGACTCCCCAAAGTGTATCCATTATCTACAAAGCATAAGTCAGGAGTGTGATGGAACATTCCCTAGTTGCCTGGATGGGATTTTCTCCAACAAACTTGATGCCATCCAGGACAAAGCCCACTTGATAGGCACAACATTCTCAGACATCCACTCCCTTTACCACTGATGGTCAGTAACTGTCTTCGAGATGCACTGCAAATTTCACCAGAGATCCTTAGAAAGTATCTTGCAAACTCACGACCACTTCCATCTCGAAGGACCAAGGGCAGCAGATACATGGGAATACCACCGCATTCAAATTCCAAGCTGTTCACTGTCCTGACTGGAAAATATATTGCTGTTCCTTCAATGTTGCTAGATCAGAATCCTGGAATTCCTTCTCTCAGGCCATTGTCGGTCAACCTAGAATATAGCATTTAAAGACAGCAGCTCACCACCTCGAGCAACGAGGAATGTTGCCCATTCCTCGTTGCTCGAGGTGGTGAGCTGCTGTCTTTAAATGCTATATTCTAGGTTGACCGACAATGGCCTGAGAGAAGGAATTCCAGGATTCTGATCTAGCAACATTGAAGGAACAGCAATATATTTTCCAGTCAGGACAGTGAACAGCTTGGAATTTGAATGCGGTGGTATTCCCATGTATCTGCTGCCCTTGGTCCTTCGAGATGGAAGTGGTCGTGAGTTTGCAAGATACTTTCTAAGGATCTCTGGTGAAATTTGCAGTGCATCTTTAAGACAGTTACAGCAATGCCAAGTCCCACGAGCAAGTTCTCCTTTAAATAAAAGTTGGATATCCCTTTCAAGGAGCAAGCATAAATGACAGACCACATGATCTTCTGTGATGTCAAGTCCTCTGAAATGTAGTGGTGTTACTAGAAGTTAATAGTTGAAAATGTAGCTACAGACCTGGTATGTAGGTGAATGTCACCAACTATCTCAATTCTGTAAAGCTTGCCTGGTTT
This sequence comes from Stegostoma tigrinum, assembly GCF_030684315.1. Taxonomy (NCBI): domain Eukaryota; kingdom Metazoa; phylum Chordata; class Chondrichthyes; order Orectolobiformes; family Stegostomatidae; genus Stegostoma; species Stegostoma tigrinum. The sequence goes on from NC_081369.1 coordinate 28,170,102, forward strand.
CTGCAATTGACACAGGTTTGTCCAGCATTTTGAGGTGAGAGGCTGCGTTTCAATGCTTTTCTTAGACAAGAGACCAATGAGCAAATTTCAGAAAAATAAAGTTTGGCGCAGCACAAATCATGAGTTTCAAGATGGAAATGGAACGAGGACGAAAACAAAACACTTGCTGAGCAAATAAAATCTCCAAGTAATTTTTTGTTCAAGTAAGTAATAATTGAACATGACTGTGCTCAAGTGCCACTAAGCAGAAGTAATGATTGACAATGGAACCAATGAGACTTCAAGTGCCGTCCTCAAGGATGGGTAAGAGGCTGCAAGCGAGAGGCTTTGTCTTCCTGGGTAGAAGTGAAAGAATGGAGTTCCTGTGGCATTGGTGTGGCTAAGACTTTGGTATTTGGCTTGCTTTCTTCCTTCAGAACTGCTGACTGGCCATGGCTTTCCACAATCTCCTTTTCAGAGTTTGACCCAGCACTGGTTTTTTAAAAATTTTGCCGGTTACAGCGGATGACGGGTTGCTGTTATCTTGCTTACAGTATCATCTTCTGTTTAGTGCTATATCCTTGATCTTCTCTTCTTACATATGACATTAAACTCTACTTCCTCCATTGTTCAAAATGTTGTTCTTTATTTTCTCTAATTCCTATTCAACATTAAGAGCTGCAGTCTCCAAATTTTCCTTCAGCTTAGCATGACAGTACCAAGACAGCCATTTTGACTCCATCAACTCTCTTGGCCTCGACCTTGAATTTGAGGTACAGATTTGACTGCTGGATCTTTGGGAAGCTTTCTTTGAGGTCTTTTATTGTCATTTTGACAACAAAATCTAGGTTTGTTTTTGTTTTTCTGTCCATTGCATTATTATTGTGTAGGTAATGAAAGATAATTTAAGCTAAGTACAAGAAGCACATTACCTGAAATCTAATTTAGTAACATATTGCATTAAGTTGATTGGTTAATTAATTCCAGTGCTGGTAAATTTGATACTTGATTTGTTTTACTCCTATTCCTTTCATTGTAATCATAAGATGCAAATTTAATATGATTGACAAAAAACAGGTGAAACAAGAAATCCTTGTTTGACTAAATTCTTATCTACAACATACTTGCCTGAAAAGGTGGTGGAAACTGATCCAATTGTAACTTTCAAAAGGGAATGATATTATAAACTTGAAGTGGGGGAAACAGATTACAAAGCACAAGGAAAAGAGCAGTCTGGTATTATAGAGTTGACAGCAACATGATGGGCTGAGTGGTCTTTTTTGTTCTGTACTAGTCCATGTTTCTGAAATTTTGTTTGGTTCTTCAAAAGTCTTCATTCCTGATGTGGATACAGTAGATACAAAACATTTGGGGAATATTTATATTAATAAAACTAATGTGGGTAATTTCTATCAAGGATTTTGAATAGTGATCAAATGGAGAGACTTAAGATTTAATTCCATTCATTCCCCAATTTCTAGCTCTACTTGGTCATTTCTAGTGCTGCTTCAACTGTCTGTTGACTGAGTCGGGATAATGGTACTTAGGAATTAAACTTGATGTGTATGACTCAGTATTCACTGGATAAACTGTCAGCCACTGGGGAATACTGTTGATACTTTGAAATTTTCATTATTTTCCCCTTTGTTACATTTGCAAGGACAGGAGAGAAAAAAACAGTTTGGTATAGGTAAGTTTACAATGGAAAATGTTTCCCTCAGGATGCCAATCTCAATGGCACAATGCAACTGAGAATGACTTCCTGAGAGAGAACATTTTCCATTACCAAAAAGGCCTATTGCTTGAAATATGTACGCTGTGTGGAACATAGCAGGAAAATTTGACTGGAACAGATAAGTTAAATGTTACTGAAATAAAAATGTGTTCTTGGACTGAAGTGTAACACACTGGCTAGATTACATACCCATGCAAAACTTTACATAGCATTATGGGGATTAAAATCATTTTTAGAAGTTTGGTTTATCATCTCTTTTTCTATTACATTTGGTTACCTGCTAACATGAGGGAAAAGGTTGGTTTCATGGTTTTGCCAATTCTGTCAATATTCTGGTCAAATGATGAATTTATTTTGAACCCCTTGCGATCTATTTTGTGCCTACCTTGTGTCTGTCTTTTAACGGCCCTCATGACAATTAATGTTTAAGATATCTTAAACTACAGCAGTCTGTGGAACTTGGGCATATTCTTGGTCTTGTTCCGAATGGAGTTTTATTTTAGCCTGGTGATGATGAAGAAATGGCAGTATGCTTTCAAGACAGGATGGTGTTTGAATTGGAGCACAGTTTGCAGGTGGTGATGTTTCTGTGTGCCTTCGATTCCTGATTTCTATTGACTTAGCTATCAGTTGGGCTGCTTGATGCCATGATTAGGCAAATGCTGCCTTGATATTAGAACCAATCACTCCTGATTCATTCTGGAATTTTGTCAATGTTTGAATCAAAGTTCTATTCAGTTTCAGAGCCAAGTTAATAGGTGAGAAAATGGTAGTGCTATTTTCTCAATTTTTGGTAAGATTTAGTTACCTTATAAATAATTATGCTGCTTCTTTCAAATGGGGCCCTATAGACGAGCAGAAAAATTTTATATGCATGAAAACGCTGACATTAGTACTGCCATTTCTTCATCATTGATAGTCCAGTACCTTAGTGAAAACATGTTTCGTGCATTATAACAATGACTACACTTTAAAAATACTTAATTTGCTGTAAAGTGCTTTAAGATGTTGAGATTGTGAAAGCCATTGTGTAAATTTCAAAACTTTTTTTGTCCTTTATCTTTTATTGATTCATTTTGATTATCCTTCAGTCTGTGTATTTTGCCAACTGTGGCTTAGTGGGAAGTGTACTTGGTTTGAGTTAGAAAGTTCATGTTCTAGTTCTAGACCTATTCCAGAGACTTGAGCACAAAAAACAAGCTGACATTCCGTTGCAGCGCTTGGGGTGAGTTGCATAACCTTGGAGATAGCATCTTCTTAGATACAAAGTTGAGACCAAGGCATAGTTTACTGAACTGGTGGGAAAGATCTAAGGACTATTTTTGAAGAAGAAGAGTGGTTATTACAGTCTCCAGCTCATATCTAGCCTTTAACTCAATTTTCTTTTTCAAAGAAAAATAATTGTGCACTTATCATGCTGTTTGTGGGATCTGCTTGTACAATTCCTATATTGTAACAGTGAAAACTTTTCCAAAGCATTATTTCGGGACATGCTGAAACTATTAGAGATACTACACATGTGGAAGTGTTTTGTTTCCAGTTCACCTCTCCTATCTTCCTGTCTAACTGTTTGTTCTGTCAGGCTGGAGTTTGTTTTAAATTCCTGGGTGTGACATAAATTGTCCAAGCCAATCCTTTTCCCTTTACATTGACTAACCTCCAATTCATTCTCTTGCATCCTTACTTTACTGCCAACTAGTGTGGTTACATGCAAACTTGACCCCTAATGGAATGATATAAAGATGTCCAACTGAAGACTGGAGGTGCATATTCAATAGAGATTGTGCTCTCACTTGATGTCCTTGATCAGAGGCGAGGAGGCAAAGAGACCACAACTATTTTGTGAAAATACTGTGAAATATAACAGCATTCTTTAAAGCTCTAATTACGTTTTAGTGTTTTATATGTTACTTTTGCTTGGTGTTTTGCAATGCGCTATGTGTTTGTGTGAATTTCCGAAGTGTGCTATTTTGATGTATTTCATCATTGGTTTGAATAGCACCTGGATTTGAATATTGGTGTGTTGTTGCCTTCATCAAATTAAAGTTGTGCAAAGACAGTGCAAATCCACAGTGTTCTGTGGACTTCGTTTACTCTTCAAAGGTTTCATGTAAAATCTATTCCTGTTAATCTGATTTCATATGAGTCTGTCACCTGTAATTATTGTCCTTCTCTTATCACAAGCACCTATTAATTTTTCTTTGTCTTTTACATTGTGGGCACTGTAAGAGGTCTATCGACACTCCCCTTAGTGACTTCTTTCCCCTACTATTTGTCATCCCCACCCAAAACTGAGTCTACCTCGTGATCCCCTGATCTCGAACTGTTCTGCAGTTGATATCCTTGACTAACACTGCTATGCTTTAACCTTCACGTGTTTTTCAAACCTCCTGTCTTTCTCAAATGTCATACACCCCTCAATATTGAGAACTCAATCCTTACCATTTGAAGCCGTATCTCCGTGCTGCTATCAATTTGTTTACATTGAATGCTTTCATGTTCCGATGCAAAGTCCACTAGTTTTTGCTTTTAGGCTTCTTCAAAATTGGTATTGTAGTTAACTGGCATGAGATGGCGCAAATTCACAAATACTTATTTGGTAGTTCTTTATTAGGTTGTTTAACTTGTAATTAGTGAATTTTTTAAAGTATCTGCAGAAATTGTGTTAAGTGAATTGATCCCGAATAAGGGTTTTTAATGCTGTGTTCACACATGTAGTTGTTCCAGAATACAACCAAGAGTCTTCACCAGTGACTTTATAATGTAGCTAAATAAGAGTTGAAACCTATTAGAGACAGGTAAGAAAGACTTGAAAATTGTTGTAGGCTTTGTATCTTGTTTGCTATCGGAGTTGTGTGGTGTAAGACTGAAAAATGTAGAATTTTACCGCACGAGGTTTGTATTTGTTGAAATATAACACTATGCTCCTGCAAAAAAAAAGGATAGGACAGGAGTAGGCCATTTAAACCCTTTGAAACAGCAGTGCCAATTAGTGAATTTTAAAGGGCAGTCAGTGGTCGAGTGGTATTATTGCTAGACTGTTAATCCAGAGACCTGGATAACATTGTGGGGACCTGGGTTTGAATCCCACCACGGTAGTTGGTGGAAGTTGAATTCAGTAAAATATCTGGAATTAAGAATCTAATGATGACCGTGAATCCATTGTTCATTGTTGGGAAAAACCTGTCTGGTTCACTAATGTCCTTTTCAGGAAGGAACTGCCACCTGGTCTGGCAGACATGTGACTCCAGACCCACAGCAATGTGGTTGACTGTGAACTGCAGTGAGGGATGAACAATAAATGCTGCATAGCTAGTGACGTCCTCATCCTGTTCATCAAATTCTTATTAAAAAAAACGTTGGTGATCTAATGCTATTATTGTGCTTGAAAATTTTGTTTAAAGTCCATTAGTCTTTGATCAAACATTAACTGTTTGTAGATAAAGATTACAGACTTCTACACGAAGGGTGTTTGAAGTTTATCTAATTCCATTTCTGAAAGAACTGGCTCTAATTTGTTGATTATGTCTGTAACTCCAGGACTCACCAAATTATCATACACCCCTCAATGTTGATTCTCTGTAGAATGTAGATTCTCTGACTCTACCGCTCGCTCCTGTGTTCCGTACGATCCAATCTTCATCACCACCACCTGGTTGTCAGCCATTTCAACTTCCCCACCCATTCCCTTGGTGACGTCATTTCTGGTCCTCCTTCACTGTCACAGTGAGGCCATATGTAAACTGGAGGAACAGCACCTTCTATTCCACCTCGTCAACGTACGGCCCAATGGCCTCAACACAGAATTCACAAGTTTAAAAATCTCCCCACCCCTGCCTCATCCCATTTCCAGCCCTCCCTCTCATCCCTATCTCCTTGACCTGACAAAATCTGCCCATCTTCCTTCCTTCTCACCTATCTGCCCCAACCTTCCTCTTAAGCAATCTCAACAACCCGCGACCTGCATCTACCTATCACCATCCTCCCCATATTCCCCCAACCCACTCCCCTCGCTTTATTTATTTCTGAGCTCCATTTTTTCCCTCTTCAGCGCTGATGAAGGGTCCCGACCCTGAAATGTCAATTTTCCTGCTCCTTGGATACTTTCTGAACTGCTGTGTTCTTTCAACTCCACATTTTATCGACTCTGACTTCCAGTATCTGCAGTCCTTGCTAGCTCCATGTTCCTTTCATACCTTCTTTTTAAAGCTGCAATTAATTTTCCTCTTAATTTGAGTTCCAGGAAATGCAGTTTTAGTTTGTGGTAATATCTGCTCATTATCACCATTTTTGATGTATAGGCCATGGAAGGATTATACTAAATCTGTGGTGTCCTTCTAAGGTCGGTAAATTCTTAAGATGTTGTGCCCAAAACTATTTCCAGTGCTCCAGGTATGTTCTAACCAGGGCTTTGTGTGATTGTAACCTGACCTATACTCCTTTGCATTTTGGTTCTCTCTTTGAAATCCAGTTCTTTAATTTAGCTCACCATTCCTTGTGATCTTCAAACAAGACCGCTTGCCTGCTATTGATGGTCCAAGTGAGGCTCAAAATGACTGGATCCCTTCCCTTTCCGTTATCATTTTGGAGCTGGTTCAAAATCTCCCTCGTGCTGGCACTAAATAAGGAACATATAAAATTGGCCTCTTCAATTTTCCTTGCAAAGGATACTAGCCTCTCTTCCCTCTGTTCTACTGCCCACCCCCTCCCTAAACGACATGTTACACTATTCCCTCTCTTGTTCTTCCCTCCTCCCATTTGTAAAGTCTCATATTCTAAGCTCCATTGTCAGGTTTCTGACTGTCCTTTTTAACACCATTTAGCATTTTGTACTTTTTAAATATGATCAGTTTTTGAGAATCTCAGTTAGATTCTGTGTTCTTGTACCGAAAGTTTGTTCTGCCCCTGCATGGCCCTAAGGTGTTAGCGTAGTCTTGGGTATACAGTTCAAATACTCTGTTGCTTTGTGTTCCAGAGTAAACTCGAGCTTGCTGTGCAGCTTCATGTTTCTGAAGTGGAGAAATGTGACATGGGGTTGTTTTGGGGTGGGGTGTACAGTGGGGTCGAGTACCTATTGCAGGTATATTCTCTCAGCAGTCACCTAATCTTCAAATCCACAACAGATTATGTGATGCAGTGGTAATGCCCCTTCTTCTGAACTAGGAAGCTCAGGTTCAAGTTCCACTTGCTCCAGAGGTGCATAATGGCATCCCTCTGAGCAGGTTGATCAGAAAATATTAATCCACAAACTCTCTCATACTGCAGTCAAGATACAAACCAGCAGTTTGTGTATCTCAATTTTTAGTTTGTTACAGCTGCCTCATGTTTGCATGTACTGCCATGCATTGGAGGAAACAAATGGCATCTCCGCCTGCCTTTACATCAAATTCCAATAGATTATTGATTTTTACACTCGTCATAAACAGATTGTCATGAAGTAGGCAAATTACCTGTAATATTGTGTTCTTAATTACATGCCGAGGACTCAATTCAAGTTTGTTAGATACAACCCTGTGTTTAATTGACCTAAACACAAACACAGTGGCTGGTGTTCTCATCCTTTTTTTTAAACCATAAGGTTTGTCATTGTGTTTAAATTGAATTCCTAGCTGATTTTTGGAAGACTTCTTTCAGTGTGGTGTGGATTTTGAGTTTGACCTTAATTATCCATAAATCTTCCATTGTGGTCATTGTAAAGCAATTTTTTTTCATCATTTTGGAATATTAAAGCCATTGACTACTTCAAAATTAATTGTTAATGTTTTGCTTTTTTTAAAAATTTCTGAAATGCCCTTCTAGGACTTTTGTTCTAATATTACTTGTGGCAATGTGAATGTAACCTGTATTGATATTTTTAGTGAGAGACCTAATAATTTGAGTAAATGTTTTCAGTTTTACACTATATTCTGCAATAATATAAACAGCATTTTTGTTTTGTTTTAAATCTAGGTTTGGGGATGACTGGAGATGCCTGTTTGTTTGTAATCTATTGATTTTTTTTTAAAAACAGGTTAATTTAATTGTCCATTTATATGTGATGATCCTGTCACAAGAGCTAATTTTATTAGCAAGTTTAGCAAGATTCATGTTAGCAAGATTTTGTCATAACCAAATAATATCTTGGTTTACTGTTCTTCCTTTCATACTGGGTAATACTGCCTAGGTGTCAGTAACCCTCCAGTATCACATCATGATAGCTTTGTCCGTGGTGCAAATCCAGACAGTTATAGTTTTTTTTGTGTTGATTGCCTACAAATAAGTTTTACATGTGAAATTTGCATCTGAGATATCTGTCTGAGACCTTAGATAATTTGTGTACTCGAGCACTTAGCACCTTGCAATTTCTGGGTGATTTCATTTCCTTGTCCACTCTGAATTTCTACTGAAGCCAGGTATAGAACACTGCTGATATCATTCCAACTGAGATTAGTTAATTTAGCATAGCTTAAAGGCACAGTGCCTGATCAAAGAACTAGCTTTGAGAAGGGAATTTGGGGTGGCATTCCCTGTGGCGGAAGATCCAGCAACAGTGGTAAGCCTCTTGTGTTATATGGGCAGCCACCACTTCCATTCCTGCAGCACTGCTGCTCAGAGCTGCCTGTTATTGGTTGGCAGCTGTTTGTGGATAGACTCCCACTGTGGGATCCTTGATCTTGAGAAAACTGCCTGCCGTCCAATTAAGACACATTTAACATGGTAGGCTTTCCCTGATATGGGATCTTGCCTGGAATCCAGCTGGTTGGAGACACCCTGTCACCTTCCTTAAAAAACTACCCCATGTCAACATTTTTAGGAGATTAGAAAATTCATTGAAGGAAAAAGGGGATAGCATTATATAGCACAGCAAGCTACTACCTTTGTAGAGGTTAAGTATCAATGTGGATTGATTGAACTGACCAAGTTGTTTCTAATAAATCACTCCTTACCAAAAAATGATTTAGAGGCCAGAGTTATCCAACATTGAGATTAAAACAAAAACAAAAATTTCTGGAGTAACTCAGCAAGTCTTGGCATCATCTTTTGGAAGAAAGCAGAGTTAATGTTTCATGTCTTGTGACTTTCCACCAGTCACCGGACTCTGAATGTTAACTCTACTTTCTTTGCACAGACGTTGCCAGGCCTTCTGATTTTTTTTTTTGGCAACAAGTTCTACTTTTGTTTCAGATCTCAAACATCATTAATTCTTTGTGTTGTATTGAGATTTAAATTAGGTTTTGGGGGTTCACAGCCTGTTGCCTTGCTGCTGCCTTTTTAAGAGTTTTTTCATTGCTAAGTATTCTTGAATTAAAAATAAAACCATGTTTAATTTTGGAAATGAATAGTCTGGACATTATATATATTTTTACAATTACTTGATGAGTGGATGCAACATGAGGTGATGGAAAGAGCGTTTATTCCCATGGATTGGCACATCATTTTGAAAAGGAGAATGTTGCAAATGCTGGAAATCTGAAATAAAAATCATCAAAATTCTGGAAATGCCCTTGTCAGACAGCATCTGTTGAAGAAAGAGTTCATGTTTCAATCTGATGACCTTTTATCAGGAATGATTTTAGTTCTGGTAAATTTTCATTCAAATGATGATGGCCACAGAGGTATACCAAGCTGATGAGAGGAAACCAATGAATTTTAGTAGTAGGGAGGAAGAATAATTAGTAAAATATGTGGTTTCAAACTTTGTTTTGTTTAAGTTATCAGTAAATATATTTTGTGCCACGGTGGACTTGCAAGTATTTCTTTATAAATTAGAGGTAGTTTCATTTAATCACAGTAGATTAATATAGTATCTGGGGAAGCTAATTGATGAATTAGATGGATGAAAAGTATTTCATGTGGAGTGGGGGGATGGAAAATCTGGAACCTTATGATTCTTCATTTTTGGGCTCAATATTCAAAGGTAATAAAACTTTATGAATTGGTTAATTATTTTGTGTGAATATGATGCAGCCAAAATTGTGACCATGTCGTTTGTTCTGAAAATTAGAAACTGAAACACGGGGACAAATTTTCTAGGAAATAGTTTTAACTTATTTGTTCACATACAGCATTTCAAGCTTTTTGAATTGTATTTGTGTAATCATCTTTAACTGTTTGTTTTTATGAATATTTATTTATTTCTTTTCAGAAGACTGTGTCATTTTGTGCATTTTTTTCCTTCTCATCTGATTCACTTATTTTACGTTGTTTCTATCTTTTAAATTGTATTCCTTTGTTTTCATTGTCTACTGATTAGTATACCGATTTATGAAATCTTGGTCTTTTGTATTCCGTGCTATTTTAGAAGACTGACACCATGTTTCAGTCACCAATAAAATTTGCAGTTATGAAGCATAAAGTTTTACAAAAATTCAACATAATGCATTTCCTGTAAAGTATTCTTATTGTTTATGAAATAGTAGCTCATCAATATAATATTTCTTTCTCCTCTTTAAAATTGATTATAAATAAACTCTTGATAGAATTTCAAACTATTTTCACAGCCAAAATAAAACCATTTATTAGTCTTTTATGGACATGTGGTTTTGTTTGTCAAAATTGAATCCCTTAAAGTCTTTGATCTTAGCTTTATTTAAAAAGATAGGTAATATTCAATGCCTGATACCCAAAAATGCAGTACTGTAATCCTTTTCTTCAAAGCTATTATTGTAGATTTACATTGGACTAGGTGGGAATATTGCATTATTCAGAGGACACAAAGTGACCATGATTTTGATGAAGGGTCTAGGCCCGAAACGTCAGCTTTTGTGCTCCTGAGATGCTGCTTGGCCTGCTGTGTTCATCCAGCCTCACATTTTATTATCTTGGAATTCTCCAGCATCTGCAGTTCCCATTATCTCTTATCTATGATTTTGAGTAACTCTTCATCTACAAGAGATTGCATGGCCAGGTTCAACTGATGTTGAATGTATAGAAATGAAGTCACTTTTTAAGTTAATAAAATGGGAGGCTGGATGAACACAGCAGGCCAAGCAGCATCTCAGGAGCACAAAAGCTGAGTTTCGGGCCTAGACCCTTCATCAGAGAGGGGGATGGGGAGAGGGAACTGGAATAAATAGGGAGAGAGGGGGAGGCGGACCGAAGATGGAGAGTAAAGAAGATAGGTGGGGAGGTAGGGAGGGGATAGGTGAGTCCAGGGAAGACGGACAGGTCAAGGAGGTGGGATGAGGTTAGTAGGTAGCTGGGGGTGCGGCTTGGGGTGGGAGGAAGGGATGGGTGAGAGGAAGAACAGGTTAGGGAGGCAGAGACAGGTTGGACTGGTTTTGGGATGCAGTGGGTGGGGGGGAAGAGCTGGGCTGGTTGTGTGGTGCAGTGGGGGGAGGGGACGAACTGGGCTGGTTTAGGGATGCAGTAGGGGAAGGGGAGATTTTGAAACTGGTGAAGTCCACATTGATACCATATGGCTGCAGGGTTCCCAGGCGGAATATGAGTTGCTGTTCCTGCAACCTTCGGGTGGCATCATTGTGGCACTGCAGGAGGCCCACTCTCTCCACCTATCTTCTTTACTCTCCATCTTCGGTCCGCCTCCCCCTCTCTCCCTATTTATTCCAGTTCCCTCTCCCCATCCCCCTCTCTGATGAAGGGTCTAGGCCCGAAACATCAGCTTTTGTGCTCCTGAGATGCTGCTTGGCCTGCTGTGTTCATCCAGCTTCACATTTTATTAACTTAAAAAGTGACTTCATTTCTATACATTCAACATCAGTTGAACCTGGCCATGCAATCTCTTGTAGATGAAGAGTTACTCAAAATCATAGATAAGAGATAATGGGAACTGCAGATGCTGGAGAATTCCAAGATAATAAAATGTGAGGCTGGATGAACACAGCAGGCCAAGCAGCATCTCAGGAGCACAAAAGCTGACGTTTCGGGCCTAGTCCCTTCATCAAAATCATGGTCACTTTGTGTCCTCTAATAATGCAATATTCCCACCTAGTCCAATGTAAATCTACAATAATAGCTTTGAAGAAAAGGATTACAGTACTGCATTTTTGGGTATCAGGCATTGAATATTACCTATCTTTTTAAATAAAGCTAAGATCAAAGACTTTAAGGGATTCAATAATGGGAACTCACATTTTATTATCTTGGCATTCTCCAGCATCTGCAGTTCCCATTATCACTTTTTAAGTTACAAGTTTAAAATGTACAGAAGTCCAGCTTGTATTTGCATGCCAGCTTTGTTGGTACTACCATTTTCTACTTAGAAGTTGAGAGTTAACGCCCCATCAGAGAGGGTTGAACCAAAAATCTAAGGTGCTACTCCAGTACTAATGAAAAAACAAAATACTGTTGATCTGCAAAATAATAACTAATGCAGAATATACTGAAAATGATCAGTTTCTCTGAGAGAATTTGTGGAGATAGAAACAGAGTTAATGTCTCTCATTAAACTTGGTTAAGTTAGGAATGTAATGGATTTTGGAGACGTTAAAAGGAGAGTGAGGAAACAGGACAAAAGCAGGTATGTCTCTGACAGGATGGAGGACAGAAGAGATTAGATGTCACAAGATTTTCTGGTGCCGGTCTGATCAGGGTGAAAATGGGACAAGTAAATAAACACATGTGGCGAACATATGAATGGCAGGATAAGTGCCATCTGAACGCAAAGTAAGGGAAATAAGATAGAAACGGCAGAAAAAGAAAGTCAGCAAGACACTTGAATGGAGTGTTTGGAGCTTTGTTGGGATGAACAAATGGGCAGGGGCTGCAACCCCCATGTTTTCAGGGAAGATGAAAGGTGTTGGATCTGATTGAGGGATCAGGGCGCTGAAATTAAAGTGTTCCTTTGAAAAGAGGGAGGAGGTAATTGGTAACGGTGAAGTGTCAGTGCTGATGAAAATAGTCAGTGAACCTGAACCTTTTGATTAAGCTGTTCATTATTTTCAGAGCACAGTGTGGCCCACTTGACACAATTGGCACTATTATCGCTTCACAATGTGTTTCAAAAGTTATGACTGACTTTGTAAACAACTTGCCTTGTACAGCTTAATTTAAGTAGTTTTTGATTGTTTAATCTTTACTAATTTCCAAATAAACTCACCAGCCTCTATACATCAATTACTATGTTAATTTGTTCTTGTATACAAGACATTAAGTTTGTGCTAAGCTAGTATTGAGTAGAGCAAGATGTAGTTTGTCAGTTTTGAAATATTTCCTTTTTTTTGGTCTCATTCTTAGGAGTTTTATTTGTTTTGATTTGATTTATTTTTCCTCATTCCACTTATTCTCTGCTAATGTACATCATCTGTGTTCTTTTGTGCACACGGTTGACTTTGTTTCGTTCAGAATGGTCAATGATGTATCAGATGCAGCAATATAGTGTAGAAATTAGAATACAAATGTCCATTGCTGAAGAAATGGGGCTTTGGTGAGTTGAAATTTAAACCTAGCAATGCTAAAATTTGAAACAGTCAACAAAATGGGAAGTGTTAGTCCTGCCATTATATTGACTTCCGACTGCTCCTCTGGCATTTTACAATGAAACATCCAAAAGTTGTTAGACGTATTTATTCCTTGCCCCATTGTTCTTGGAAACTTGGGCACGACTTCTGGGAATCAGTAAATTTTAATTTTCGTATCATGGTGCAATCTTCTCTGTAATGGGGAAGCTATGTTCAAAGGGGGTGAATGCTGGGATTCTATCTCTTTTTAGTCTGACTTCTATGCAGTTCCAACCTAACACAAATAAACTTCAACAACATTACCTTTGTTGAAAATGACGTGTAACCCTCTGGCATGAAGATTGGCTTTACCAACTGCAAGAAGCCAGTTATCTAAGATTTTCTCACAGTTTGGCATAACATCATTGGGGGAAGATGTTTTGTTATTGTAGAGCGTTCATCAAACTACTGCTCCAGTGGGGCTAGCCATAACCTTCTTTCTCTGACATGCCTGCTGAGGTGTTTCTGATTTAAAAAAAAATCCAAGAATTGCAGATGCTGGTGATCTGAAACAAACAAAAACAGAAATTGCTACTGAGATGCAGCAGGTTTCGCAACATCTGTGGAGAGAAAACAAAGTTTGTTTTTTGTGTCGTGTGGCCCTTGTTTTCTGAAGAAAAATGTTAACTCTGTTTTCTCTCCACAAATGCTGCCAGACCTGCTGAGTTTGTCCAGCAGCTTCTGTTGTTGCTTATTTAAAGTGTTTATTCTCTGCCCAAGACCTTCTGTTCATTGTTAGCAAAGGTTATGATGCTGCTTATGATCTAAAATGCTCACTTAGCATTTTACAGTGGTGCCTTTGTGCTTTCAGATGCTAGCACCAGCAGGAATGCAACAGTCAATATTGCTAGGATGCTAATTTCTAAACAAAATTTCAGTGTAATATGGCGATACTATGGCTTTAAAAGGTATATTTTGTTTTTTTTTTAATGCAGAGAGGTTGAGACAGAGGGCCAAACACACTCTTCTGAGCCAGTTTGTGAGACCTTGAATTTTTTTAAAAAAAAATTGAAACAATAAACGCAGCATGAATGGGTAAAGTCAAGGTCTCACAAAAGCAGGGTTTTAGTTCAGCTGTCAAAAGTTGTTGGGGTTTTGAAGCTACCATACATCTCTCCCTGCTACAGAAAGACATTTGATTTTTATCTGTCTCTGCCAGAATTTTCTCTTGTTGTTCTTTCCTAATGGACTGGAGACATGGTCTTGCATGCAGTCTATTTCACTGACTCTGCCTTTGCCAAGAGTATGTTTATTGCAGTGTTACAATATTGGAAGTGTTGCTGTTTAGTACAGTCAGTTCTGCTGTAATGTATGTTTCTTCAACGCGAATTGACTTTAACGCGATTGAAACATTTTGACCACTATTTGTAGAACACAAACTTTCCTTACCTGTAATGGCTATAACGCGATTCTGGCCCCAGTAGTTTAAATGGTGTAGCTATCGCACGATTCTCTTACAATGTGAGATTGCACGAGAATGGAACTATCATGTTATATCTGAACACCTGCAGTTAAGTAATCTATTATTCCATTAAGTTTCCCAATAGAATTAAAGTTAGGCCAATTCTTCTTTCTTTTAAATGTTGAGTAAGAATAAAGTGTGTTTTGCTTAAAGCCAAGCAGCGTAACCAATCGAATTATATCTGGAACATAGCCACCATGTACTTGCTTCTAAATAAGAGAAAGTTAGGGTCTGTACTGCCTCTTGTGATATTTTAAGGGGGCTTGGTCTGGTTTGTAACTGCCACAACCCATTTTCTCACCATGAACTGGAGATGCTTCTCTTATCGTCTTTTTTTTTCAGTTCATTGCCTTTGAAGTTTGTTTTTAAATCCACTTGTGGCTAGGCCAGTATTTATTGCCCATTCTGAGTTGACTTCGAGAAGGTGGTATTGATCTGACTTCTTGAATTGCTGAAATTAGTTGGAAGTATAGTTATAAACCTTTGAAACTGCAGTCTTCTCACCTTTCCCATGCAATGCCAACCCCTGCTTGGACAATGTTCACCCTGCCTTGCACCCGTTCCATACTGCATGGGAACATAAAGGTGCCCCACTCCGCCACTGTACGGGCACTGCTAATTAGGGGGATTACTGAGCATTTTTGGGTACACGTGCAGGGATTTGAGGGGCTGAATGGTCATAGGTAGAGTTTAGAGTATACATTCCAGACAAAGGCTTGAATGTTGTTGCAGATGGTAGTGTTTTGACATTCTAGCTGGTACACGCTCCTGATCAGGCTTTACATCTAGACAAAAAGCTTTTCTTAATTCTGTGTAAAAAGAAAGGCTAAACAAAGGAGTGAACTGCTCAATGTAACTGCATTGTTCCGGTCATCTGATGCCACTGATATTGGAGTTGTAGAGTAATTTCAGCAGGGTACATTGACAATTTGAAGTCTATGCTTTCAATGCAAGTGCTGTGGATATGAATTTCTGAAGTGCATCAGCCGCACATATTGAAATGCAGACCGCTTTCTGTGCTGGAAAATGCAGGCCTGCGTGTAAGAAAGTGCATTTATGTTTCAAAACTTCTGTGTATAGATCGGTCAGTGTTTCATAAAGATTGCTCGATGCAAGATTTTTGTTTTTATTAAATTGCCTACCTTGTAGGTCTGTTTTGTATAAATTAATTGTACATGATCTTTAATTGTATTTGTCATCTTAAGTCCAAGGACTGATTTTTCAAATATACGATTTTGTCATGAAATCATTCATGGTGAGCGCATAATAGGGAAATTGTGTCGAGTGTATTTGCAATTTCTCATCAGATGAGACTTTGTATTGTGTGAACACATCCAGAAAATCAGCTTTATAGAACTATAGTGTTGTGAATTTGAGTGACATGATCCAGCATGCTGTTGTTTGAAACATTGATTTTCATGACCAATTCTTGCTTTTTCACAGAAATTTAGATATTCATTTCAGTAAGTTACTACAGAGCACAGACTTATTTCTCCAGGCTGGTTTGTAACATCCGTTGAATGTTGGAGAAAGTTAAAGCATTGACTTCCAGTCAGGTTGAGAGATGCTCTTCAATTCTGAAATGTTTGCTTGGTAGTTTGGATTCTAAGTTAACTTGATAACAGGTTGCTGTGATGACATTTTAGAAATGGCAACAGTTTGCAGTTGTAAGGGTGTACACTTGCAGTTTGAATTAGGGTTTTGAATTTAATCTCATGGCTGGCAGGTTGTGTCCTTCATTGTCTTTAAGATGGATCAACATCAGTTAACCAGGATAGTTAAGTTAGATGGGCCAAGGGAACAGTTTGGGAATCTGACTGCAGGATATTTGGGCAGTATTTGTTTTGTCTTAAAGTCAAGCATGTGAAGCTGATTTTTTTTTTAAACATCCTTCATCTTGAGCTTAGTTTCCTGATT
This sequence comes from Stegostoma tigrinum, assembly GCF_030684315.1. NCBI lineage: Eukaryota > Metazoa > Chordata > Chondrichthyes > Orectolobiformes > Stegostomatidae > Stegostoma > Stegostoma tigrinum. The sequence continues at coordinate 28,186,633 of NC_081369.1, forward strand.
GGATTACCAAGCTTCAATCAAGGCTGTTTGACACTGGACCTAGGATTTTGGATGCATTTTTGAAAGAGTTTTGTTTTTCTGAAGAATTTTGGAACATATCTTTGTTCTTGGGAGGGAAACATGATAAAAGATAGAGGGGTTGCAGCTGACATTTGCAGTCATTCTCAATATTTTGAGCAGTTTATGGAATCTTGGAAACTTGTTTGATTTTGAACTTTAGATGAGCTGGTTTTTGGCATCCCTTCTTGGTCTCTTCGATTTTCATCCTCAATTCCTTAAATGTTGGTCATGTTGTGACTTGACAATGTTGTTAGCAACGCAATGGTACATTCCTCCAATGGCCATTCTTTATTTAGAAATGTATGTTGCACATCAACAAATGATTCAGTCGGCAGTAGCAATAGGTGAAGATTTTCCATTGCCTATCTTGTTCACATGTATGTACCCATGTGTATTTTCTCAGAGACAATAGACACTAAAGGACAGATTCGTGCCTTCTTTAATATCAGCTGTTCTATTATCCTGAGAAAACTAACTCAGGAAGTACCTGGGTGGAACTTTTAAGTTGTCTGCATGAAAAAATAGTTCACAATATATAATTTTTCCCTGCCCTCCCTAAGCCACTCAAAAGTGCTCTTTCCATTTTGGAATTTGGTCTTGAGTTAAATGTTTATACTTTCATTGGGTGGCTGATCATCCTTGTCTACTAAAAGCATTTGTGCTTTTTTCCCAGATAGGGAAGCACAGCTAAACCAGTAGTATCATTACTTAGCATTTTAGGTTATAGGTTTTGTTCACATATTGTTTCATGTTTTTGAAATTAGCTGGATACCCAAGGATATGGATAATTGGATACCAGTTAAGGGAGCAGCTTTCTGATTCATACGTACCTAAGTGCAGCACTGGGTAGATTTTTTAAAAAAAAGGAAGGCTACTTTAAAAATTTTGTATTGACCTTTATATGCCTGTGAAAACTTTGAGTCACCAAGGGAGTTTGTTACTTGTCATATAGTTGTCATCTTTTAAGTAAATAATTATGATTTAATTGCTGCATCATTTTTTCTTTGTGTGTATGTTTCTTGAAATGTATTTAGGTATGCAGTGAATGCTGATAAATCCTTGGGGTCTGGCTGGGAGGAGTTCCTATGCTTTGCAGTGTAGAGGAGAGAGATTAAATACTTGGATATCTTTAAAATCATTTTGAGTTTTACACTTTGCGGGGAAACAAAGTAAAGCACAGCTGCATTTTTTTTGTTGAGGGAAGTTGTTTGGTCTCTAATTCACAAATATCAGTCCTCTTTATTGGGGTGATTGCCGCAATTAGACTGTGTTTGTTTCTGTGCTCATTTTTTCAGTGCACTGTGGCACATGAAAATGACCTGCATCATTGGTTCTAGGTTTGAATTGCTAAATTAATTGGAATGTTTTAAAGAACCCTGAAATGCTTTCGTGTATAGTTTTTCCTTACCCATCCATCTAACATGGTGGCCTTCAGTTTTGTGCATCAACCAAAGCATGTGGCACTGACTGTCTTTGATGGCTGTCAGCAAGTGGATCCACTAGAAATTATATAGATTAGCATGGATGTGAGTTTGCTCGCTGAGTTGCAAGGTTCGTTTTCAGACGTTTCGTCACCATTTTAATCCCCCTAATTAGTAGTGCCCGTAGAGTGGCGGAGTGGGGCACCTTTATGTTCTCATGCAGTATGGAACGGGTGCAAGGCAGGATGAACATTGTCCAAGCAGGGGTTGGCATTGCATGGGAAAGGTGAGAAGACTGCAGTTTCAAAGGTTTATAACTACACTTCCAACTAATTTCAGCAATTCAAGAAGTCGGATCAATACCACCTTCTCAAAGTCAACTCAGAATGGGCAATAAATACATCATCAGTGTGCCTCCGATGAAGCGCTGGTGTTCTGTCCCGCTTTCTATTTATCTGGTTAGGTTTCCTTGGGTTGGTGATGTCATTTTCTGTGTTGGTGATAATGTGTTTTCCCTATCTTGCTTAGATGCTAGGTAGACCTAAATTTTCCTAAACTTACAGATCTCTTGGAACAACAAGAATGCCAGTCTGTCAGATTCTTAAGGTGTGTTTAAGGGCTGGTTTTGATGGGTCATATACTATGTATGATTTTTCTTTTAACAAGTACTTTTCAAAACATGTTGTGGCAAATCCGTACTCAGCAGGAAAGTTAGAACTCTCACCATTCAGTCACTGGGTTCATCTTTGGTCACATATGTAAGGCCTGGAATTATGTACATTCATGAAGCATTATTATTTCATCAGTTGAGACATACTTTGGCATTTCTCCATACAGGCCTGAATATGCTGGTTCTTGAGGCACCAGTGTTGGATTACTTATAATGTATAAAGTCAAAGGAAAGTTGTTTTAGCACAGTGAAGAAATTTAGAATTATGTAAAATAACTTGTGCACCTGACAAATACATATTTTTATATTTTCACATTCGGTCAGAAGATGTTCAGTCTTGTGTTAAAAGCTCCATGTAGTCTGCGCTATGTTCTTTTTCTGGAAGTTCCTAACATGCAGTCTTTGCTCTTATTATGATTTGAACACAATGGTGCTCTCACTCTTAAACAAGCTCCAGTTTTGTCAGGATTAACACCAACATAGCAAAGTGAGAATGGAGAAATTCGTGCTCTGGCAAGGTATAAACTCTTCATGGCGTGTGTGATATTCTTTCCTTTCTCATTGCCCCTGTTCTCCCCCCCCCCAGCCCCCATGATGACCAGCAGCGGGTTTGTGGGTAAAGATTAAACCTACTAAAGAAGACCACTCTTTACAATCAGATGCTTTTGTAAATTGTACATTTTGTTTTTACAAAATGCAGTTTAACCAAAGCTAATGTTGCTAAGTTTTCAATATCATTCTGGGAGTTGTGCATTGAGTGGACAATTGCCTGCACACAGTAAATGTTGAACAATATACTTTATATTTCAAGAGTTGATTTGGAGAGGCTATTCGCAAAAGACATCTGGGAAGTGGGAGGCTCACGAGAGTTCAGAGACAATATGTTCCTGTTAGTGTGAAGAGCAAGCCTGGGAGGTGTGGGGAATGCTGGATGACAGGAGAAATCGAAGTTCTGGTCAAGACGAAAAAGGCCTATTGGGTGTCGGCGGCTGGCATGGAGTGAATCCCTGGAACGGTATAAGGGCAGTAGGAGTATACTTGAGAGATATCAGGAGGGCAAAAAGGGAACATAGCTTTGGCAAATCGGGTTAAGGGGAACCCCAAGAGATTCTATAAATACGTCAAGGAGAGAATAGTAACTAAGGTGGGAATCGGGCCCCTTAAAGATCAGTGTAGCTGTTTGTGTGGAACCACTGGAGTTGGATAAGATACTAAATTAATATTTTGCATCAGTATTTACTGTGAAGAAGGGCATGAAGCCAGGGAACTTGGGGCAATAAATATTTATATCTCAGAATTCGTGTTACAGTAAAGTAAGTGCTGGAGGTCTTAAAATACATAAAAGTAGAGAAATCCCCTGGACCGGATCGGGTGTTTCCCAGAATTTTGTGGGAGGCTAAGTAAGAGATTGCTGGGCTCCTTGCTGAGATATTTGTATTATTGGTAGCCACAGTTGAGATGCTGGAAGACTGAAAGTCGGCTGACATAGTGCCATTGTTTAAGAAAGGCAGTATGGCAAAGTCTGGGAACTGTAGACTGGTGAGCCTGACATCTGTGGTGGGTAAGAGATAATGGGAACTGCAGATGCTGGAGAATCTAAGATAACAAAGTATGGAGCTGGATGAACACAGCAGGCCAAGCAGCATCTCAGGACCTCACTGATGAAGGGTCTAGGCCCGAAACGTCACCTTTTGTGCTCCTGAGATGCTGCTTGGCCTGCTGTGTTCAGCCAGCTCCCCACTTTGTTATCTGTGGTGGGTAAGTTGTCAGGGGACATTCTGAGGGACAGGATTTAGATGCATTTGGAAAGGCAGGAATTGATGAGGAATAGTCAGCAGGGCTTTGTGCATGGAAAATCGTGCCTTACTAACTTGTTTTGGTTTTTGTTTTTTGGAAGAGATAACAAAAATAATTGATGAAGGCAGAGCAATTGGGCTTCCAAGCATTTGACAAGGTTTTGCATGGTAGACTGTTTAGCAAGGTTGGATCACATGGGATCCAGTGGGAGCTAGCTAATTGGATACAACATTGGCCTGAAGGTGGGAGACAGACTGGTGGGAGATGGTTGTTTTTCAGACTGGAGGCCTGTGACCAGTGTTCTGTCACTGGATCAGTGCTGGGTCCACTGCGTTTTGTCATTTACATAAATGATTTGGATGAGAATGCAGCAAGTATGATTAGTAAGTTTGCAGATGATGACATCAAAATAGGCAACTTTTTCATACCAAGGGTAGTGCATATGTGGAATAAGTTGTCGGAGAAACTGGTGGAGGTGGGTACAGTTACAACATTTAGGATAGGTATATGAATAGGAAGGGTTTAGAGGGTTATGGGCCAAATGCTGGCAAATGGGACCAGGTCAGATTGGGATGTCTGGTCGGTGCAGATGGTTTGGACTGAATCGTCAGTTTCTTTGCTGTGTGATTGTATATCGAAGGTTCAATATGTATTGATTTTTAATAAAATTGAACTAATTTTTGAGCATTCAGTGTTAAAAGGACCTTGTGTGCGTACATTTCAAGCATTCTCTAAATTATATAAAAAGTAATAAAGAAACCTTAGTTGTTGACCTTTTAATTATTGTCAAACTTGGAGTGGTTTTAAAATGGCATCCTTTCACTGTTTTAATGAATAACAAAATACACATGGAGATTGTATATTTTTGGAAAGTCAAGTTTCTTAATACAAAGATTTGTCAATTCAAGTTTACATTTATAAAAGTCTGGAACTTTTTGATTGATAGTTCAGTAAATGCATCCGTTTGCCAATGCGAAACTCTGAATCCCTGTGCTATTTGCTGAAAGGTATTATTAATGAACAAGTGCATGTCTGAAATTGGAAGTCTCGTTGCCATGTTCCGTGGATTTTTATTAAGATGCCGCATAGATTTTTTTTATTACTTTAATTTTTTGGTAAGTTCAACCTATGCTTTGCATTCGAATATCCCACTCTCCTTTCCACATTTTATTCTTTTGAGATATATTCATTGATTTATTCTGTCCTCCATACGTTCTCAGCAGCATTAAACAGGTTCAAGGCAGTCACGAAGATTATACTGTAATAGTGAATCTCCAAAGATCTAAAACCTTCAGTGAAATATCATCATCAAATCTTTTGACCTACTTATTGTATTTTAAAATATACAAAATTGTCTTTGCATTTGGCTGTCTTTTTTTTCTTTAAATTAATGAAGTTTATGTTTTATTTCAAAATAGGAACTATTTTGATTTGTGTTTTCACTTGGGTCAGTTGAAATATGCATGCAGTGTGCTGAGGGGCACATCGCTAATCGAAGACCTGACTGTTGGTTAAAATGCTGCAAAATATTGCTAGCCGACATCTTTGTAAATCTGTGTAGTCGACTATCATGGAATTTGCTCAAACCTTCAAGTTTTGACGTTTCATGGCTGAAACAAATACCCAGATGATTTCTGTGACGAAGAAGGATACTGAGCTGTATGTCAGTCTGTGGGACTTTACATCTCCGCAGAGATCGCAAATTGCTAAACCTATGGTAGATGGGGTGGGCGTTAAGACAGGACGAATGGGAAGTTAAGGTGATGCAGTTCCAAGTATAGCCTGGAAAGCACACCTCTTTAAGAAGACTTAACTGACTCGATGAAAAGCAGTTGCATAAAGAAATGTTCGCGTTCTGCAAATAATTTATTTTAAAATGAATTTTATTTCAACATTTCGATTTGAGCAGGCAGTCGTCTCAGTGATTGTTTCTATCAGTATTTTTATTCTTGGCTGCCTTAGAGAATACTGGAGGTCTTTTTAGTTAAATTTAAATGTTGTCTTGTGCAATAATCACCCTTGGTTAGTTGTTATATTGATGACCTGGAACATGAATTTGTTATTTAACTTCCTTCTGTAACAAGGCAATGTTAAAAAAAAATGGAACTAACATGGTCTTCCATGCAAGGTGGGAATTCACTTTCTTGAGCTAAATGGCTGATTATAAAAGCTGTTAAGTGTCCAAAGATAAGAACTAATAACTAGAATTTTCAGAAGTATTTTACAAATGTTATTGAGATGTATGAAGAGGAATATAGTGTGTTTTTGGTAGAATTAAGATAATTTCTAAAGGATTGCAGGCAATCCTTATAAATGTAACATTTAGTTTAATTGCCACATAATTCAAACTTCCACTGGGTGGTTACCAGTTTCTTTTCCAAGTGCTGTAATCTGACTGATCAGGCCTTTCCATAGCTGAACTGTCTTTTGTTTTTTGGTTGCTAAAATTGACTTGCCACAACATTTTGAATATCTGGGTTATAAATCTTAGGATCCTAAGGTGCAGACATGAATTTGCTTTAGTTTGTTTGTTGCTTCTCAGTGGTTTGTCTGGAGTTTCTCCTCCATCCCCATTGAATGTTGAGCTGACAACTGATGAGTTGTAGAGATTTTTGTGGTTGTGTCTCTGTCCTGGAAATAAAGCAGTGGTTGATAGGCAGGTGTTGTCTTGGGTAGTTTATGATCTTGGGATTACTGCAGAATGAAGAAAAACAGCTTCCAGGATAATGGGCATGATTTTGATGCTCTGCCTACTGTCACCCACCAGCTGGACGCTGAAGAGAAGAAACTGTCAGTTCATTTGAAAGGGCAGAATTGACCTGCAATGACTAAAATGACTTATAAATGCATTCAGTGGCTTCCTGCCCATGGTGAAGCCTGGATTGCTAGAGAAATTTGCATGCACTTCTCTCTAGCAAGAGAATATGAAATGTATTTGGATATAAATGAATAGAGAGCCTCAGTGATGTTCCTTTCATAGTAGTGAGCAGTGAACTGCAAGGTGTTGCAAATATCTCTAGCCTGAAAGGATCCAGGTATATAACAGCTTCTGGCTGTAATCATCTTTACCATTAACGTTGCATTATTTTCCCATGCTGAAGTGGCAGTTATTGCTGCGGCTGGTGGTGGATTTCAGTGAAGTCAATGCTGAAGTACAGACATATCAATGTTCCTTGCTATAGTTTAGTTACGAGAAATGCTCCCCAGACTGAGTGAATATGGCCGCTTACAAAGAACCCATTTCTTCTCTTCCTCCTCCTCCTGGAGGAGTGTCAGTTGGTTTACCTATGCCCGGGAGCAACTGGTGCTGGAACATTGAAGTGATCAAAAGACACTTCTGTACCTGGTGCACCACTCTTAAAGGAATGTATACAACCTGGGGAACAAAAACAATGGAAAACTTGTAAATCTTGTAGAATTGACGTAATAACTTTAATGTAAGTTTCTTTCTAGCTAACTTTTAAATACAGCTTTATGGACACCACTAAATGTACTTTGCCCCAAATGCTTGCAGAAAAATGTTCAAAATATTTTGCTCAGTGTTCCATAAAGAAGGAGAGCTTTGAGGCTTACTTGTTTTAATTTTGATCACCAACTTTACAGGGCGATTGAGGATTTGACGCTTTGATTTTTAAACTTTTTATAGCTTACTTAGAATTAGAAGTAAGATTTTGCTCTTTTTGATGTGACAAAACTCTTTTACTTACTGTTTGTTTGGCTTTACTTTGCTTGATATGGAATTATCTTGATTGGGTACTTTTCCAAACCATATTTGTGTGTGAACTGATGGTGTGTATTGAAGTGGTAAATTTTATTTCATGACCAGCAGTTAGTAATTAGCACAACCCCTTCATTTCTAAGGCAATGCTATATAGTTTATTTTCCAGCCTTATCTGATTTTAAAAGATGCACATTATCTAAATTTTGTTGTAATTTGACATATCAAAAAGAGAGGTCATTTTTCATTTTGGATATTCAATATATTTGTCACTGTGGTATGATTTGACTTGAGTGCGCATCAAAGAGATCATGATGTGGACCTTTTGTGGTTTTAGTTTTATTTTGTTAATTTGGTCTGTCTGAGACCCAAATTTTCAAACTTCTGTATGTTGGAAACTGACAGCATGATATTATCTGATTCACTTTGCTGCCATGCTTCCCCTTTGCATGGAGGTTGCTTGCATTCTGCACCACTTTTTTTAAAAGTGGCACCTACATTTCTTGATAATACAATGATGGTACAGACCGTTTTGAATCACTCTCCTTGCAAAATTCAATTATATGAAGTCAACTTCTTTTATCATATTGATTCTTCTCAGTTTGAGTTAGTTCCCCATTGTGTTTTTTTCTTGAGCAAATATTCAAAACTGCTTTGCATTTCATTTATTTCATTGTCCTGTGGTTGGTTTCACCAAACTTCATTGTAGGAATGGCTTTGTTCTCATTTGTGCGGATTTATTTGCACCATATTTTTGGATGTGAGATTTTTTTGCTCTGCTTTGCTTTGCTTTGCAATAAGATCTGGGTTTTTTTTGGGCCATGTCTAAAATGAGTCAAAGGGTGTTTTTGCTGGCTATTTAAACTCCTTCAGTCGATGCTGGGAAGCCTACTCTTCAGTAAGCCTTAATATTGAAAACTTCATCCCAACAAAAATATTCCTGTGAATATTTGGATGTTGACAGTTGATTGTGTTGAATGCAGCATGGTCTGCCTCTGAGTGTTATCTATTGTTTATAGTGCTTTAAAATTTTAGGGAAGAATCTTATGTATTTTTTCCTGCCCATTAGTGGTGATCTTTGTATTAAAAATATGCAGAAGCGTGAGGTAGCTATCAAAGTAATTGAGTTGTACTGTCTTGAAAACATATTGAAGCTGTCAGGAAAATTAGTCAATGGAGTATGGCATTTTGTAGTTTCTACATGTGGTTTTGTCAACCAACCACCTTTTAGAACTTGTGCTAAGCGAACGGTGCTTTGCTAAACTCAGGAAAATTATTTTCACATGGGCTGTTCATAATCTTTCCTCTGCAAGTTGAAAATGATGCACAAATTTGTACATTTCACATGGACTGAAATGAATTATGAACTCTTTTGACTCCTCCCACTTCCTACAGACTAAGGGGGTGGCCATGGGCACCCGCATGGGCCCCAGCTATGCCTGCCTCTTTGTAGGTTACGTGGAACAGTCCCTCTTCCGCACCTACACAGGCCCCAAACCCCACCTCTTCCTCCGGTACATTGATGACTGTATCGGCGCCGCCTCTTGCTCCCCAGAGGAGCTCGAACAGTTCATCCACTTCACCAACACCTTCCACCCCAACCTTCAGTTCACCTGGGCCATCTCCAGCACATCCCTCACCTTCCTGGACCCCTCAGTCTCCATCTCAGGCAACCAGCTTGTAACTGATGTCCATTTCAAGCCCACCGACTCCCACAGCTACCTAGAATACGCCTCCTCCCACCCACCCTCCTGCAAAAATTCCATCCCCTATTCCTAATTCCTCCGCCTCCGCCGCATCTGCTCCCACGACAAGACATTCCACTCCCGCACATCCCAGATGTCCAAGTTCTTTAAGGACCGCAACTTTCCCCCCACGGTGATCGAGAACGCCCTTGACCGCGTCTCCCGCATTTCCCGCGACACATCCCTCACACCCCGCCCCCGCCACAACCGCCCCAAGAGGATCCCCCTCGTTCTCACACACCACCCTACCAACCTCCGGATACAACGCATTATCCTCCGACACTTCCGCCATTTACAATCCGACCCCACCACCCAAGACATTTTTCCATCCCCTCCCCTGTCTGCTTTCCGGAGAGACCACTCTCTCCGTGACTCCCTTGTTCGCTCCACACTGCCCTCCAACCCCACCACACCCGGCACCTTCCCCTGCAACCGCAGGAAATGCTACACTTGTCCCCACACCTCCTCCCTCACCCCCATCCCAGGCCCCAAGATGACATTCCACATCAAGCAGAGGTTCACCTGCACATCTGCCAATGTGGTATACTGCATCCACTGTACCCGGTGCGACTTCCTCTACATTGGGGAAACCAAGCGGAGGCTTGAGGACCGCTTTGCAGAACACCTCCGCTCAGTTCGCAAAAAACAACTGCACCTCCCAGTCGCAAACCATTTCCACTCCCCCTCCCATTCTCTTGATGACATGTCCATCATGGGCCTCCTGCACTGCCACAATGATGCCACCCGAAGGTTGCAGGAACAGCAACTCATATTCCGCCTGGGAACCCTGCCACCATATGGTATCAATGTGGACTTCACCAGTTTCAAAATCTCCCCTTCCCCTACTGCATCCCTCAACCAGCTCAGTTCGTCCCCTCCCCCCACTGCACCACACAACCAGCCCAGCTCTTCCCCCCAACCCACTGCATCCCAAAACCAGTCCAACCTGTCTCTGCCTCCCTAACCGGTTCTTCCTCTCACCCATCCCTTCCTCCCACCCCAAGCCGCACCCCCCGCTACCTACCAACCTCATCCCACCTCCTTGACCTGTCCGTCTTCCCTGGACTGACCTATCCCCTCCCTACCTCCCCACCTACACTCTCTCCACCTATCTTCTTTACTCTCCATCTTCGGTCCGCCTCCCCCTCTCTCCCTATTTATTCCAGTTCCCTCCCCCCATCCCCCTCTCTGATGAAGGGTCTAGGCCCGAAACGTCAGCTTTTGTGCTCCTGAGATGCTGCTTGGCCTGCTGTGTTCGTCCAGCCTCACATTTTATTATCTTGAATTATGAACTGCAGCTTTGTATGCATTCTCCTTTTATAAAGAGCATTAAATTGTTTTTGTATATAAGTTTTATGTTGCATTTTGCTCCAATCATTCTATCTTTTGATAGACGGAATACCAACATATTAAGGTCTCCGACTGATCCACAACCAAAATTACCAGCATTACAGCCAGGCTGCTTGCAACAGTTCTGTAATCTGGAGTAATGGAAATTCACTATGGAAGTAGTATTCTGTGCAAATACTTGATTTTGCTGATACTCTTACCAATCAGAAGTCAATGTTTTCAGTCCTGACAACTTTAAAGTGGTCATACGTGCATAGTCATTTAGGTTAGTGTTAGGTTTTCACCGTTTGGTCATTTTTTATTCTTGAATTGCCCACCAGAATTAGTATTTTTCTTTGTCTCTGTTCAATGGAATCCTTTTCATTTTCAGCATCTCAATTAGTTCACCCCAACTTCTAAAATTCAAAGAAATACAAACCTAAATTTATGTAATCCTGCATTAAGAGAACAATATAACCTTCTGGTACCAAACCTGAACACACTACTCCAATAATGACTTCACCAAAATTCTGTAGAATTGAAACACGAGCATTGTCAACAACACGGACATTCTCTAACCCCTTTTGATTATTTTTTGTATTAGTGCACTAACGTTTGTGACTTGTGTGTGGTCATGCCAATGTCTTTGCTGCTCCACAGTTCATTGTCTCAAACCATGAAGGGTTGAAATCATTAAGGTAATATTTTGATCAATATTTGAGATCTAACAACAATTATTTCCATCTTTCCCCATGGTGGAATTTATCACTGTTTTGTTCACTCAGTTAATGTTTAAGTCCCTTCAACATGCTGCTTACATCAACGCAATGTACTGTGTTTCCAACTTGGTATCATCTGTAAATTTAGATACACAATCTCTGTTCCTTGATTCAAGACCCACTTACGTATGTGAAATGCTGAAACTGTAATATGGATTCTGAGAAATGTTCCCACTAATTCAGTCTTTGATTCCCAAGATATTTCTGCCCAAATCACAAGAATGCATTCAATTCTGTATGTGTTCAATTTCACAAATTGTTGTGCTGAAGTTTGAGTATTTTACAGAGAGATAGTAGGAATTGCTGATGCTGGAGAACCTGAGATAACATAGTGTAGAGCTGGATGAACACAGCAGGTCGAGCAGAAAAACTGACGTTTCGGGAAGAAGGGTCTCGACCCAAAACATCAGCTTTCCTGCTCCTCTGATGCTGCTTGCCCTGCTGTGTTCATCCAGCTCTACACTGTGTTATCTCAGTGTTTTATGGAGCTCTGTTGATGAATTTTCTCTTCCCTCACCCATGCACACATTTCTGTTTGAGCTCAAAAAGTACTTGCTCATTACAAATGATAATTTGATTCGTTGCCAGCTCTAAAATCTGCTGTTTCTGAGAAATTTCTCAAACATTGTCTGAGAATACATTACTTTTTGGATTATTTTCTCTTTCCCTGAAAATTTCCTTTACAACTATGTTGGGTGGCACAGTGGTTAGCACTGCTGCCTCACAGTGCCAGCGTTGTGGGTTCACTTCCACTCTCTGGTGACTGTCTGTGTGGAGTTTGCACATTCTCCCCGTGTCTGCGTGGGTTTCCTTTGGCTGCTCCAGTTTCCTCTGACAGTCCAAAGATGTGCAGGCTAGGTGGATTGGCCTTGCTAAATTACCTGTAGTGTTCAGGGAGGTGTAGATTAGGAGAGTTAAAGGGGGTTGGGTCTGGGTGGGATGCTCCGGTTCGGTGTGGACTTGGTGGGCCGAAGGGCCTATTTCTACACTGTAGGGATTCTAGTTGTAACGTGATTGCGTCTTTCTGTCTACCACTAATATTGGGAAGCCTGTACCGAACCATAAGATCTTTGATATTCTTAGTCATTCATTTTACCCATAGTGTTTTCACTGTGATTCTCATTACAGAAATCCCCCTTCACTGATGTATTTTGTCAACACTGGTCCTTTTTCTTTCTTTTCCTAATCTTACTGCTTTTCTATAGGTATTACGGACTACCTACAATCACAGTAGCGATGAAACTTACAATACCTTCTATCTTAAGCCAGAAGGAACTATAATATTTTAAAAATATTTGGGGCTGTAATTGTTTCACAGGCGGTATAATTGTTTTGTCTATTGAACCCCATCTTTGTGAAATAGCTCCCTCCACTGGAATTGTTGATATTCCAGCTTTTTATTCACAAAGGTAAGTGGAAGAACAGGCTTAGAATTTGCTGAGACTGGAATATAGACAAGGTAAATGAAGTGGTCCTCCAGTTAATTTCAAGCTTTGGTTGTAAAATTTTAAAATCCATTACACTTTGTAGGGGGAGGATTTAAAAAAAAACTGGGGCAAAGAGAGGATGGTGTGAGACACCCCATCATTTTGAGGCCATGGAATGAAGTGAGTCACTAGGATATGGCACATGTCAAGGATAGAGTGAGAGCATGTATATTGTACTGCATATTTTTGAGATACAGGGAACTGGGGAGAACTTCAGTGGAACAATTAGCAAAGAGGTTGGTATAATAAATACAAGGATGGAGGATAGTGACAAAGGATCAATATTGAATGTTTATTTCCTTTAATAGGAAATAAATTGCTGGGAAACAATTGGAGCAATGGAGGTGAAGTTGGATTTTCAGTTGAGATCTGAAGGTGTGGACATCAGCAATATTATCAATGATTGAAAATGGAGCCACGAAAGATGGTAGCTTTTGGGTAAAATTGCAAGATACTGCTCACGTTGAAAGAAACAGAATTTGTCATGTTGGAGTGGGAGTCAGTGCCTCAGTTGGCAGAACAGCTGGTTTGGAATGCAGAGTAATGCCAACAGTGCAGACTTGCTGTCTGAGGTTACTATGAAGGACTGTCCTCAAACTGACCCCTTGCCTGAGGCATGGTGGCACTTTCGTTAAACCACCGTCAATTGTTCCTGTCTAACGAGGGAGCACCTGTATGTCCTGGTAGTGCTGTGGTGATTTTTAAAGAAATGTGCAGGTAACAATTCTGCTCAGACCCCTCCTCCCATCTTTTTAAATATTTGTCCAAACTTTGCTTGGACGATCTTGTGAATTGTCATAGCTATTTCCTGTAGCAAAATATTCTAACAGCATTGTGCATAAAGAAATTCCTGTTTGCCTCAGTCTGTCCGTGTAAGATGGTTGTTGGTTGTAACATTCAGTGGGAACATATTTTTGTTAGCATTAGACGGGAAGAAACATGGAAAAATAATGAAGATGACAAGTTGCTGTTGAAATAAATGATTAATGCAATGACAGAAGCAGAAAAGTTCTGGTAGCAGAAATTGAAAGTAAGCAATGGAAGAAAAGTAAACAATTTTTCAAAAGCTCAAATGTCAGGTGCACAGCTAATGGTATAACAATCATGGATTTGAATGGCTGATTGTGGTGACTGACTTTTCTCTCATGTTCTGTTTTCCTTACTTTGGCCACATGTTACAGCATCATCTACAGTAAGAAGTCTTCTTGCTGTCCTAACCTCCGCCTGTAGGTCATGAATTAACATTGTCATTTGTTTAGTCCTGTGTTCAGCGTGTATTGGATGGAAATAGTATTGCATATTTTATTTATATTGGGATTGTTTCTCCAGTTTGACAACTTGGAGGTAGAGATTAGCTATTGGTGAATGCATTTTCATTGGCTCTCCAAGTAGAGACCAGAAAGGTTTGTACTTGTGTAGCATCAGTCATGGTATTAGGATATCCCACAGCTCTTTACACTCGGCGACTGTATTCCAAAATTACTTTACTATTGTGAATGTAGAAAAATATAGGAATTAGAATGCATCATAATATTATGTTCAATAATGAGATAATGACCAGGTAATCTTTTGGTTGAGGGACTGTTTTTGTCCAGGCCATCAGTAATCTTTTCTGTGTGATGGGATTGTTTCTGTTTAACGAAGGGGAAGAATGAGGTTCCGCATTGGTTTTAAATTATAGCACCTAAAATAATGCATTAGTTGCTTTAGTACTACATTGAGGCTTTCCAGTAAAATTAAAGAGTATTCTGAAGGATCAACAATCATCTATGTCAGTGTCTTGGAAAAGTTTCTGCTGACAACCTTTCAAAAGGAGCTATTTGGAGCAAGTGACTTAGGTTCTTGCAACATAATTGTTTGTCTTTGGCTCATGGCCCCAGAGTGTCCATTGTTCACGCGGCCATCATAAAATTAAGCTCTTTGTATGTGTAGTGATATGCATACCTCTAACTTTGTTCTTCCAAAATTGGATGAACTTTTCATTCAATGTCATAGCGTCATGCAGCATGGAAACAGTATCTTCATCCAACCAGTCCATGCTGAGCATAATCCCAAACTAAACTAGTCCCACTTGCCTGCTCTTGGCCAGTATCACTCCAAACCTTTCCTATTCGTGTACTTAAATTTCTTTTAAATGTTGTAATAGTACCCACATCCACCACTTCCTCTGGCAGTTCGTTCCACATGCTAGCCCACCTCTGCCTCAAAATATTTGCTGCTCATGTCTTTTTTAAAAATTTCTGTCCTGTAAAAAATGTGCTCCCCCTTCTAGGGAAAAGACAGCTACCACTAACTCTGTCAACACCCCTCATTTATAAGCTTCTATCAAGTTGTCTCTCAATCTCCTACACTCCAGTGGAAAGAGATCCAGCCTTTTTTTTAACTCTCAGTTGCCATACGCGGCAACTGCGAGTAAATGTCTTCTGAACCCTCTCCTGCTGAATAATATCCTTTCTATAACTAGATAATGTGCTTCTCGGTCGTGAGAAAATTGACTTTTCTGATATGTATTCTGTGTATTCAGTATCAACTGCAAACAATATACAAGATTCAATTTCCTTCCATTAATTAACCTTCTGCTTCTGAGTTTAGGTTGTTTCACCTCTTCAACTCATTTTTGGTCCAGTGAGAGAAGCACCCTCTGTGCTACCTGAACTAGAGGTTAATGGAAGTTCTTTTCTAACCTTGTAAGATCAGTGAAATTACAAGACAGACATTAATTTGTGTGTCTCTTAAATCAGATGCCAAAGTAGAGGACAATAACTTTGTCACTTTTTTTAATGATTAAAAATATTTGTGTAAAGTCAGATATGGGAAATGTATGCGTGGTGTTATATTGAAAACCGTAAACTTATCAGTTGTAAGTTCATATTTATAATTACTATATGATTTCTTCAAAACTTCAGTTTCACCAGTGGGTTGTGGTAATAAGAGTTGGATGTGTAATGAAGGGGCAGCAGCAGTTGCCCCCACACAAATTTGAGGATGATATAGCTGCTCTTATTTGTGCCCAAACTTGAGTGTCTGGACGTTACATTTGAGATGTTTCTGTTTGCGGAAGAATTAAAATCCTGAAGACAGCAATTTAAGGTTATTTGCAGGGACAAAAGCAACAGTGACAAGAGTCTAACATTGTTCCTCTGAGAAGTTCGGATCTGGAATGTACTGCCTGGGAGTGTGGTGGAAGCAGATTCAATGCAAGGACCTCAAAAGAAAATTTGGATAATTTGCTAAAGTGAAAATTTGCAGGGTTGCAACAAAAATGCAGGAGTATAATTCGGTAAATTATACTTGCTAAAAGCTGGCAAGGACATAATAGGGCAAATTGGAGTCTCCTATGCTGTAATCATTTTAGTCATAAAGCATGTCCTCATCAGAATGTACAGCAAAGGCATCCAAACAGTACTTTTCTCTACAAGTAGCTTAAAAAATTGTAATTAAAAATCTTCAAATTTATATGGCAGAAAGACCAAGTGCTATGTAGTCTTCTGAAATTCTGATTGATCCCATTGTGTCCTCTAAAGATGTTGCCGGACTTTCATCTGGAGACCTGAACTAATACTCTGGAACGTGAGCTCAGATCCTGTTATGGCAGCAGGGGATGTTTATGTTTTTAAAAAAAACAACTAATACATTTTCAGCTTTCAAAAAATCTGCAAATGACAAACATGCAACTGTCAAATTGTTGTAAAACCGATCAGTAATGCACATTAGGAAAGACAGTCTCCTGTGTTTAACTGATTTAGGCTTTGTGACTTCAGAGCCACAATGATGTGGCTGATGCTAAATTGCCACGCTGAATTGGCTGAATAATCCACTCAGCCGTATTCAAGAAAATGGTTCATTACCTTCTTGAGGAGGATTTGAGATGGTCAATAAATATAGGCTCAGCCACTGATAATGTTGCTGTTATATCAGGTGAAAATTGTTTTTAAACAAAAGGCAAATTAATGGTACAAATATGAATGAATGGTTGACCGTTCCAGAGAAACAGAGAATTGCATCAATGTAGCATATTCTATGGTCACCAATGTCTGTCTGAAAGTGCTTCAGTACCATTGTGTCACTCTTGAAGTTTTGTCAATTTTGTAATGCAGGAAACATTGGATCCAGTTTGGGCCCAACAAGCTCCCACAAATATAAATTTGGTAATGACCATATAAGCAAAATGGATTGGCAAACTAAGCATCGGTCAGAACAGTGGAGGCTACCCCACACCCACACCTGTTTTAAATAGTGTTTGCAGATGCAACTTCAGCTTATCCTGTCGAACAAAATATTTGGTTGACACTCCATTGCTCCAGTGCCACACCTTAGTTTTTGTGCTCGGGTCCTGGCATGAACTGAACTGTCTTCTGACTTGCAGGTGAGATTACCACCAACTGAACCATTGCTGACTCATGTAGATGCATGGAAGTGAATATATGGTTACTATGGTTGAGTAGTAAACATTTCAGTGTGCCTGCTGTTTTGACAGACAAGGTGGAGGTGAAGATGGGTGAATTTGTTGGTAGTGAATTCTTGGGGAAGAGTGAGTTTGAAAGTGACATGTATGTCTGATACTAGACTATTAGGTTTAAAATCAATTGCATGAATATAAGGAATGAATTGGCTATGGTAGATTGAGAAATTATAAGATGTGATAATAGGAAATGGTAAATGTTTAAATAAATATTTTCTAATTCTCAGTAAATACATGTTAAGGACTAAACCCTGTATGAGGACAAAGATCGTTCCATGGCTAACTGAGGAGATTTAGAAGAGCAAAAGAAAAAGTGTACAGTACTGCCAGGTATTGTAAGTTTGAGGATTGGAAATGGTATTGAGAAAGCAGCAAATAATGACCAAGGTAGAAGGCAAAATAGAATGAGTTAAGCCACTGGAAATGTGAAAATGGATTGTGAAAACGCAAGAGTAGCAAAAGTAAACGTGGGTTTACTGGCTGATGCAAGTGAAAATATAATGGGAAATAAATAAATGACAGCTGTTAAACAAATGCATGAGTTGGAATTTAACTCTGCAACTGGGGAGATATTGAACGAGCCAAGATATTAGCCTTTATCTCTGTCATAGCAGAAGATACAAAAGGATAATTAAAAGTAGTGGAGAAGTAAAAATGTAATGAAAGTGAGGAATTAATAAATTAATTGTAAGAGAGAAATTAATGAGCTGAAAGCCAGAAAATCCGCTAATTTTCAGAATAGTGGCGATTACCCCACACCCACACCTGTTTAAAATAGTGTTCACAGATCCTTTGTGCCCTTTAAAGAGGGCAGATGCAACTTCAGCTTATCCTGTTGAACGAAATATTTGATTGGTTAACACTCCATTGCTCCAGTGCCGCACCTTAGTTTTTAATCCACTATTTCTGAAGAAGGGTCTAGGCACGAAAAATCAGCCTTCCTGCTCCTCTGTTGCTGCCTGGCCTGCTGTGTTCATCCAGCTCAACACCTTGTTATCTCTCATCCACTAAACCTAGTGGGTTATGCCAAATAAGAGCTGCAGAAATGGTGGATGCAGTGACTGTGGAAGTATGGTGACATTCTTCTAAGTGAGAACTTGGGAGTGGAATCTTGCGGTGATTGGTATTTCAATGTGCCACGCCACATGAAAGAATCAAAAAGCAGCCTTTTTTGTGTTGCTGTTTACTGAATTCCATTTGAATAGTTAAATATGCTACATCCAGTGGTTCCACTTCACTTACCCTGCTAGTTATATTTTCTCATCATCATAGGCTCAAAATCTTGGAGCTTGTGCTGCAGTGGGTGTGCCTAAAACACATGGACTGTGGCAGTTTATAGTGGAGACTCATCACTACCTTCTCTAGCTTAATGGGGGAGAGGCAATAAATGCAAGCCAGTCACCAGCAAACTGCCTCCAAGCACCTGCTGAGTTTGCATCTCAGTGGGTGCCCATCTGCTGCTGGACAGTTAGCCTCAGCAGCTGCTGACCCAACTCGGGGAAGACTGCCTGGAGGCTAGAATGTGATGGCCTGCTGACTTGAAGCCAATTTCTATGAAATCTCTTTCAATCTGCCTTCAAGCTGCCCCTGCAGGACCAGGAGGATTCTGCCCAATACCTCTCCAGGGGAGTTTGTCCCAGAGATTGGCCATCTGCTCACTGATATTTGGTTTTCACCCAAGTGCTAGAAGTGACTCTCAACAATAATTCTGCTGGGGAACGGTATATCTGGAATCATTCTTCGACGAAAAATAACGTTTTATTGGAGGGCAAAACCTCTCGATGTCTTTTTATGCTTATTTTGTCACTTTTTTGGCTGTCCAATATTTATAACTAATCTTCCTACATGAAAAATAGTAACAGAAAAATGCATGTATTTTGTCGTTTGGCTTGTTGACTGAAGTTTCTTTTCTTGGAGTTGTGCTTCTTTAGTAGACTTGGTTTATTGATACAGCACATACCTATAACAGTATGTAATTTCAAGTGACATTTACAAACCCGAGAGGGTATTGAATTTCATGCCTCATCAGTTAACTCTTGCAACAACATTTGGGGAATGAATAATAATGTAACTGACTTTCTTTCTTTTACAGTTGAAGAAAGTGAATCTTCGGAATTTGACTTAAATTGGGACTCAGCAACCACACGAACAGGTAATGTCATATTAGTATTTTTCAGAATTATGGAATAAACAAATATAAAACATTATCTGTGGCTTAAAATCTAATTAGTATAAAATGTTGCTTTGCAAGGTTCTGACTTCCTGAGAATATTTTGTAACAATGTCATATATGTCCTTTTCAATCCTTAGTGTAGCTTTCTTCTATTGATAATTATGGCACATGATTGTATCATTCTCTCCTGATTTAAATTCATACTGCTTCAAAGCAGCTTTTGTTTGTGAAGTTTGAAACAGTCATCTTGACCCCAATTTTAGTTGAGTTAACTTAGTTTTAAGATGATGAACTTTGAGTTTTATTTCATAAATATACTGCTTCTGGAGTGTGTACCTGAGAAATCATGCTGTAAATTAATCTCTGTTGAAGACATCACAAGAATTTGTTTTTCTGAAAGATCATTTAAGGCCTCTTCTGAAAATTGAACTCAAAAAACATTCAAGTCCTTCATGAATAATCAGGCTTAAACATCAAATTCTATTGAATAAGTGTAATGTGTAATTGGGTCCTAAATGTTTTAGTGGTGCCAATAAATGGGTCAGCAGCAATGCCTTGATGTCACTAGAACCCTGAGTTTATTATGGATGTATTGACTAACTGTATTCACTCCATACTGATGACTTGAATAAAGGGACTGATTGCATGATAGGCAGATTTGTGACAGTGCAGGGATAGAAAAGCAAGTTGGGAGGAGAATACAAGTAATAAATAAGGCAGTATAGGTTAAATGATTGGACAAAAATTTTATGTTGTGTATATAATGCAGGAAAAAGAGAGTTTGCTACTTTGACAGAAGAGTAGAAAATTGAATATGATTTTAAATGGAGAGCGACTACAGAATACTGTAGCGCAGAGTGATCTGGGCAGGAAATTAAGTTAGAAGTAAAGAAACCTCAGCAACACTTTCAATCAGCCGTATTCAAATTTAGAACAACAAAATCCTACCACAAGTTGGGAAAAAAAGTGATACCCATTGAAAATGTCCTAAAGGTATGTTTTTTAGAATATTATGATTGAAAGGGCTGCTATAATTTTTAATTAGTTTTGGAATTTTGAGTGCGGAATGTTTTAAGGCAAGTTGTGACTGCATGTTTTTGCTCACTAGCTTTAGGGACACTTGTTACAGATAGCTTATCGAATAATGTCCAAACTAGGCTGGATCCAGAGTTTGGCCAGAATCTCAATTGGTCGTGAAGCATAAGCCTTCTGAACTATAGCCAGAATGTTGGTGGGACTCACTGCGCTCAAATGTTTTTTGATGTCAAGTGGTGTACTGCAGAATGACTTTTGATGCTCTGTGGACATCTGAAGGAGTTAGAGAGGGTTATAAACTTTTGGTGCCGCCTCCTTGGTGCAAAAGGAAAATACTGTGGATTCTGAAAATCTGAAACAAGGGCTGAAAATCCTGGAAAGACTGGGGTGACGTGTAACAAAATGTAGAGTTTGTGTTTTTGTTTGAGGCCTTTCATAAGAACTGGAAAAAGTCAAATTTTGTGTAGGATTTGAGGAAGTGAAAGAGGAGGGGATCCGCATTCAAATGGAAGACATCGAAATTAATCGTCAGAGGTTGTGGTACAGGGACACAGAGATCAGTAAGCAGGGTAATATAGAAACTCAAATTTAGAGGTTTATTTGGTTGTTTACTGCCTTCATGAATGGATGCAGCAGGACTGCAAAGCTTTGAAAAATCTATTGATTGTAGGATTGTTTAAATCATGTTCAACATATGCTGGTGATAATGGGAACCGCAGATGCTGGAGAATCCAAGATAATAAAATGTGAGGCTGGATGAACACAGCAGGCCCAGCTTCCGGAGAGACCACTGTCTCCGTGACTCCCTTGTTCGCTCCACACTGCCATCCAACCCCACCACACCCGGCACCTTTCCCTGCAACCGCAGGAAATGCTACACTTGCCCCCACACCTCCTCCCTCACCCCTATCTCAGGCCCCAAGATGACTTTCCACATTAAGCAGAGGTTCACCTGCACATCTGCCAATGTGGTATACTGCATCCACTATACCCGGTGTGGCTTCCTCTACATTGGGGAAACCAAGCGGAGGCTTGGGGACCGCTTTGTAGAACACCTCCGCTCGGTTCGCAATAAACAACTGCACCTCCCAGTCGCAAACCATTTCCACTCCCCCTCCCATTCTTTAGATGACATGTCCATCATGGGCCTCCTGCAGTGCCACAATGATGCCACCCGAAGGTTGTAGGAACAGCAACTCATATTCCGCTTGGGAACCCTGCAGCCCAATGGCATCAATGTGGACTTCACCAGCTTCAAAATCTCCCCTCCCCCCACCGCATCCCAAAACCAGCCCAGCTAGTCCCCTCCCCCCACTGCACCACACAACCAGCCCAGCTCTTCCCCTCCATCCACTGCATCCCAAAACCAGTCCAACCTGTCTCTGCCTCCCTAACCTGTTCTTCCTCACCCATCCCTTCCTCCCACCCCAAACCACACCTCCATCTCCTACCTACTAACCTCATCCCACCTCTTTGACCTGTCCGTCTTCCCTGGACTGACCTATCCCCTCCCTACCTCCCCACCTATACTCTCCTCTCCACCTATCTTCTTTTCTCTCCATCTTCGGTCCGCCTCCCCCTCTCTCCCTATTTATTCCAGAACCCTCACCCCATCCCCCTCTCTGATGAAGGGTCTAGACCCGAAACGTCAGCTTTTGTGCTCCTGAGATGCTGCTGGGCCTGCTGTGTTCATCCAGCCTCACATTTTATTATCTTCAACATATGCTGCTTGTTTTCGACCTGTGGTTTAGCTTCACCATAGAATTATAGATTTCCTACAGCGTGGAAAGAGGCCATTCAGCCTACTGAGTCGGCCATTCAGCCTACTGAGTCGGCCCTGATCCTCCAAAGGGCATCCCACACAGACCTAATCCCGACCCTATTCCTGGAACCCCACCTTCACCATAGCTGACCTACCTAATCTGCTTATCCCTGGACATTGCAGGACAATTAAGCATGGCCAGTCCACCTAACTTGCACATCTCGGGATAGTGGGAGGAACCCGAAGCATCTAAAGGAAACCCGCACAGACATGGAGAATGCGCGAACACTGACAGTCACCTGGCTGCAATTGAACCTTGGTCATTGGTATTGTGAGCCAGCAGTGCTAACCACTGAGCCACCATGTTGCTGAGGGTGGCACTTTTATTTTTAGTACATCTGGAACTATTTTTACCATGTTTTCCTCACGTGATGGTCTTGGTAGAGTGAAGGGCATGCTAAGCCAAGAAGCTACCAATTATGGCAGTATACAATTCTGTGATGGCCCTTAGCACTTCGTGGTTACACATTTTTAAGCTGCCAGATCTGTTTTGAGATATATCACATTTAACATTGTGGTAATTTTACACAACGCAATGGATTGTGTCCTCGGTGTAGAGATGAGACTTTGCTGCACAGGCTGTTGAGATGGCCCTTAAGCTGTTACTGTTCTGGACAGATATGTGTGATGGATCTTTTGGTGAGGCTGAGATCAGCTGGATCTTTTGGCTGCATTATTCCTGTCACCATCCTAAGTCTGATAGGTATGTCCTTCAGAACTTGAGTGATGTTACATTGAAGCTCCAATTGTGAGAACATTGTGTACCGTTGTGCACGTTTAATATTTTTTCCAGTGATGTTCCACATTGGCAAGTTTTTATACATCAACTGCGGGAGGATGAGCAGTTAGCAGATTTGGTGCTTATGATTGACATTGGTGCCAGGCCAGTTTATGGGGTCTGGGGTCAATTTGGGAATCCCCAGCACTTCTACCACTTTACTCTATGTGGCTACAGTGGCACATATAGCAATTCTGTCCTGAAAAGGCAGGATTTAATCAAGAGTGGTGTTCGAATCGCCTGTGATATTGACTAAAAATATGGTTCTGAGAGAATTTCTCAGGATACTGCTTACGGAGTTTCTTTGTGTTTGCTTAAGTCCTTGGATGGATAGAAAGGTTGACTGAACTCATTGTGCCTTCTTCATAATTGATGTTTGAAGAGATAACAGATGATCTATCTGGTTTTGACTTGGATGTTAGCTTAATAGTTTGGTATAATTTGATTGGTTTGCTGCAGTGTTTCAGAGGGCACTTGAGTCTACCATGCACATGTCTCTGGAGTCATATGTAGGGCAGACTGGATAAGAATAGAAGATTTTCTTCCTAGACATTGTTGTAAGAATCAGCTGGGTTTTTACAAAATTCGGAATATCTTATTGCAATGTAAACTTTCCAGATGCCACTTTTTAAAATCATGCTTTAAGTAGGTCATTGTTGCTAAGCATGTTCCACTTTGTTCCTTAATCAAAAGACCAACTTAAGAGTATCAAGAATTACTGTGAGTTTTCCAACTAATCTTACTGTAGATATACTTGTGTGGAAAATACTTTGTTTGGTAAGTTATTCTTTCTCTTATTCTCCAAGTACTCTGCACAGTAAAATCAGTTATTTCTTTCTCAAACTGTTAGATTTGCTGCTTCACAAATAATAATTTGTTTTTAATTTGTCCTCAGTTCTTTTACTGAGCCAAGACTGGCATTTGTCAGTTAACTTTTTCAGTCAAATTACTTGTCGGTTATTTAGACTCTGTCTGAACTGTTTCTAATTTGTGGACAAAAGGCTGTAAGAGTTAAAATTCGAAAGTCTAATGGTGATAGGTTTGTTCTGGTTCCTTGACTGCCAGCACATATTTCTGTGGAAACCAATGCAACTGTAGGATCTGCATAGAATTAACTGCAAAATTAGTTAAGGTTTGATTGTGTGTAACAGTTATACTGTAAGGCAGTAGAGAGATCATCACATTGCTTTCCCTAGATTCTAGCAAGTTTTGATCAGATGGTGTCTGCCTCTTGGGCAGATTTTGCAAGGTTCACATTGTTTTCATATCTGCATTTTTTTACTCCTTTTGGCGGAAAGATTAAAACTGTTTAAGATTGCGATTTCCAAGAAATATTATTTAATCCAGTTAGAAAAAGCTATGCAGCCACTTTTGGCTAATGGAATTAGTTTCAGTTAGAGTAGGTGCACCTGTTTCAAAGTCATTGGTGTGTGTACATGAGGCATCAGAGGCTGAAGACAGCTGGAAAATCCCACAAATTAAAACTAGTAGTAACACTATTAGTGGTGGGGCTTTACTGTTGGGTATGTGATTGACATTTTGATTGTATGTCGAGGCATCTTGTCTTTTTTCCCCTTATTGTTTGAAGTTTGGTATAACCTGTTTTCCTCTACCATGATGATTCGGGCCATTACTTTGAACCCGGGAGATGGCATCAGTAAGTGCGAAATGGATATGAACCTATATAACTGATACACTACACTAAGAATAGCACTTGGGAAGAAAAGTTGTGGTATTAAGATCGACACCTGTTCTTTCACGTCTTTCAAATGTTAAGCTGACTTAAACAATGTAAGCATTGTTAATTGAAGGAAATTCTATTAACATTACTAATTTGATTTGCAAGCACACCAAGCTTTGTATTGCTTGCAGATGATCAACATAATGCACATTCTTTGTTATACTGAAGCAGAAAGATGCAGAACAAAGTTTTCATAGCAACTCTGGGCACCTGTATGTGTTAGGGTAGAAAGATGTGCTGTCACAGGCATTTGATTTGATGATGCTGCAGCTGAACACCTTTACAAGATAAGTAATCCTGATGTTACTTTGCTGAAGCCTGAGATATTAGCTATGTATCGCCAAACCCAGTATCAACATTCAAGTCAACATGCCCTGCTGTATTATCCCTGTGGGAACAGGAACCTTCGACCAATTTAGCTGATTCAGAGATTTTGGCACTTCTAATGGACTACAGGCTCCATGTCCTGAGCAAAGTTGTAAAAATGGATACAGAGGCAGGCACTACTTTGAGCGTTAGCTTTTTGGTAGATGCTTAAATAAGTCACGAGCAATCTCAATATATCTTTCTCCTAATGTTTATTTAACTTAAGGGCTCCAAGGCAAAATTATGTCGATATTGGTACTTATGATACCTGAAACATTGAATGTTTTGAGAGATAAGGAGAAAAGTCCTGATGAAGGGTGTAAACCTGAAATGTCAACTTTCCTGCTACTGTGTTGCCTGGCCACCTGCGTTCCTCCCGCTCCACATGTTTTGAGAGATGTTTGAGGTGCTGGTAAATGTTGTTTGAGCTAGTTGTGCAGATGTGACTAGCATAAATCTTTGAGCTCCAAGATATAAAGTTGAGTTCGTCTTGTATTTGTGGGAGTTGAAAATGTGTATATTTTCAGGATTCAGATTTGCAGAGGATGTCCTTGAAATGAATTATTGGGTTGCACCTAATTTTCCTCCAATTCTCTATATTTATGTGTGCTGTACCCTTGTAATGAGTTTCATAATTATCCTCAACTCCAATACAGTATGCATATTGTTAGTGTTTGAAAATCACAAAGCAGAAAAATAAAATTACAAACAGAAATGCAGCTATTCCTGTACATAATTACCTTCGTTAGGACAAATCTAGCAAGTGTGCTTTCCTTGACAGATATGAAGTTGACAAAAACGATGAATGAAAATCTTATTTCCAAGTTCTAGTCTAAAGTTTGAGCCTAGACCTCTCAGTTGGGAACAGTCTTTAATTTCCTCAAATATGCCAATTGCTTTATCTGCAGAAGATGGCAAAAATGTATTGGCTGCACACTTACGCAGATAGTATTCACATTTCTTGATGATTCCTTTGGTTGCTGAAGTATGACTGGCCAAATAGTACAGGAATTCAACCTATAAGTCTTAGTAATTAAGGGAGTTTCTGGAACTTCTGTCAGCCTGTCATTGAAGTTTGCTCAGCATTTTAAAATGCTATCTTCTATATGTCGCTTCACAAGAATAAAATGCCTACCTCTGAGAAGTGCCGCAGGTATTTTTTTGGCTCTTAAATTTTCCCTTTTTATCAGATCTAATCAGTTAACTTAATGAATTGTGTGGATTGCTGCCTCTTCTCAAAGCGAAAAATATAGTGGCCTGTCCATTCACTTGTATTTAGATTGATTGTTTCTTAAACTGGATCTTGCTGTGCTGCTGTTTGCTAACACTAAGACACAATCTTGGAGGAGCTTCTCGTTGCAAGAATTGAACTCCTAGAAGCAGAGGGCGTGAAATTGGACTTGGTGGAAACCCAAACAGGAGAATTGTTTTTTCCCATAAGATGGCATGTAGAGGACCAATGTGAAACTAGTTGTTTAGCAATCTAGACTGATCAATTTCACCCCAAGTGTCATCGACTACAGATTTTATTTTGGAGGGAATGATACTTCCCAACAAGGTGTACAATGATATGGAGTTAGCAGTTGAATCCAGTGGTGGGGTTTTTTAACCACTTGGGTTTTCTTGCCTGTCAGCATTCTTTAATTTCCATGGTAAAGATTCTCACTTGTTTCCTAAAGTTTAAAAGTCATTACTTCATAACTCCCTGTGGCGCTCTTTTGATAATGCCTTTAGATACACCGAACATTCCTGATATCCCTTCATAAAAGAAGTGCTTGAATGTCCAGAAAGTGTCAACATGCAGTTATCAAATCGGTAGAAGTATCTATTATCAGGTCAGAACTGCAGGAGACAGTGTTTCTGACTGTGTAGTTTCTTGCAAGCCTGAAGAAAGGATCATTGTGATTTTGAGTTTTCTGGTGATATTCCATGCTTATCTTTTGGTTCAATAGTGTTTTGACTTAAATGGATTATTTGATATAAACATTCCTTTAACATACCTAATTATTGAGGAAAAATAAATTTATTACCATAGGTGTTCATAAAGTATGTCAGATTATTAGAAACATCACCCAGAAGTCGTCAATGGCTTTTGAAGATTGCTTTCAGAGTGAATTACAATGGAATGTATCGTAAAATGGAAGATTACATATATAAGCTAGTTTCTTAGTCTGTGATTTCTATTTGGCCCATTGTGCCTATCTCAATTGAACAATAATTTTAACTTTGTGCAATATTTATTCAGCTAGTTGTTGAATTTTTGCCTGATTTTTGTGTGAATTCTTTTGTTCAATAATAGCCTGGCCAGTGTGCTTGACAAACTCATGACCACCTTGATTTTAAATTCAGTATTCCAGCAAAAAGATTGCAGAGAACTCAAAAAGGAGAAATATGTTATAGCTTTTTCAATTTGTGCCTTGATTTTAAAGTACTGTGTACACAACTTGGTTAATCTCTCTCGCTCAGGTTTTCTATTCTGAGTATTGACATTAACTATATTTCCATTGCTTTTCCAAAAAATACATTGATTTATGTTTATTGCACTACCTCATTTTAGCAAGTTATGTATGCTTCTAACTGGTCTGTATCCTTCCAGAGTGTATTGCATTGTTTATCTTGCATATGGGAAAACAGTTCACGACAGCGTTTGCTAATTATGACTAATTTGAGAACTGTCCATTGACATTTAATCTCAGTTCAAGCTACCACCATACTTTCACTCTCTTATCGTCCTGAGTTTGTAACATAACTCTTTGCAGTTAGATCAGTTTTTGAAGAGTCAAATATACTTCCATCTGGTAACATTTTATGTATACATTCGGCAAACTCCTTGAAGAGTTTGCTTAAATTTAACATATGATATGTGTTTGTTTAAATTTAAATTTGCTGTCCTTGAGTGGCTAATATTTTTTCTTTGTGTTTTCTAATGAAACTTTCAATTCATAGCCTCAACCGGAAGAATTCCAGATTTCCACTTCCCTTGATGTGGAAAAAGTGTGACTGTGCATTGACTCTAAATGGCCTTGTTCTAATTTTAAAGTTATGTCCTTATTCTGGATTCCTTCAGTAGAGGATTGTCTTAAGCTATCATATCAAGTTATTTTTTAATCATCATAGAACACCTCAGTTTGCGCATCCTTTTGCAAGAGCCAAAAGTCTCTTCTGTACAACACCGAACGTTGACTGTTGTTAGTTGTAATATCATTCTGCTGAATCTGGACTGTATCCCCACCAAAGATAGCATATCTTTCCTGAGATGCAGAACAAAATGCAATAATGACCTTGGTGTCTAACCAAACAAAGTTTCAGTCCGAGGTGTCTTGAAGTAAAAACCAACATTCCATTTGCCATTCAACTTATTTTTTCAGCCAGCCGTTAGCTTTTAGTACATTGTATGCTTGGGCCCTGAGTCTCTACTCTTCCACAGTTTGCAGTTTTTCTCTCTTTAAAAATAAATCTTATCATAATATGTGACCTCATACTGTCTCACTCAGTTAATCTATTCATGTTTATTTGTAACTTTCTACTCCTAGCCACACCATTTAGTCATGGCATCTAGCTTGATATCATAAGAAAATCTAGATATAAAATATCTGGCCAAATGTAAAGAATAAAATTACAGCTTATTTTGCATAACAGCAGATGATAAATATTAAGTTAGATTTTTGAATCCTCTATTTGTTGGGAGATACATTACAAAGCAACATCAAGCTCTTCAGGGTTAATTAAGACTTTCCCTGCATAGCTTTAGCTTCATCAACAAGATTACTGTGTGTAAATAGATCTAATTTCCTTGCACTTAAATCTTCATGTGGTTAATTACAGCAACAACAATGCTTTTTCATTAGTGAGTAGGTCATTATTAGATGTGTCTGGCTACATTTATTATGAACAAGCTGGGTGTACCTTTTGGAAATGTCTGGAGAAACTGACTGGGAATGATGGAACTTTCTGTTTTTTTAAGTATCCAATTAAAATACTTTTGAATTAGTATGGAAGCAGAAGGTGCCAATGCAAATTAAATGGATGAAAAAGGGTTCTGGGAAATCCCTGTTAATTACTGTAAAATGCCTTTTATTTTCTGTTTTCTTAGGTGCCTTTAAGCTTAATGTCCTTGCTGAAATCGGTCTTGAAAATGTGCGGGAGTTGCTCTCCAGGGCGGAATTACTGGTACCAGCAGTGGCAGAGAGAGAATCTCAGCATATTTTGTTTATAATTTCTGCACTACTAGAAGTAAAATGAACTATGTGATAGCGCTGTTGGTTCTGTCTATTCATTCAGCTTCTTAATCCCTTCCTTCGACACCAATTAGAATATCAAAATGCTGTACAATAGATGGGCTTCAAAATAGAGAATGATGCGAAACAAATATTTTTTGTACTAGATTTCTCCAAATCACAAACTATTCTATCTAAGAGCAGATTGTACATTTAAAAATAAAATCTAAAGTCACAAAGTGGAAGGCTGAGCTTTGCCTCATCCCCCAAACTCTGGTACTGGAGTGCAAGAAATTATTTTAATAACTACGTTGTTATATCAGGTGTATTAGATTGTAGCAACTAGGACAAATACATTCCTCTTGCGAGCCTATGGGCTTTACTTGTAAAATTAAATTGAACTTTCAGGGATCTATATGTCCATTAAATGCCATCTCAGTTGGAATGTTTTAGTGTTGACCAGTGTTTTCTGAATTCAGAAAATGATCGAATAGTAGGAAGTCTTGAATTTAAATTATGTACTTTAACTTTGTATACTTTTGGATGTTTTTCAAAATCTTTTTTATTAGTAAGCGTTTTAATGTTTGTTGTTCCACTGCATTTTGGGAAAAAAAACTTTATGCAGTGACATAATACAATCAATTTACCTGCTGCAGTGTACTTTATATTAAGCAGAGGCTTACTGATCTACAATTGATTTGGTATTGAGAATACAATTACCCTGTAGCTAACCATAATGTGTCTATTGCAGTGATTAAGAGGACAGTGGCATTGTGTTTATGCTATTGAACTGGTGATCTAGTGATATGGGTTCAACTTTATTCTCCCAGTTGGTGAATTTAAATTACAAGAATTAACTATAATCTGGAATCTTGGGTTCGGCAATGACAGCCATGAAAATATAGACTTGCCATGAAAACTTATCTTGCTCATTAATAGAGGGCATAGGTTTAAGGTGAGAGACAGATTTAATACGGACCTGAGGAGCAACCTTCCATACAAAGGGTGCTGCTTGTATGGAATAAGCTGCTAGAAGCTGGTTTAGAGGCTGGGTAGGTATGCGAATAAGGAGGGTTTAAAGGGATATGGGCCAAATGCTGGCAAATAGGACTAGATCAATTTAGAATATCTGGGCGAGTTGGACCGAAGGGTCTGTTTCCGTGCTCTATGACGTTCTGCTGGGGAAGGAAGATCAGTACCCTTGCAGATGTGATGCTATCTCTTTTAAAATCTGTTGAATCAAACTAAATTAACATTAGGTTAATGGCTTTCAGCCCATTTAAAGGAGCATTAAAACAGAAATCAACGACTTAAATTTAATGTATCACATGCACTGTAGCCACTGCAATGGCTAAAAAATACCTTGAGCATGCCTAATCTGCGTTATATGTTACTCTCGACCATAGTAGAGTGGTTAATTCATTACTGAGTCATAAAACTGAACAGACCCTCAGTTCATGTGAAATTGATATACAAAGGTTTAAGGTGAAAACCAAATGGATCATCTGACATCAAGAAAAGCGTACCATGCTAAATTAACTATTACAAAGCCCTCTAACACCTGGGGATGTGTCAAAAAACTGAGGAACTGACCTACACACTGGGAAACCAGCAATGTGATGTAGTCATAGTTGTAGAACTGTATTTTCCAGCAAATGTCCTATACTCATCTTGTACTATCCCTGGGTTCATTCTGTCCACCATCAAGTCAGTTCCACCAGAAGTGGTGGTGTAGTCATATTTAGTTGGGACGAACTCCAGACTCTGAATTTTTATGTCATCGGATCAAACAAAGGCTTGGAGACCAACTTCCTGCTAATTACCATCTGCTCACTGCACGGGCTACCCCACTTAGGATCTGAGTGCAACCTTAGTCAAAGCATAGACAAAAGGGTGAATCTCATAGGGAAAAGTGACTGTCGTTGGCAGCAAGGTGGATTTTTGACAAATTGTTATCTCAAGGACCTCAGTAACAGGAATTAATGCAAGTACAAGTGAAAACCCTCCATTGGCTTGGAGCCCCACTTAACCATTTTGGTTTGTATTATGGTTGTTCGAGGCTTACCATCTCACCTTAGAATTTCCTCATGTTACATAATTTTCAGTCAACCAGTTCAGATGTTATTATTACACACTTGTATAGCAGTTAGGACTTGAAGCCAAGGCCTCTGGCTCAGAGAAAGGCACACTATGACTATGTCACAATAGCCTTAATTTCTCAGGATATCCTATAATGCATTCATGAAGAGCTAAGCAAGACACATGAGCTCAACTATCTGTTCGTTTTGTAAAACCTGACGGTCTTGCTGTGGTGACTGATGCTTTGTTAATCAGCCTGTTCAGACAAGTTATTCTAAACGTCTGGAGCAGGTGGAGCTTCATCTTGGCCTCCTGACTCAGAAGTAGGGACAGTACCACTGTGCCACAAGGCACCAGTTTAAGTCCAAGTGCTTTCAACTGTTTCATCAATGATCTACCTTCAATCATAAGGTCGGTGATGAGGTGTGATTATGTAGTGTTCCGTTCCATTTACTATTCCTAAAGCAGCCAGACATAGACAATGTGCAGGCCTTGAACTGATAAGTGGTACATAACATTTATGCCATACATTGTCAAAGCAATGACTATATTCAACAAGACCGAACCTAGCTATTTTTGCCGTTGATTGGCGGTTTCTGAACCCCTTCACTATCAACATCTGGGTGGGGGTCACCATCAACTAGAAACGAGCAGAACTGGGCATATAAATACAGTGGCTGCAAGAGCAGATCAGATGCTGGGTATTCTGTTTTGAGTAACTGAGTGACCGGAAGAATGAGAAAATACTTCCCACTTCCCTCGATGATTGGAACTGTAATAATGCTCAAAGCTGCATACCAACTTGGACAAAGCAGATCCATAAATGTTTACTCCTTTGATCACTCGCACCCTATGGTTGTATCATGTGCCTTATTCAAGATGCACTTTTTTTGTTCCATCGCAATTCAAGTTTAAGACTAAATTTGCTTTGTTATAATCAGATGTGGCGTTAATCAAAACATTCACAGGGTAAAAATTTTCTTCTAGAATTCTATGATTCATTCTCAGAATCAGGGGTTAGCCATTCATTATGCCCAAATATGAAGGCCAAAACCATCTACGGTCTGCCAGACATACAGTTGTTAGGACTTTGTTACTTTTGTACTTAAGTCAATGGTCATTAGTTCTGAAGGAGAGTCCTTAACATAAAACTTAATTCTCTTTCTGTTTCCTCAAATTCTGCCAGATCTGCTCAGTATTTCCAGCATTTTCTATTGTAAATCCAAGAATTATAACCTGAATGAAGAAATTCCTTTACAACGCTCATATGCAAACAACATGCTGTTTTTTCCCGAATTTCTTGCTGTACCTGTATGCTAACTAACTGTATGCTCGTCACACCCACTTGAAAGCAGAAAATGAAGTAAGACCAAAAAAAGGTAAGACCAGCAAGAGGCAATGTTCCCTATAATTTTTTTTTTGTTCTGTGGCCTATCTATTCAGGTGCACAAATGCTGTAAATTTTTTTTGAGTAGACGTGCACATTTGCTAATCTAAAGAGGCTAAGTAGAAGTCAGCTCATGTTGGAAGATTCAAGTTGCAATCGTGCTGCTTCGTAGAAACATTGACAAAATGCCATTAAACTTTGACCATATCCAATATTTGCTTAATATTGTACAACAAACCTTTATTGACCACCACCTGTGGGACCAGGAGTGTACTGGTTATCAAATATTCTGGTTGATCAAGAGGTCCACCTAATCAATGTAAAAAAAACTCACTAAGTAATAGAAACATAAAGCAGAGGTATGCACAACGCTGTTATCCTTTATTTACTACAGCATAAATCACTGAAATATAATGTAACTTTGCCTTAAATAAAACGTACTGGCAGAGAGCTATCTTGCACCCAAAACCGACGACTCGGACGTCGTGGAGATTGTGATAATACAGTAAACTTCTGGTATATGAGAAATATAATTTTTGCTTCCTCGAGAGAGTGTAGGTTCATAAGGTGTCAGTTAAAACAAAATTGATAGCTTCAGCTTGCAAGTAGGGTATCCATTCCACCTTACTAATATAGCAACCTATTGTCCAGCTTAATGTGAGAAATATCAAAAGAATTCTTCTATCAAATCACAAATTGTAATTGTGTAATTACTGTGATTGAAGGTGCATAAGCAGAAATTTATAAAATATATTACACCCAGGAGCTGAAGTACCTGCAACTTTTGAAGTATGTTTGACCAAGCACTGAATGAAGTTTCATCATGTCAGCCAGATTATTTGGAACTTCTGAATGAACATATAAAATAGAAACAGAGTTAGGCCATTCAGTAACAGCAGGGTTATTCTGTTTGCATCTCAAATTTCACATACTCCTCGAAAGTTTCGATTCACTCACTTAGTTATAAATTATTATTTTTATTTATTCATGGAATGCGACCATTGGTGCTGGGCTGGCATTTAATGCCCATCCCGAGTGACCTTTTTTGAAATTGGTGATGAGTTATCGTCTTGAACTGCTGCAGCCTATTCGGCGTAGGTAGATCCACAATGCTGTTAGGGAGCGTGTTCCAGAATTGCAACCCAGTGACACTGAAGGAATGGTAAGGTCAGGATGGTAACGAGATTGTAGAGGAACTTGTATATGGTGGTGTTCTCCAGTATTTCTAGCCCATGTCTTTTTCAATGATAGTGGCCGTGAGTTTGGAAGTTGCTGTCTAAAGAACCTTGGTAAACATCTGCAGTGCATCTTGTAAATAGTACACACCGCTGCTACTGCAAGTTAATGGTGGAGGGAATGTGTGGTGTGCTCTGTCCTAGATGTTGTCAAGTTTCTTGATTTTAGCTAGACCTGCATTCACCCAGACAAGTATTCCATCTCACTGCGGATTTGAGAGCTAGGCTTTCGGAAATCATGAGGTGAATTTCTGTAGGATTCCCAGTTTCTGACCTGCAATTGTAGCCACAATATTTATAATCTAGTCAGTGGTCATCCCCACAATGTCAATAGTACGGTAGTCTGTGATGGTAATACAGATTGAATGTTATGGAGCGATAGGTAAATTTTTTGGAGACGGTCATTGCTTGGCACTTGTGTGATATGCATGTTTCTTGCCACATTGTCTGCCCAAACCTTAAAAGTTGTTGATTAAATTCACCTCCACTGCCTCTGGGACAGCGGTTCAAAGTTGTACAACCTTCTGAAAGGGGGGAAAAAAGCCACTTGTGTCCTAAAAGGTTGACTCCAAATTTTTAACCGATGTCTTTTGGTTCTGGACTGATCTAGAAAAAGAAATTTTTTTTGATGTCTGCCTTGTCAAGACCATTCAAGATCCTTCCAACTCCATTCAATCACTCTGCCCTCTCCTCTAAACTCCAGTGGAATCATGCGGAGTCTGTCCAGCAGTCTTCATATGACAACCCCCTTACTTTTTGTGTATGAATATAGTAATGCGATTCTGAACTTACCTCCAAGGCATTTATATATTCATCCTTAAATAAGGAGACCAAAACTCTGCACAGTTTTGAGATGTGGTCTCATGATTGCACTTTGTTGTTCACTTCCACTCAATACAGGATAGCATTCTGTTGGCCACCTTAGCAATGTCATCTCCTACATAGTAACATCAAGTTACGCATGCACTAGAACTTCTAGATCTCGGCACTTCCAGAATTATGCAGTTTTCTACATTTGATTAAGACTCTGCTTTTTTTTATTCTTCTTGCCAAAGTGAGCAACTTTCCATTTTCCCACATCATACTCCATCATCCAGATTTTTACTCATTCAGACTATGTCACTGTCTGAAAACTCCTGATGTCATCTTCACAACATTTTTTACTATAGATCTTGGTCATTTAGTATAGAATCCCTACAGTGTGGAAGCAAGCAATTTGGCCCATCAAGCCCCCACGGACCGTCTGAAGAGTGTTCCATCCAGACCCTACCCCCTTCCCCTATCCCTGTAGCCCTATACCTACCATGTTAAATCCACCTAACCTACGCATCCCTGGATATGATGGGCAATTTAGTATGGCAATTTAGTATTTACCCTGTCAAGCCCCTTAACGATCTTCTATGTTTCAATGAGATCATTTCTCATTCCTGTCCACTGAGTCCCAACCGGCATAGCCCTTGCGGAAAAGAGAAATCCCTTCATACTGAGGATGATCCTAGTGAACCTTTTTGAGCTGATTCCAGTAAAATAAGGGGTCCAAACTACGCTGAGTGCTCCAGATGTAATCTCATCAGCACATACACTGCAGTAACAAATTGTCCATGCTGTTATATTCCAAAATACAACCTAACATTCCATTTGTCTTCCTGATTACCTATTGCACTTGTGAGCAAATTTTCTGTGTTTCATGAACAAGTATCCCACGTTCCTTTATGCTGCAAATTTCTACAGTTTAGCTTCCCTTCTTGAATTGAGAGATTGGAAGTACAAAATACAATTTGATGGATCTTTTTCAGAATCGATAGGGAATTTTGGAAAATTAACGCCAAAACATCAACCTCCTTAATAGCTACCTCCTTTAAGACCGTCAAATTGAGTCTGTCAGTATGCAAGGACTTGGCTGCTTTGGCAGTTTGCTCCGTGGCACTTCACTAGTAACTAAATATTGCTGTAGAAAGACTGATACAATTTATCAAGCTTTACATCTTGAACTCATCGTGACGATTGGCAAGAAAACCACTGGAGATTGTAATGAGATCAGCCAGGTAGACCTCATAGAATGAGTTTCCTGATTAGGGCTGTTAATCTGGTCTAATCAGGGAGACCTGGCTGATAGATCAGAATAGGAGTGTCAGATATCCTGTTCACTCTGACAGCTGGATCAGTGTCAAGGACTTTCCACGTGTAAATAGAGGATGATTTGGTAGCGAAGTATCAGCCTCTCTGGAGTTAATTCACTAACTTAATGGGAAAACCAACATTTATACTGCATGAAAGGAAAATGCTGACTGGTTGGCAAGTGGACTCTGATTGACAAAGATCTTGCCCTGGTAAATGTAATTTCACTAAGTCCCCATCCAATTTGAAAGAGAAAATTTGGCAAAGATTAGCACTTTAAACTAAAAAAGGGAACTAAGTGGACTGGGAAGTGGGCTAGCTGAAATGAGCTGGCCTAAGCTTTGGGGAGGGGGGAGAGAGAAAGAGAGAGAGAGAGAGAGAGAGAGTGTACAGTGGAAACAGATCAACAGAAATGCAGTGGCAGATATTAAAAGACTGTCTCGGAATGCTGAGAATAAATTTGTTCCTACTCTAAGTAAAAATCCTAAGGCAACAGGCCACCATCTGTAGGTAACTAAAGTTTGATGCTTTCCTTACCTTAAAGAAAGCAACATAATTGAACAAAGATGATTGACAAATCAAGTGACTGACCAGAACTAAGTATGTCAGAAAATGACTAAATGAGGCAGAAATTAGACAATATGTTAGGAAGCTATTTTGAAATTCAAAAAATGGACAGTAAGAGTTTCTACAGGTATTAAAAAGGAAGAGAGCAAGGGAAATACTTTGCTTCTGTTTTCACTACAGGGGATAGAAGAAATCATTCCAGCACATTGTAAATCAGAAGGTAGCGCGTAGTATTGGAGACTGCTCCACAATACACCTTTAGCCGACAATACTGGCATTTGTTCAACAGTTTAGACAATTGGCTGGGTATGTCCTGCTCACAAAAAGCAGAACAGATCAAATCTGGCTAAGTCTGAACCCTTCTGTCTACTCTTGCTCACCAATAAAATGATGGTAGCGGCCATTATCTGTGCTATGACATGGCACTTGCAAAGGAATGAGTGCTCACGGATGCCCAAGTTAGATTCTGTGAGGCTCATGTGACTTCTAACTTAATTGCAGCCTTGTCTAAACATGCCCAAAGGAACTGCACCCTAGAGATCATGTCAAAGGCAGTCCCCTTCACAACATTGATTGCAGGGCATTAAAAAAAAATTCCGAGAGAAACTGAATTTGATGGTGAATGAAAGGGGTGGAGATAATCTCCAGTGGTTGGAGCCGTACCGACCAAAAAGGAAGATGGTTGTAGTTGTTGGAGGCCTGTCATCTCAGCTCCAGGACATTGCTGTGGGGCTTCCCCTGGACCTAAACATAATCAGCTGATTCATCAGTGGATGTACATCTATCATGAGTTCAAAACTGGGGATGTGCACCTCTGATTGTACCATGTTCAGCGTTTTGTTTGATTCCTCACATACCAAAGCAGTCCCTATCGAAATGCAGCAAGACCTGGACAAAAGGTAAGGTAAAAAGGTAAAACCACCATTGTCCCAAAGCAATCTACATGCTCTCTCATAACACAGAAATGGCTGTTGAGTTTCCTGATTTCCAATTTCCTGTCCACTGTCAACGACGCACGTGTCAGGAGTGTAACTTAGTACTCCTGCTTGCATGGATGAGTGCTGCTCCAACAGTGTGCACCCCCACAGCACTTCTAATTCACAATTCTAGGCCAACATCATGGGGGCATGGATTTGGTTCTCACCATGGCAGAATTTGAATGGGTTGAAATCTGAAATTAAAAAATGGTCGACAAATACTGATCATGTAACCATTACCAATTGTCATAAAAAGCTATCTGGTTCACTCATGCTCTGTTGGGGAGAAAATCTTCCATGCTTTTCAATGGTTTACAATTAGACTATAGAACCATTGCATCACTTTTGACTCTATGGCCCTCTGGGTAATTACAGATGGAGAACAGAAGCTGGCTTTGCAAGAGTTGCCCATTTTCCATGAACAAGTTAAAAAGCATGTTATCGTTCTGGTCAATGCAGCTTGCTTGATAGGCACCATGTCCACGTACATTTACTCCCTCCCTCCACTGGACAACAACAGTAGTGTGTCCCATTTCCAAGTTGCACTGCAGGAATTCACAAAGACTGCTGAGCAATCTCCAACCCCACTGGCCTCTGTCATATGTAAGGACAAGGGCAACAGACATATGGGAGCACCTGCAAATTCCCCTCTAAGCTACACACCAGTTTGACTTGGGAATCTGTCAGTGTTCCCCCATTGTTGTTGTTGGAACAAAATCCTGATACTCCCTCCTTAACAGCATTGTGGATGTACATTGAACAAATGAACTGTAATGGTTCTAGCAGGCACCTTACTATCACTTCCAAGGGCAGCTATGAATGCTGGCTTAGCCAATGAAACCCCTTTGCCATGATTTAATTAAATTTAAAACATTGTAAATGTGCTTCTAAAATTGCACATTGAGACTGGCAGAACGTATTCTGTATTTCAATTATCCCTATCCTCCAAAAACTTAATTTCATTGAAATATGGTACTTGAATTTCATAAATTGTGACAATGTCTTAAGCCGTTGTAGTGCAGAGGTACTGTCCCTACCTCTAGACTAGGAGGTTCAAGTCATAACATTTGTGAAAATGGTTCATTAGAAGTATAAAGATATGTCTAATGCTCTTGTGTTGTATTAGTGTCCCTGTCTCTGAGCCAAAACATCTGGATTCAAGTCCTCCCTGCTTCGGGGGTGTGTCACATCATGTCTGAAAAGATTGATCAAAAACATCTGTAATAGAATGTTGGATTTGGCCGTTGGGTGCTTGAGATGCAGTGTTGGAGAAAAATGAAAGGTCTTAACAATAGATCGTGCTGATACTTGTTGTGATGTGTTCCTTGTTAAGGGGCGTGTGGCCACGATTGCCATTTGTAATGTCCCTCTTACCTTCATTAAATAAACTAGTGTCTGTGCTGTCAATGCACAATGTCCACTATCTTCAAGGGATGTCCAGGATCCAGGACCTATGGTGCTAAGTCTTTGAGGAGTTGATCCTTTATGACCAGTATGTATCACAGTTTGATCCATCTGGATAATAGGTTGATACCAGCTGCATGAATGTAAGCTGCTGTTTGCTGAACAGTTGATGTGAAGCTCGCTCTTTTTTTTTTGACTTGATGAATTAGTTTGACATTACTCTTGATTTTTTTTCAATTTTTGCAAAGCATAAAGGCTCTGTGAAAGTTGCTAAGCAAGGCATTGTAGGATATTGACTGAAGCTGCTCATTTAGATGGGCATTTAACATGACTTAAACTTGAAATTGTCTTCTTGGATTTTTTTTTATATTTGCCATGATCTCTATATTGGTTGGAGGACTTAAGGGAACGCAATAGAATCGGTAAGTTTTACCTTTGCTTTGTGAGTTGACTGTGCTCCCCTGTGATATTTTCTGGTTTATTTCTGGACTAAATTTACCTGGTTTTACTTTTTTTTAAGCTAGTTTTGATAAGATAAGGCCGATGTGTGAGAGTCTTGCCCAGAGTGATGCCTTGGGTGAAGATCATGGATGTTGGTGTCATCATTCCATCTGAAAATAGTTTCTGAGTTGGATGCAGTTGCCAGAATGACAAGTGACATTCCCTTAGGCCCAGGTCACTGTTTCCATACGTAAGTTCCCATGTTAACAGCATTATGTCATCAGCTTGGATGAACATATGGGCATGTCCGTTCTTTTGATGTTGAGAAAATTAATAACAATTCTGGCCTCTACAAAGGTTCTAAGAACTCAGTTGTAGTTGCTACAAAATGTATTTGAGTTCATCAAGATTTTCCAGGATGCTGTGTATTTCTTTGTCTCCAGCAATGCAGGAAGGAAGCATTTGTTGAAGTATGTATCAATGGCACAAGAGCTATAGTGCCGTACTTACATTAAAGCTTTGGTAATAATATTGGAGCTTCTCCCAAGAAGTGTTGTTTCATGCTTGTGGAATAAAAGTTGCTTTTGTGCTCCTACGAATTGAAGCAGTAACAATATGGTAACTTCAAAATTAAGATTTGTAAATGGGGCATGCATAGATTTGTAGGATAACATTTGAGGATTAATATTGTTAAGTACAAAATTTGTGCTTTCCAGCTCAGACGTTAGCCTCACTTGCCAATTTTTAAACATTTTGCACTACATTTGTGCAGGAACCTGTGATGGGAAGACTGAATCAGATGAATGGTTTTCTTTTATGAAACGCCTAATCATTAGGTTCTAATAAGTGTTGTATTTTTTTAAAAATAAGGTAACTTCTGGATACTTTTGGAATTCCTGTAAATTCATTGGATGTTTATATCATAAATGGAGACCCATTTGATCAGTCATGTCAGTGCTGGATGTCTGCAAGTGCAATTTCCCTGGAGCCTGTGGCCCGCACTTTCTTCCTTGTAAGATGATGATATAATTCCCTTTTTTGAATGCCTCATTTGGTCCTAATACCACCACACACTCAGGCAGTGCATTTTCAGATCATAACCACTTGCTGGGTGACAAAGGTTTTCCTTGTGTTGCTGTTGTTTTGTTTTCCTACCAATCACTTTAAATTTGTGCCCTCTGATTTCTCATTTTTCCACCAATGGGAAGTTTCTCCCTTTCGATTCTTCAATCCAGAAGCTCATCATTTTGAACCTGGCTATTGAACCTCTTCTCAGCTTTCTCCAAGGAAAACAATCTCTGCTTCTCAATCTAAAAGCATCACTGAAATTTGTCGTCCTTGGGATTATTCTTGTGAACTCTCTCTCTAACATACTGAAGAATTCATGAGATTGTGGGATTTTTATTTTCCATGATTGACACCTGATATGTTTCCAGGTTTTGCAGAACTGCTGTGTATCTGAGTCACTAATCGTTTATAGATTTCCACCTGTGATTTCCCCAAGTTGTAGTTCCCTGAACTAGGTTCTGCCTTTGTGGAGACTGCTAAGTACAAGGTGGGTACTTCACAAGTGGGAGGGCATGCAAGACATACATTATTTATTTCCTCAAGGAATTGTACTCAGTGCAAAATGGTGCTTTTATTCTCTGCTAGATAAAGTGCACTATACCATCCTGTATTTGTGTCAAAGTATGTATGTGCCCTTTAGGAGCATGAATAAATCAATAATAGCACATGGATTGCAACAAAAGTTTAAGTTCTAGCAGGTGCCTCAGATAAAATTGTAAAAATTGCAATTATTCTGATATTTTCTCACTTCCTAGTGTCAGGCCACAGAGATAAGTTGTTGTGTTCTGCTGTTGTCCTGATGAGAATATTCTCTCAAAATTTTGATTTGTAAGTTAATTATAACAGTTCACTAGTATGTGCCATTATATTTTTTCTCAGATTTCACTAAAATATATAGTGAACCCAGCGTGTAGTGTTTTTCACACATAGTTATCTTTGAAAAATTAACTTTTCTCCAAAATGTAATCAGTAATGTATTCAGACTTGAACCTGTCCTTTCCTTGAACATTGGTTTTTGTGATGCTATTTAAAAATAATGTTACATTGTATCTGTTAAACGGACAATTTTTTCACTTGTTTCTGTTCTCATTCAGACAGACCAATTGATGGTTAGTATCACAATTGGGGAAAATGACACTGTTTCTGTAGGATCTGTACAATTTGAATGTTTTAAAATGGCAACTTCCTGATCCAGGTTTAATCGGTTTAGGGCAGGAAGTTGATGGACATCACACCTAGCATGTCCCTGCCTGGTTAAATGCCACCCTCTGACTCCTCATGCCGTGAGGGGGGCATAAGATTCTGTGCATGAAGTTAATGTTTCAGGTCATGACCTTTCATCAGAACTGGTTTATAACTGGTTCCATTGCTCAAATACATTAGAGACACAGTGAGGTGAGGCTGAAGGAGAAGGTTTTTAGACCTGCAGGATTTATGTGCCGATAGAAAGAATGTGTGTTAATCTCTGCCATATTTCAATGTGAATACAGTCCACCTAGAATTAGTGTACAGCACTGTAGGAAAGCCTACAACAGCAGAACATGTTATGACCAACTGCTTCTTCATGATGTTGAGGAAGTGAATAAACAACTGATTTTCTGGAATAGTGTGTTTGTTTCCTGGATGCAGGTTTGTACAACGCTTTGACTAGTAACACTGTTGTTCCAAGTACCAGGAAAAAGCCTGTAGCCGAAGGTTAATGACTGCTGTAACCTTAACAGCCAAAGGCAGAACAGTTGAATTCGCTGAGGATCCTCTAAAACTGGAGCCAGCGATGCACATATCTCAGTAATTACTTCCCTCGTGAGTCTAAACTTCCAACTGTATTGCTCTTCTGAAAAGGCCAGGTAATTTATTCCAGAACTGTACAGCCTTTCAAGGAAGGTGATCTACCTCCTGCCATAATAGTGTGACCATATCTCCGGTTCTGTGTCCAGATGGATGTGTGGGATATATGACATCCAGAAATGGTTCACTTATTCTACAGACATATTAAAATTCGACTTGTAGATCTGGTATTGAACCCTATCTCGAGGTTTAAAATATGCATTGTTAGGTTTAGTGAAGAGATTGTTCTGCATTACTAAGGTAATGTTTCTAGTTCATCGATACAAGTCACTTTCCATGTTATCCAGTAACTGCATTGATTGTGCCAATGATTAAGTATCTTTAAAGCCAGCTTGAAATTTTTCTGGACCCCAGTTGAATATCAGAATCGCTATTGTATTTAATATCCCATGCCTAATTTTCCTCTTCCCTATTTGCTAATTCGTGCCAATTTCCTTTCTTGTCCTTCTCCTCAAAACCGTACTTTTTATTTGCTGAAGTAGATTCCCAGGCTCTGGTTTCTCCAAGTACTTCATCGCAGTGACCATTCCTGAAGCAGGAGCCAAGACAGTCTGTGCTGACAAGGTATTCTGGTAGTGGGAGAGTCTGGAATCGTGACAGGATATCTGATTCCAAGTCAGGAGAATGAGACAAAAGAAAACAATTGTAGAAGCTGGCTTTTTATTTTCTTTAAAGAAGGTGATTGTCTCTTAATCTTATAGCTGTATATGACTGAATGAAAGGTAGTAAGTGTCTGGCAGGCTGTTGGAGAACATTGAACACAGTGATACTCAACTGTAGCATGAATGCTTGAAAAGGCTAAATGGATCAATTGATTTTTTTTTCCCCTGACTATCATTTTTGTAAATTTATATGCTTCAGTAACATTCTTTGTCCTTCCCTCGTTATTTTTAACTGGCCATGCGATCAAACAATTAATTAAAACAAAATTTAGGACTAATGTCAGAAAATTCCACATCACTTATTGATTCAACACAATTGAGTTCTCTGAGCAGGAGACTGGACTGTCCAGTCTTGACAAGCTGAAATGGGCTAACTGGCTATCAATTTTTTTTCATCTTGCTGCAACAGTATGTTCTGAAAGTCGACATATATTTCCAACAGAGGTCACTGGCTAGTAATCAAATCTGAAAACTTGGCTGGTTTTGTTTCTTTCCTCACTAGTTGAATCTTGAAGACTAATGGTCATGCCCTTAGCACTGTCTTGAC
The DNA here is from genome assembly GCF_030684315.1 of Stegostoma tigrinum. Lineage (NCBI taxonomy): Eukaryota > Metazoa > Chordata > Chondrichthyes > Orectolobiformes > Stegostomatidae > Stegostoma > Stegostoma tigrinum. The sequence goes on from NC_081369.1 coordinate 28,230,566, forward strand.
TCAAATAACATAATTGAATATGGATTGTGAGAACTTTTCTCTTTTGAACTCATTCACATCACCTTGGCTAGAAGACCCAGGGGTTGGACTGGCTTGGTGAAGCTAGTTGTTAGTGAGGAGTGGGAGTTATGCTTGTGAGGACCGAAATGCGGTTTTGGCATCCAGGGAAGCATAGATCAAGGACAGAAGTGTGATCGACCTGAGCAGAAGCACCCATTAAGGCAGTCCATGATGGAGCAGCTCTTGAGAGGGAGCTTCGTGAACAGATCAGCAAAAGTGAAGAATTGCAATCCTTTGCAAAGTTGAGATTTGATGATCCACTGCCATTAACATTTGGGAGGAGAAATCCATGAGATCTTTTCTTTATTACATTTTCTAATTGATGTGCATTGTGGACTGTTCATTCACCTTATGTCATGTATATGTACCACATGTAAATTTTGTGTGTTATGAATAAGTTGTCTGTGTATTGTAGATTGCATTGTTCGAACTTGTATCGTGAAGTCTTATTGTTTGTCCAAAACTGCAGAATTGTGCAACTTCATTGTTTTCGTATGTCCCTGGACCTCACCTTTTGTCTATTTTATAAATAAAGGTTACTTGTCCCTAAGAGACTGCAACTGTGAATTTGGCAGTCTGATCACGGTTCATAACATAATTTGTGGCTGTTGCAGAATTTGTAGGCTATAGACAAATACGCTGGAACTTGACAAGGTTAAAGCTGTTTAAGATTTTCATGACCGATTTTAATATACATAGTGAAAACCAAAATGGCTATGTAGGTTGCCTTTTCTGAGAAGGAAGATGTATCCCTGAGTGATGTGCATATATTGATGAATGGTAGCTAAAGAGAATTAGCGGAAAAGTTGAGAAGCCAAAGCTAAAAATAAAATGTAGTTGAGATAATAGCACAACATCTGGATTTGAAGAAGCATCTAACCCAAATAAAACATAGCTTGTGTTATCTAGAATTCAGCTACAGATAAAGCACTTCAGGATCAAAAGGGACAGGTAAGTCTTTGAAGATCAAAGGTAGCAAAAGATGAGGAAGCAGCAACTGGATAACTGAAAACATGAGGCACGTGCAGTAAGAGTCTATCAGTTCAGATGAGGAGGTGAGCTCCCCTTGAACGTTAGATTAAATCAAAAATCTCCTTTTTGGTCCTAAATTTACAGAAGAGCTAGAGAGATTTTTCTCTCTCTCATGAAAGTTTGCTAATTTCAAGTGACCAAACGAGGCATGAACTCCTTACATGTGCACAATAAATTGTCTTGGCTGATAAAGTGATGGATGCTTATTCTAGTATTTTGGAAGAATAACCTTCAGGTTATGAGACACTTAAAGCTGTGGTATTTAGTGCTGAAGTTTTCCTCAAGCTTACCATTAAGGCTTAGGGCAAGAAAGATGAAACTCAGTTTTGAATTCATTGGGGAAAGATCAATATTATGAAATCAGTAGTTTTGTTCATTGAATTTAGAGCAAACTTCTAAAAATGGGAGATTATAACTGTATGGCACATGTGAGGAATAGAATTGATTGATATTGGAACTCTCTTTGGACAAATGTCTAGTGTCAAGAATCAGGTGGCATCTCTACCTGTGATTTTTCTCATAGGCAGCTATGGAAAACAACTGGATAGCTGGGGAATAAAAAAATAACCTGACTTTGAGGAGAAAGATGAAGTTGTTCCAGTTTTTTCTTTAGAAAAAAAGGATAGTGTCGTAGGAAACTTGATTGTTTCATTGGCAAATGATAGTGTCTGAGACAAATTGTTGCAACCAGATTGGTAGACCTGATTAAGTTTTCACTTGGTAAAGGAAATGGTGAAAAACCAGTGACATTGGTGCCCATGATAGAAATTTCTGTAGGGAAAGCTGCATCAGAAAGTGAAGGTTGGAAGAAACTTTTTTTGTGTTTAATGTTTTTAATGTAGAAATTGGTAAGGATGTCAAGGATCATTAAAGGGTTTCATTTTGAGGGGAAATCATCCCGTTTCTGCCCAAGAAAGGGCTCAAAACAATTGTAATATTGTGCAGTAGTCATTCGGCCGAGAGCTTGTTGTTAGTAAAAGATGTGATCTTTCCTGAAAATGTTTGCTGAATCAAAAGATGTTAAAACAGGGTGTTGATGGGAAGTGTCTGTCTTTATCAATACATAAATTTAGTTTGTGCGTGATAAAGGGACCTTGTAAGGTTGCAGTTGTTCTTAATAGCTTATTAAAAATATAGATTTTATATTGTACAGCATGTTCTCTTCACCATCCTGGAAGAAGTGCCCTAGTTCTAAAGTTGTTTCTGTGCATAATAAGTCACTGTGTCTGCATAATGGACAATACAGAAGCCATAAAAGGGTCTGTGGAACTGCCCATGTAGATCTTTCAATGGAAGGGATTGAGATTATAAAGCGTCCTTGAAGGGTTAATGATATAACACCAAACTCGGAGTGCTTGCCAGTATTGAGACACAGGATATAATAGCAGGAATCCAAGTATGCATGCAGTTCCCAAAAGACTATTTAAAACCTAAAGAGGATTTAAAGGAAGTGCTTTGTGAACTGCGTGGGAGATAAGTGTTGGAAAGGAAAATCAAAGTACAGAAAGCGGAAGCTGCAGATATCACTTGGAAAGAGTTAAATAAGGCATGTTTGGAATGAGATGAGGAGAAAATGAAAGATCTCAAAGTGTGCAGAGATCAAATCTGGCAGGAATGTATACATTTGTATTGGAACACATGAAAAAAAAATCTCAGCCATGTTCTTGAAAAAGCCAAAAGTGATTTTGGTGAGGAAAGAGAAATTGTTGGTGCACAAAGTAGCAATTTTGACCGTTTCTTACCTCAACATGAGAAGTCTGTTTGTTTGAGTTTGGAAAATGAACTTAAATGTGGAATTATTACAACTGATGAGAGCAGTGACACAAACTAGTGCACTTAAAAGGAAGTTTTGCAGAGATCAAGGAAATCTGTGCGCAGAAGCACCAGTGCTCGGTTATGTAAATAACATCATATTTAAATCCAGTGTTTTCTGTGAAATGTGACATTTAGAACATTCTTGGCTCCAGAGTTGTTAGTGGCAAAACTCAAATCAGTGATTGAGTTGGGGTAAAGTAGGTGGGTCACTAGGCCCGAAGAACAGTTAGCTGGTCACTGAAAAGTAGTTATAGGATCACAGTTTGGAGCAGGACAAGACGAAGACTTTATTTTTGAACTGCAATAGTTAGCTGGACTGCTGGGAAAACAGTTGAACTGAACAGCTTCTGTGTATTGGGACTCAGCTGAAAATATTTGGGTGGCTCTGTGCTGTTAGAATTTAGAAAGAATGTCTTAGAATCAGGACGCAGAAGTTGAGATATAAGGAAGTGGGATGGTCACTGGCTAGGTGTTGGTGAAATATTGAGAGGCTCAGAAGAATTAGCTACAGCTGAGGGAGAGGTGGTTGAAAAGCTCACATTAAGTAAATACTACATGTAACCGAACAAGATTCAAGCTTGGGGTTGGGCTGAAGTGCAGGGACTGTGCTGGTTTGGTAAAGCTAGCTGTTGGTAAACAGCTGAAGCTATGCTTGTAAATGAGAACTTGAGAGGAGTTTTGGCAACCAGGGGAGCACTGACTTAGGAGAGGAGTATGATTGACCTGAACAGGAGCAGTTTTTGACGAAACGGACCATGATTGAGATTTTAATTGAAGTTCATGGTCAGATTGGTGAAGAATTGCAATCCCTTAAAATTTTAATCCAATTTGACAACTCTGTCATTAAAATTAGGGGGCAATTACTCAAGAACCCATTGCATTTGCTATTTGATGTGCTTTGAGATATTTGATCATCACATATTACTCGTTTACCATGCTAATTCTGGGTGCTGCAGATAAGTCACATGATTTTGTAGGTTATCTTGTACTAATATGTACAGTAAATTTTTGTTCAAAACTGTCGAATCTTGTGACTTCGTTATTTTAGCAAATCCCCCGGAACTCATCTTTTGTCTACTTTATGAGTAAGGGTTATTGTCCTTAACCGGATTGTAACAATAAATTTGGTAGTCAGGCCCAAGAACATGTAACTCCTTTAGAATTTGCATTTGTGACCTAAAATTTCACTAACCTTTTTTGTCAGCTAATTGCCCAAATGAGGAGTAGTGAAGTTTATTTTTCAGCTTGGATTGATTAAATTGTACATTTTAAATTTCTTGATTGTTTCTGTATATTTGAAGCTGAATTTGATGATTTGAAAGATATTTGAATTTCATTATCTTAGGTGAAATATTAAACCTTTAATGCTCATCTCTCAAATGCGATACGTGATTGCAACTAACCAGTTGATTAGATTGTAGAGTACTAATACAATGTAGTAAGATCTCCGTGTTGTTTTAATTAGGCCTCTGTAGGCTTAAACTAATAGACAATATTTGGCACCTACTGAAGTAAAATAAATCAGTGTTTTCCCAAATTGGAATGCAGTCATGACACTTTAGGAAATGATTTAACATCCAACTGCATGAAACTCAGCGCAATTCACATTAACATTAGTTTAATTGTTTTCATTCCACATGTCCTTTTGTTAAGCTTTGGTAAATCTGGTTGGTTAGATTTGACTGCTCCTACTTCTTAGCGCATTGCATGGTATTTTTTACTCAAGAGAGAAACAGCTTGGGCATTGTACTTTTGGATAATAAATATGCAATCTGGATGGATTGGGTTAGATTGTTTCTCTTCTGATCTTGTTTTTGTGTTCTCTGTGTGATTGAGGTTTGTTTTGTGGCTGAATGAGGTACCACTTCATGACATTGTCATAAATTGGATCATCATATATGTTACAGGCAATGTTCTGGAGCACCATCTTGAAGAACAATTATGGTGAATTCCAGTGTACTTCTGGGAGGTGAAAGTAGTAGAAGCTGGTGTTGTGTAATGAAGGCTGACTAAAAATCTTGTGACAAGCTTCAGAATAGAGGAAAACTGACAATTTCAAAATGATAAGCATATGTTAAAAAAAACTGCGCAAAAATCAGGATAAGATAGGTCCCCACTATTGAATTCTGTCCAAGCATCTGCACACCTGAGAATCTGCAGTATAATTTAATTATCAGAAGAGGCAACAAAGCTGAAATGCGGTACAACTGACCCAGCCGACGTGTTGCAGGACATTTGAAACAGTTCGGGTATATCTTGAAGACTGAGTTGCAAATCTATTCCTCTCGCAACAAATCACTTGACATATTGCAACCAATTACATGGTATCGGCATGGGGTCCAGAGCAGCATGGTAATTGATGGTGTAGTAGTGAATACCTTGGCATTTCCTTACCTTTCCAGTTGTGTAGAGGGCAAAACATTCATCCAGTAGAAAGATATTAATGTAAGTGAAGCTTATGTAACTTCCAATAGAATGGACTTGCCTGATGATGTGGCAAATAATTCTTTTGCCCCTACGGCCAAACCACATGCAAGTGAAAGATGCATCTTGATTGGCTGGCCAAAAGCAATGAGTAAGACAATTGCAAAGAGAATGAATCCTTTTATCTGAAAACAGGTCATGAGAAACAATTTATGTAGTTCCTTTGGAGCAGTCAAGATGTTATGAAGTTAGGTATAATGCACTACATCATGTGGTCTGGAAAGTGATCAGGGAGATGCAGCAGGCATGTTCAGTGAATTGAAGTATCTCTGGAGGGGCTTAAACAGACCGAAATAGTCCCAAATTATTTTCTGTTTGTTAAACTATTTAAGCCCTGGGTCAGGGGGCCCCTGCTGACTTGTGGCAATGCCTAAACAGCCTGGTGCATTTCAGCAAAGTCTAGGCATTTTCAATATCTGGAGACAGCATTATAACAACATGATAGCTGCTGGATTGTAGTAGTTGTCCATTCATATGGATGTTGGAAAAAGAGTGAAATTTTCCTAATGAACAACCAGTTCAATAAGAAATGGTGCACTTGGGCCATGTGATAGATGTAATTGATATCTGTGGAGTATTGCTATAAGTTGCTCCATGGTGTGAGAATGGGGAAAGGAAGTAGTTGTGGACAATATTGCTGAGAACGATCAAATTGCCACAGGGCTTCTGCTATATGGTTGTGAAGCAGGATTCTATTTGAATTGCATGTAATATTAGTATTTCAAAGATTGAAACAATCTATAAAGACCCCAGTGAGACCAGAAATTTCTATGACACAGAATGGTAGTTATTGAGTTGGGTGCAACGACATTTCTATTGAACAATCCCAAGTGTAATTAAACAGAAAGAAACAACCCAGGTGTTTTGTTCCTGTAGTGAATGTGTGGAAACATTTCTGCCTTTATATTAGATAACAGAATCGAAGATGTCAGATATTTCTTTTTATGTTGCTTTGCGACTTACATAAGATTGTGCAGCCCTTTGAAAGAAATCTCATTTAAAGCATATATGTGTATGGTGAAATCTTTGTCCTCACTTAGTGTGTGCATTCCAGCTGCAAAGATTCACACAAGATTAACTGGATGCATCATAGAGCTTCACTAAGGAAGTGAAATTGTCCACTATCAACCATTTTTTTTCAATATTATCCTTGTATTATCATTGACCAATTTAAGGGATTATCTCAATGTTTGTCAGATGCATTTTTAAAATAGTTTTTGTTTTGCAAGCCCCTCCTATAGTTAAATTCTTTTTTCTTCTCACCCTTTGAGATCTTAAATCAATATTGGGACATATGCTTTAATGTGTCAGGAGCTAATTTATAATACTCTTGGGCAACATTCTGAACATTTTGTTTCATGGAAGTTGCCATATTAATACAAGTTATTGTTGAAGAATGCACAATTATTCATTCATCTGAGAGTTGGTTGCATCCTGACATCTTGAGTAACTGCTGTTTCACTTGGAAGATGTGCTTGGCCCTTGGACACTGAAGAGGGAGAAAGTAAATGGGTAGGTGTTACGCCTTGTCCGATAGCAGGTAAAGGTGCCATGGGCTGTTGATTGGGTGTTGGGGGTATTTGTGGAAGACTGAGGCGGGGGTGAGAGGGGAATATGTGACTGGAGATAGCACCCTGCTCGAGGTGGTTAATGATCCTTTAGATGTGGATGTTGGTGGGATGGTAGATAAGGACAAGTGACCCTACTGCTGTTGTGGGATGAAAGAGAGGGAGTGAGGCCTGAACTCCTCAGTTGATGAAGAAGGTGGACATTTCAGAGGCACACTTGTTGAAGTTGGCATCATGAGAACAAATGTGTTGAAAATGAAAGAACTGGCAGAATGGAATAAAGTTTGTTTTTAACGGGAAGCAGGGCGTGAGGATGCATAGTCAAGGTAAGTCTGGGAGTCAGTTGTTTTATTGTGGACATCAGTGACCAACCTATCCCCAGAAATGTAAACAGTGATACCAAGGAAGGGAGGAGTCAGAGATGGACCCAATGAAGGTGAGAGCAGGGTGAAAATTGGAAGTGAAATTGATAAACTTTTCCAATTCTGGACAAAAGAGAGAAGCAGCACCAATGATCTCGTCAATGTACTGTAGAAAGAGATGTGGGTGGGGGCTGGAATAGGACTGAAACATGGAGTACCCCACAAAGAGACAGACATAACTGGGGTCCATGCAGGTCTCCGTGGCCATCCCATTGAACTTAATAAGGTGAGAAGAGTTAAAAGAGAAGTTTTTCAGAGGGAGAACAAGCTCAGGGAGGCAGAGGAGGATATTCGTGGAGGGTTCGGTTCAGGTCTTTTTTTTCCAGCAGGAGTGGAGAGCCTGGAGACGATCCTAATGGGAATGGATGTGTCAAGGGATTGCATGTCCGTAGTAAAGATGAGGCAACTGGAACCTGCAAACTGGAAATTCTGGAACTGACAGAAAGCATCAGCGGAATTGTGGATGTGAGTGGGCAGGGACTAGATAAGGGGAGAAGATACTGAGTCAAGGTAGTAAGAGATGAGTGCTGTGGGGCAGGAGTGGGCAGGAACTATGTGTCTGCCTGGGCAGTCCTGTTTGTATATTTTGGGAAGGAGATGGAAGCAAGCTGTGCACGGTTGGTAGACTGAGACATTGGAGGCAGTGGCGGGGGAGATCAACAGATAATATGAGATTAGTGACTGTTGTGGATACAGGAGCTGGCTGTTCCTTGGTGGGTTTGTGGTCTATGGGAGAGGTGGAACTCAGCCTCTGCAGCGTAGAGGTCAGCCTGCCAGACAACAACAACACCACCCTTGTCGGCAGGCTTAATCACCATGCTGGAAGACTTGAGCTCCAGAACTCTCTGCTCCATTAGTCAAGCCATCCCGGTACAGTTACAATACTTGTGTCGCCTCAGAATGCGGAAAATTGCTAATTATCTCCTGTACATCAAAAGCAGGACAAATCTGACCCTGCCCTATCAGCCTACTCGTGATTGTCAGCAAAGTATGGAAAGGGTTGTCGACAGTCCTATCAAGTAGCACTTGCAAAGGAATGACCTGCTGTTCAGTCCTCAGTTTAGATTCTGCCAGACCCAGGTTACTTCTGACAGTTTTACAGCTTTGATCAAAAAATGTTCAAAGGAGTTCAACTGCAGAGGTGAACTGAGAGTGACTGCCCTTGATATGAAGGCATCATGGAACCCTAGAAGCATTTGAATCAGTTGGAATTGGGTTGGGCGGGGATGGGGAGAAGAAACTCTCTGCTGGTTGGAGTCCTACCTAACAGAAAGGAAAATGGTTGTGATAGTTGAAAGTTAATCTCCGCTCCAGAACTTCTCTGCAGGACTTCCTCAGGGTAGTGTCCTGGTCCCAACAATTGTCAGCTGCTTCATCAATGAACTTGCCTCCATCATAAGGTCAGAACAGGGGATACTCACTAATGATTGAACAATGTTTAGTAACAGTCATGATTCCTCAGATACTGAAACAGTCTGTAACCTGAAGCAGCAAGACTTAGATGCCATTCAGACTTGGCCTGGTAAGTAGCAAGTAACATTCATACCACACAAATCCAGACTATGATTAGCTTCAACATGAGAGAATCTAACCATTGTCCCTTGACATTCTATAGCATCACCATTGCTGAAACCCCCATGATTAACATCCTGTGGGTTGGCCAAAAACTGAACTGGACCAAACATATAAATGTTGTCTACAAGAGCAGGACTGAGGTCAGGAATCCTACAACCTGTCTTTCCTGAATGAATGCAGCTCCAACAATACTGAAGCTGGATGCCATTCACATGTAGTAGCCCACTTGATAGCTCCTCGAGCACTTTCAGCATTCTCTTGCTTCACTGCCGACATGCAATGGCAGCAGTGTGTCCACTTGCATGAGGAACCTCAGCAAATTCTCCAGGTTCTTTTCATGAGCATCTTCCAAACCCATGACCTCGTCCACCAAAAGGTCACGAGCATTAGATGCATAGGAATACCACCAGCTACAAGTTTCTCTCCAAGCCCCATCTATACTATCCTGGCTTAGAATCATATCACTGTTCCTTCAGAGCCTCTGGGTCAAAATGCTGAAGCTGCCTCTCAGCCTTGCACATGTCTCTACACACCAGTGGTTCAGACAGGCAATTCACCACCACCTTCTACAGGGCACTGAGGGACAGGCGGTAAATCCTGGCTCAGCCAGTGATGCCCATATTGCATGAGAAAATAATAATAAACAAAAGGATTGAGTGAGAACAAATCAAATGTAATCTGACTTCCCTCCATTTTGGGGGTCATCGCTTTAGATGAGCAATGCACTTGCACTGCCTTTGCTGGAACTCCTCATCGGTAACATAATAGAGTTCATCATGACTAAAAGCAACCATAAGAGTTTGTGGCAATGTTTTCTTTAATTTATATTTGTGTACAGTAAAGTTTGTTTTTGTTTAAAAATATGAAGTTTTGAGATGTAGCCCACTCAGTGAATTTCTGAGTGTTTTCTTTAAATGTTAATAATCTCTTTCAAGATTGTAACAGCTGTGATGTGGACCTTGCAATTGCCATCCCTGAGAAGGGTGCATGGAGCTGTGTCTAGGGTACATCCTCATCAATAGGATGCCTTCCTTTCCAGCTGATGGATCAAAATTATGCAATTTTCTGCCTAAAACTGCTGTGGGAGTAGCATCAACCCAAGGTGATTCAAGGTGAATGCCTACCCATCACACTTTAAAGGGAATTAGGAATGGGCAATAAGTATGGCCTTGTCATTATTATTTATACCCTATGGATGAAAAAAATTTAGAAGTCAACCTTTTTTGATAAATTTGTGGGATATGAATATTGTTTGGAAGGCCAGTAATTATTCTCCATCCAGTATAGCACTCAAGAAGGTGCTACCACTGCCTCGAACTGCTATGCCTGTGTAGGTAGTTAAACGCTACTGTTAGGGAGGGAGGAACAACCTATCATCTGTGTCATGAGCACTCTTTTTTATTCTTTTCTTTGAGCATAAATTGACAACTGAACAAAATACATGAATGATCACTCTCTCAAAGGGACACTCTGATAACATGCCTCTTTATTCACCTTTAAATAAATGAAATGAACAAGTGCACTCGTGCATGTCTCCTGTTTAGGTAAATACTGTAAGAAAAACTAAACCTTAATGGAAACTTGCAAAATTAAAGTACTAAGTGGTTTTGGCTGGAGCAGCACACTCCATTCTGGTGGTACTCAGCAGTTGTGATTGGCCTCAAGTGGATGCTGCATGTTCACTCCTGTTGGGCATCTGGACACGGATGTGACTGCAGAAGAGAGGTGGGGTGGGGGGTAGTCAAAATGAATAACTTTGTCAACCAAGAATTCTTGGACTTAATGGCTGCCTTGGCCTGGAGAATCTCATCACACTTCTTTGAGTACCAATTGGCAAATAAACAAATGAACTAATTTAATGGGATACAAATTTTTTTAGAATAACTCGGGTGGATCTTTCAGTCCCGCCTCCAACACCTGCCGGTAATGAAAGGCAATGGCCTAGTGGTATTATCGCTGGACTGTTAATCCAGCAACCCACATAATGTTCTGGGGATCTAGGTTCGAATCCCGCCACGGCAGATGGTGGAATGTGAATTCAATAAAATATCTGGAATTCAGAATCTGATGATGACTGTGAATCCATTATCGATTGTTGGAAAAACTCTTCTGCTTCACTGTTATCCTTTTGGGAAGGAAACTGCCATTCTTACCTAGTCTAGCTTCCATGTAACTCCAGTCCACAGCAATGTGGTTGACTCTGAACAATTAGGGATGGGCAACAGTTACTGCCTGGTCAGCAACACCCTCATCCTGTGAATGAATAAACAAAACAAAAGTCTGTACATGTATTAGCATAGCTAATGGATTAGAAAATGTTACAGGGTAACATTTTCAGCAATTAAATAAGATAGGCATTAACTCTTTTTCTCTTATTCATGGGATGATGGCATCATTGGCTCGGCCAGCATTTATTACCTGTCTGTAATTACCCAGAGGACAGTTAAGAGTCAATCACATTGCTGTGGGTCTGGAGTCACGTATAGGCCAGGTCTGGTAGGGTTGGCAGTTTCCTTTTCTAAAGGCTATGAGGAAACCAGATGGGTTTTTCCGACAATCTACAATGGATTCATGGTCACATTAAACTCTTAATTCCAGAATATTTTTATTGAATTCAGATTCAAACTGTGGTCCCTAGAACACTACCTGGCTTTCTGCGTTAACAGTCCAGCCATGATGCCACAAGGCCATCACCTCTCTACACCAGATTAGTGACAATGTAAGAGAGCTAAGTTTATTCTAAATGATGCAATGAAATATAAAACTGTTGAAAACTAAATAAGTTGTAAAAACTAGAATTAAGCTGTTCTCACAAACTGTTGTAGTCCAATACTTAACAATAATTTAACCAATAGGTTTGTTTTCTGTGATGTGGGTTAAAATTATATTTTTCAAGCTGTTTCGAGAAAATGATTACATTCATTTCCCATGGTTACAAAAATTAGGAAATTGAGATTCAGGATGATAAGCTGCAAATAACAAAGCCACTAATGCCTTTGTTTAATTGGCAAACCAACTAATTAATTGAAAGTTCCATAGTATTTTTTTTGAAATGATTAGACTCCAGGTCTTGATGTCTTGGCTACACAAGAAGCCATTGATGTCTCTATATTAAATCTTATTTTGCAAGCATATTACTTAGGTTTGGGTGTATTTAGGTAAATCTGTACCTAAACGGCGTACAGTTAACTGTTAAAAAGGAACATTGATATGTAGATTAATAGTTTAAATGTAAAGTATTTGACTCTAACATATACCCCGTAGCTAAGGTTGGAACAAGACACAGTGCCAAGAAACAGTCAACAGTTGAAGCATCTGCAGCTGCATCAAGGAATTTTGTCATTTGAGTGATGTGAATGGGAATCAGATATATTAAGAGACAATGCTGGAAACGCTCAGCAGGTCAGGCAGCATCTATGAAGTGCAAAAAGAGTTAACATTTCAGTACAAAGTTCTTTGGTTAGAAATGTGCTTAAGTAGATGAATCCTGAAGAAGTATCTGTTTCAGCTTATTATCCTTTACGTTTTTGGTTGAGCTACTATCATGTAATGCCACAATATGGACAGGAAACCCTAACTTTAGTCTCGTTATGTGGGAAGCATATCCATCATAGTCAACAGACATTGAAGAAAAGTCATCTTAATATTATAATTTGCATTTTCCGATTACAGAGATCTGTGAAATTGAGGAAATATGACTGAGAGTTATCATAACACAGCAGGGAAGCAGACCCTTTGGTCCAACTTGGCCATGCCAAGCAGATATCCTAAACTGATTTAGTCCCATTTACCAGCATTTTGCCCATATTCCCCCCCACCAAACCCTTCCTTTTCATGTACCCATCCAGATGTCTTTTAAAAGTTGTAATCGTACCAGCCTCCACCACTTTCTCAGGCAGCTCATTTCATACGTGCACCACCGTCTGCATGAAAAAGTTGCCCCTTAGGTCTCTTTTACATCTTTCCCCTCTCACCTTAAACCTCTGCCCTCTAGTTTTGAACTCCCCCACCCAGCGAAAAGACCTCGCTATTCATCCTGTCTATGCCCCTCATGATTGGATAACCTTCTATAAGGTCATCCCTCAGCCTCTGATGCTCCAGGGGAAAAAAAAATCCTCAACGTATTCAGTCTCTGCCTATTGCTCAAACCCTGACAACATCCTTTGTAAATCTTTTCTGCACCCTTCAAGTTTAGCAACATCTTTGCTAAAGCAGGGAGACCAGATTTGAACACAATATTCTCCAAGTAGCCCTATCAATGTCCTTTACAGCCATAACATGACACCCCAACTCCTATTCTCAAGACACTGACCAATAAAGGCAAGCATACCAAACGCCACCTTCACCATCCTGTGTGCCTGCGACTCCACTTTCAAGGAACTATGAACGTGCACCCATAAGTCTCTTGGTTCAGCAGCACTCCCCAGGCCCTGACCATTAACTGTAGATGTCCTGCCCTGGTTTGCCTTACCAAGATGTAACACCTCACATTTATCTAAATTAAACTCTACCTGTCACTCCTGAAATGACTGGCTCACCTGATCAAGGCTCCATTGTACTCTGAGATAACCTTCTTCGTTGTCCACTACACCATCTATTTTGATGTCATCTGCAAACTTACTGTCTGTACCCCCATATTCAGTTCCATAACTTGAGAAACTAATTCAGTTAGTTGTTTTTCTGCAAATTAGATTTCCTGCATAATAAATATTACTTGATATCTACTTATTTGCCACATGTTTTTACGTATCAGCCATGTTTTGTAATAAACTGATTATTTTTGAGCTAATTAAAGAAACCTGGTAAAAGCCTCTTATTCTTTATAGCAGTCACAAAAGTGAAACAATTGGTTATTTTGGTGAATCGGTCAAAAAGATTTGTACTCATGGTGTAACATTGTTGGAATTGTAACATGCTTGACTGCAATGTAGTTAGCTTATGAAAATTACTGCCTTGGATTCATGCTTGATTGGCTGGAATGCTTGGTTTGTAAAAGAGATATGCCACAACTGAACAGGCAGGGAGGATAGCAGTGAACACCAACGTAAATACAAATGAATATGACAGATAACCAGTACATAAAGGAGCAGATGTTGAAGAGATTACAACTACAAATGCTTCTTGATAATTGTTTTGACTGACATTTTGGTTTCTGCCCTGAATCTACAAATGATCTGCCACTCATTTTGTGCAATTATATGCTTTTTCCTAAAGTAGTGGTCACGGAAGAAGATTGTCTAAGAGTACAAAGAGATCTTGATCACTTAGACCAATGTGCTGAAAGATAGAGTTTAATTTAGATAAATGTGAGGTGTTGCATTTTGGAAAGGCAAACCAAGGCAGGACTTACACAATTAATGGTAGGGCCCCAGGGAGTGTGGCAAACAAAGGGGCCGAGGGATGGAGATTCATAGTTCCTTGAAAGTGATGTGTGTAGACAGGGTGTTGAAGAAGGCGTTTGGTGTGCTTGCTTTCATTGGCCAGTGCATTGAGTATACGAGTTGAAATGTCATGTTGCAGCTGTACAAAATGTTGGCCCACTTTTAGAAGACTGCATGTAATCCTGTTTGCCTTGCTATTGGAAGGATATTGCTAAACTAGAAAGGGTGCAGAAAACATTTGCAAGGACGTTGTTGGGATTGGGGGATTTGAATTATAAGGAGAGGCTGGACAGGCTGGGTCTTTTTTCCCTGGAGTATGTGAAGCTATAGGGTGATCTTATAGAGGTTTATAAAATCATGAGGAGCGTGGACAGGGTGAATAACCAAGGTCTTTTTCTTTAAGGTGAGAGGGGAAAGATTTGAAAGGGAGCTGAGGCGCAACTTTTTCACATGGTGTGTGGTGAGTGTGTGTAATGAGCTGCCAGAGTATGTGGTAGAAGCGGGTACAATTACAACATTCAAAAGAAATTTGGACAGGTCTGTCGTTAAGACATGTTTAGAGGGATATAGGCCAAATGCTGGCAAATGGGTCAAGTTAAGTTTGAGATACCTGGTTGGCATGGATGAGTTGGACTGAAGGGTCTGTTTTTGTGCTGTATGACTCTGGTTAACAACAGATGGTAAACATGCTCCTCAGAATTTTTCTTCCTAGTAGGAATATGCTCTCTGAGTATTCTGAGATATCCCTTATATGTTGGCTACTATTGCTCTGTTGGTCTATTCCCTAGCCTCTTGTGATAGTTCACCTTACTCAGCATTCATGCCCACATGGTTACCCTTATTTAAGTTTAATCTACTGATCTTGGACCATTAGCTCCCTTTTTAAGCTGAAAGTAAAATTTAATCATACTGTGGCTACAGCTACCAAGGAGTGCCTGTTCACAAGTCCACTCAAGATTTTGCATGTTATTTTCCAAAACTTGTCTCATTACCTTTCTGCCATGCCCCTCTGTAGCCCTGTGTAAGAGTGCTCTGCTCATTTTATTCGGCCACTCAGCAAAGACCATAACGTGTAGGAGAAGAAGTAGGCCATTCTCCCCATCGAGCAAGCTCTACTACTTAGTGCGGTCATAGCTGATCTGATAATGTTCAACTTCACTTTGCTGCCATTCTCCTCTAGCCCCTGATTCCCTTATTAATTACAGTTCTGTCTGATTGGCCTCGAATGTACTTAACCTCCCAGCATTAACTGTGAGCGAGAATGCCACCAATTCATTAACCCCTGAAGGAAATTCCTCCTGATCTCCGTCTTAAATATATGATCCTTTCATCTGTCAATATGCCCTCTGCTCCTAGAGTCTCCCTTAAGGAGAAACAGTCTTACTGCATCTTTCCTGTTGAGTCCTGAGTCTTGTATTTTTCAAAAAGGCCATCCTTCATTTTTGTACCAGCTGCTGCCAGGACCTCTGATGATACTTGTTGCTAGCGCCATCCTTAATGCCTAGCTGGCTCACCTGGTCAGTTGCTGGCAGTCTGTATGGCTTGGTAGTTCCTGTCAATTGCCAGAGGGTGGAAAATTGGTGCTATCTGTTTTCTATCTGGCAGGTGGGACAGTGGTAAACTGCCTATCAGACAATGTAATAGAAGGATGTTACTGCATGTTAATCCATGGAAGTAGGCCTCAGGGCTGTGCAGTCACACAACTTGAAAGGAATATTGGTCTGGTTACTCTTAATTGGGGGCTGTTGGCTACATTTTCATTGAGCTGGACCACAATCAGTCCAGCCACTTTGTCCACTAAATATCAATAGGCGAGTGTTTATCAGGGGGCTGGTGTCGTGACAGGGTGCAGCGGACCTTAATGGTGGGGAAGAAGGGCAGACTGCTTGGATGCAGACAGGCTTATACTTGTGAAAGTGGGAAACTCAATTTAGAAGTGGGGAACGATAGTTGGATAAGATATCATGCAGGAGAGGGGTTCGTTGATGCACATCAGCTTCCAGAGGGGGACATGGTTAAATACAAGATCTGCATCTTGACTTCTCATGCCTGGGACTAGAACTGAAAGATGTGCAGAAAGATGCTTAGATAGATGTGTAGTCTGGGGACCTGAGGAGGTGTGACATCTATGGGGTTGATGGTACAGCTGACCAGGAAGGGGATGTTGATGTTTGGTAGTTCATCTTCACAGTGAGGTGGATCCTGGAACTTGCAGTTCAAGGTGTTGCTGCTGTTGCCTTCCATTGTCCTGTAAATCCAGCTGCAGAGATGGGTGACTAAGGTGCTCATAAGCAGCTTCTCCTGACTTTAATTAAAATGTCCAATGAGCTGTAAATTGGTTATCTGATAGGGGCTACTGGAGGCAGCGTTGCCACTGCTTCCTCTGAGGTACCCATTCTTTTCCTCAGAAGTGGTGGAGAGGTTGCCTTACAGGGTGGCCTTTTTGATTGTGACCAGTATCGACTTGCTACTTGTATCTGCCAGACATAAGAGAGGAATTATCATGATCAAGGCCTGACAGTTGTGGCAAGTGAAATATGTGTTGATGGTGAGTTAATGTGAGAGTTGATGTGTAATGTTAGGATATGGAATCACTGCATCTTTATGGGATCTGCACCAGTTCTCACTGGCAAAGGCCAAGCTACTTACTTTAGAGGAGGTGAGGAGCCAGATATCAGGCATCTCACTTTGCTTCCTGCCCTTATTGTGGATCGCTTTTTTTAGGAGTCAGAGATGGGGAGGGTTCGTTTAAGTTGAGTAAGCATGGCTGTAGGTGTCTAGAGGCAGAGCAGAGAGCATGTACAGCTAGTTGACTTGGAATTTTAGACTAAGTGAGAGCAAGTGGTGGAGCCCGTTGCGTGTGAAAGTTAGAGTGGTGGAACATGATCCTTTAGAGTCATAGAGATCCATAGCACAGAAGAAGACATTAGCCCCAAGTGCATCAGTCAATAGCAATTATTCTTGTGCCAATTTTTCAGCACTGGGCCCATAATCTTTTTTGCCTTGGCATCACAAATGTACATTTAAATACTTTGTAAATGTAATGAATGCTTCTGCCTCTGCCACTCTTAGAGGCAGTGAGTTACTGGTTCCCACCACCCTTTGACCTTGATGGGAGGTTTGTGCTGTTGCTGAGGTTGAATGTAAGGTGATGGCCGAGTGGGATTATCACCAGACCAATGATCCAGAGACTGGAGAGAAGATGTGGGGACCTGACTTCAAAACACTCATGGCTGATGGTGGAATCTGAATCCTGTAGCAAATCTGGAATTAAAATCTAATGATGACTATGAAACTTTGGTCGATTGTTGCTTTTTTAAAAAAAACGCATCTGGTTCATAAATGACCCTTTAAGGAAGGTAACTGTCTATTCTGGCATGTATGAGACCCCAGATCCACAGCAATGTTTTTGACTCTAGTTGACTTCTGGACAGTTGGGGATTGACAATAAATGCTGGTCTAGCCCACAATGCCCACACCATGTGAATGAATTTAAAAAAGATAGCACACTAAAGAAGTTGACACCAACCCTGGCGAATGGAGAAAGTCATTGATTTTCCTGCATTGCTGGGTGTTCCTTGGAACTGGAGACGACACTAACCCAGGTAGTGAGCTCAGACCAGATAGAAGGTTCTGGTAACATCGTTTACTCTAGCACTTATGGGGGAAAGGGAAGTCCCTCCTTTGTGTTGTGCCTTCTGTGAAGACATTGAGAACTCGGCCCACAAAGTCGAATGTCAACTTTGAGTTGTCTGCCACTGTGTCCACTAAATAGCTTGAAGTCATACAGGGCAGCTCCGGACTGACAGTGCTTGTGAGGTGCACCATTGCATTTCTAAGATGGTATTAGAATCAAGGATACTGCTGAATTTAGGGGAATGCAGCCAGGAGTGTGTTCAGTGACTTGGTGAATTTGATTAGTCTTGGGTGAGTGGGGCACCACAGTTAATGAGATGGGTTTGGGCAATAATATGGAAAATATTCACTGGACCTCGCAGAGAGAAATGCTTCATGAAAATTAGTGAAATTCAAATAGCCAAAATATGCTCAGCTTCAGTCCCAGGTTTCTCTTTGTCTATTTGTGATGTGTGTTTTGAACTACCATTTGAGAGCAGTGTGCTGGTTCAGTGGTTAGCACTGTTGCCTCACAGTGATAGGGACCTAGGTTTGATTCCACTCTCGGGTGACTGTGTCTGTGTGAAGTTTGCACTTTCTCTCTGTGCCTGTGTGGCGTTCCTCCAGGTGCTCTGGTTTCCTCCTACAGTCCAAAAATGTGTAGGTTGTGTGGATTGGCCATACTAAATTGCCCATAGTGTGCAGGGATCTGCAGGCTAGGTGGGTTAGCCATGGGAAATGCAGGGTTATAAGGATAGGGTTGGGGAGTGAGAGTCTGGGTAGGATGTTCTTCAGGGGGTTGATGTGGACTTTATGGGTCAAATAGCCTGTTTCCACATTGTACGAATTCTATGATGAAACCCAGAGCTTCACTGAAAAATCTTAACATTTGAGTTTGTGGGTCTTTTCAGCAGTGTCATTGCTTTCAGCAAACTAAGGTGTTTTTTTACTTATGGTTGCCAGCATGAATTTGCCTACAGATCGCAGGCTGACATTTATGCAACTATTTATCTGTTCATTTTTCTGTATATTTAAAAAAATCTGCACGTCTCTGATGAGATCACTATCAAACCTATTTGAGTTCTTCTGTTCTAGTGTTTCACGTCTGTAAATGTTTGTACTTGTATTAAGTTATATGTTTGTAAACTACCACTTATTTTATTAATTGAAAGCATAAAATGTCAAGATCCAATTCTCTTATAGTAATGAACCCACCTGAAATGCTATCATGATATAAAAATGAAAATTTTTGAAACTGTAATTTCGCTTGTGCATGCACTAGATGTCAGAACATGCTATTATCAGCTTTTTCTTTAGAAATTGTGTTGTACTCATTACAACAAAAGTTAAATGAAATTGTTATTGTTCCAAGAATTAAAGAGCCTGGAAGAGTTAAACATAATTTTGTTATAATGTGATGTGCAAGCAATACTCCTAAATTTACATGACAGAAATCATACTGTCGTGTGGATTCAAAGGCCGCTCAGGGAGAAAGCTTTCTGAGCTACTCACGGTGATGATGTTTCTTCACAGAAGATGGTAACTTTTTTTCCAGTTTGCTTACAACTTCTATCTTGAAAATTGTTGTTACTTGGCTTGATTTATTCAATATATCTATTTTATAGCATGTACCATGAATGATAGTTGGGGAAAAAATGTTCACTTTGGATTTTCTCAACAAAATATATATTTTGGATGGAAGGATTTACTTCGAGTAATTATATTTTAATGTTGAATTTAATGTACTTTTCACCTACCTGATGTCATCCTGGAAATAATTCTTAAAATAATCCAGAATAAAAGCTTTAATGAGATTATTAAAACAGAATGAAATTGTAGTAGTGAATTTAAAAATACTTTTCAGAATCTATGTATAAAATTGCATTTTTATCAATTCACCGCTTGTAATGTGATTAAAGGACTTCTTTAAAGTTTTTTTTTGCTTTTATTTTGTGGAGTGACCATAAATCTTGATATAGTTATTGTTTATTGACAATTTAAAAAAAAATTAAGTCCATTGAAAATTCTCACATATGGTGTTCTTGGCATTTGATACAATCGGCTGTCAAATTCAGACAAATGACAGCTCAAAAAGGTCAAATAGGTCAGAGTTCCAGGAGGACAAAAGCTGATAACAACGTGAAACTTGGAAAGACACCTTATCATATTGGTCTAAAGCACAGCAAGACTTATAATTTTATATGGGAAATCAACTCTGTTTTAATGTGCCAGTTGCCCAATTGCTGTATAATAGTTAGTAATGTCCATCTAGTTCAGTGCCCATTCTTTTTGTTGCCTGTGAATCAAACTGCTTTTTACTAAAATTCATCTTCCCTTAAATCCTGCCATGGTTGAGTGTTTTAATTTTTTATAATCAAAATCATCAGCAAACATCATCTTATTGCCTACGTGAATCAGGTGCTGTTACTTCCAGGGCGAACAAAATCATGATGTTTATAATATTTCAGAAATGTTTCAGGCACTTCATATTTTTGTGACGAGCTTTTGTTCTGCTTTGTTTCATCATATATTATCAACACAGAGACACACAGTATGGGGTGGAATCATACTTGGCCATGGGATGTGGGCTGGTAATATATTGGGTTGTTTCCACGATGCACCTGGACGTCTGGGGAGGTTTCTTACAGTGGCAATGGCTTTAACATGTCTGCCTTAGATGAGAGGTGGGTGGAATCTAATAAACTAAAGGCGGATCATGATCATTTTCCATTGACTCGCCAGTTGTGGAGCTGTCCCTTGTTAGAATAAGGCAGCCGTTGGCTGCAAAAAGGCAAGTGTATTCAGTGGTAGGATTTTTCTTCTTTGGATGTTTTGCCTGTTTGGCACTGCCAAAGAAAAGGTTCGTAGGATTGTAGAGGCTGCAAAAGTTTCTGGCCCTCTGAGTAGCCTGACGGTCTGGGAGGCCTGCCCAACTTCCTTAAATGGCTAGCTCCAAGCCTTGCTTGCTCCTGATAACATTGAAGAAGACATTCTGCCTTCCGTCCGCGTGCTGGCCATTTGAAAAACATCTCAACACTGACAATATTGAAAATTGCCAGAGAATTTGTTTGCATGTAGATGCACATTCTTGTGTGAAGTAATATCTGCAATAATGCTGCTACTTAAATAGAAGCTGAGTACTGAGAACAGTCGTGTAGTGGTAACATTACTGGACTAAGCATTGAGACTCTCAGCGATGATCAAGAAGCTACCAGACTTGTACCAGACACAAAATCCCACCTGAGATAACAAAGTGTGGAGCTGGATGAACACAGCAGGCCAAGCAGCATCTCGGGAGCGCAAAAGCTGATGTTTCGGGCCTAGACCCTTTATCTCTGATGAAAGGTCTAGGCCCGAGACGTCAGCTTTTGTGCTCCCGAGATGCTGCTTGGCCTGCTGTGTTCATCCAGCTCCACACTTTGTTATCTTGGATTCTCCAGCATCTGCAGTTCCTACTATCACAAAATCCCATCTGGTTTGCTGATGTCCTTTAGGAATGAAATCTGTTGTTCTGCCTGTGTTTTGTGCACATTTGATTCCAATTCCACAGCAATAACGTTGATTCTTACTGAACATCTAAAATAACCGAGTAAGCTACTCAGTTGTGTCAAATAGTAAAGGAAAGTCGAAGAGTAATAAAATCGGATGTACGATCAAGCATCGAGCTAAGCACCAAACCTTGTCTCCAGATCCTGTAATGTCTAATAGAATCAGCTCAAACATGGGCAAGGAAACCTCTTGCATATTTCCACCTGTCGCTGTCCCTCAGTGATGAAACACTGCTGTTTCATACTGAAGACCACTTTTAATGTGGCACTTGGTGCATCAAGGGGACAAAATATTTCTACATGGCCAAACATCAATATCCATGACTAGTTTGGAAGCACCACTACTGCTCGAGATTGACAAAGTTCTGAAATGCATATATCCTTGGCTCGGCCTGGGGAAGGTGTTGAACAAATGAACAAGGAAAACCTTTTGTGACCTAGTCCTCACCATCTACCTATTCCAATGTATTTTCCCATAAAAACATTACTGAGAATGACCACTCCATTCTACAACAAATAACTCTTGACTCTCCAAAGGCAGTCCACAATTTAGAAGTATTTAGATGTGAAGGCATACAAGGCTGAGTCAAGTGCTGGACAAAGGGATTGGATTAGCTAGGTGACTGTTTCTGAACGTTAAGGGTGCGATAGGCCCCTTTTCTAAGCTGCAGATCTCTGTGACCCTAATATTCAGAAGATTGACACCATCCAGATCTATACCACATTCACCACCTTAAACATTTGCTTTTTCCACACTGGCGTAGTGTGGCTGCTGTGTGTACCATTTACTTGATGCATTGTGGCAAATTGTCAAGGCTATTTGGACAGGGCCTTCCACATCTGCATCCTCTAGCTCCCAGAGGATCAAAGACAGCAAGCAATAATCAGGAAACATCATGGGGACAAAATCACCTGCAAGTTCCTTTCCAAAACTTGCACGATCCTGACTTAAAATTATACTGTCAGTGCTTCAGGAATGCTCACTCGAATTCCTGTAGATTCCTTCTTAACAATATTGAGAGTGTACTTGCATTACGTTTACTTTGCTGGTTGAGAAAGTGGCTGACCATCACCCTTGCATGGACAGTTAGGAATGCATGTTAAATGCTCACCTTGCCGCAAACACCCACAGCTGATGAACAAATAAAAAAAAACTGGTTTTTAGAACTACTACAATAAAATGTGTATTCTTCTTGAAGGATGTTGCATATAAAATGCACATACTGCAAAATTCCAGTTTAAATTACACGCACAGATACCTTTTCTGTTTTCTGAATGAGTGAAAGAACAGAATTTGAGTCAAAATTTTGACTGATTTTAATAGAAAACTATTTTTGTACTATGTATTTAAGGTTCCACAATATTATCTTTATTTGCATATTACATATTTTTGAAAATCCAAAAACTATTTTTATTGAATATTCTTTGATTTAGTCATCTTGAGGTATAATTGAGATATTAATTACTCAATGTAGTCAGTTATCAATGATGTAGCACTGTTATCATTTTGATATTTTCTTTCTCAAGCCTATTGTTCAGTTTTCATATGCTTAACTAACAAATGCTTATTTTCTTAATATTTCCACACCACAGTTATTCATATTGTAGTATATTCTGCTTCATCAGCAGGAACCTCAGGAGGAGACCAGGAGTATGATACCAAGGACGGACAACTGTTGGAAGACAGACACAGCATGACCAGTCAGGAAGAGAGAAATGAAGATGATGAAGACATGGAAGATGAATCAATTTACACCTGTGATAATTGTCAGCAGGACTTTGATTCACTGGCTGACTTGACAGAACATAGGGCACATCGCTGTCCTGGAGGTAATGTTAAATTAGCTCTGCGTTCTGGCTAGGGTGGACTGGGTAATTGGGTACGACTGATTAGAAACTGTTTTATTTGTATTTTAATAGTATTGTTTGTTTTAGGGCAATATTTTCAGTGCAATATTTTATCAACAATGAAACACTGGATTTTACTTTTATCAGG